>NW_026843664.1:334610-669220 GCF_030254825.1 Meriones unguiculatus
ATCTGAAAAGGCTTTCCCACACTGATTACATTCATAGGGTTTCTCTCGAGTATGTGTTCTTTTATGTCTCTGGAGACAGTTACAATGTGCAAAGGCTTTAACACATAGATTACATTTATAGGGTTTCTCTCCACTATGTGTTCTTTTATGTCGTTTGAGAACACTGGTTTCTGAAAAGGCTTTACTACACTGATTACATTCATAGGGTTTCTCTCCAGTATGAGTTCTTTTATGCTTTTGGAGATGTACGTGTTGCGAAAAGGCTTTACCACACTGATTACATTCGTAGGGTTTTTCTCCAGTATATGTTCTTTTATGCCTCTGGAGATTTCTGTGTTGTGAAAAGGCTTTCCCACACTGATTACATTTGTAGTATTTCTCTCCAGTATGTGTTCTTTTATGCAGTTGGAGACTACTGGGTTGGGAAAAGGCTTTACCACACTGTTTACATTCATAGAGTTTCTCATAAATATGTATTCTTTTCTTTCTGCAAAGATAATTCAGATATGTGTAAACTTTCCCATATTAATTACTCTGATGAATCTTTTTTAAACGATTTATTTACTTATTATTTATACTGTGTTCTGCCTGCATGTTATATGAGGACACAGGATCTTATTATAGATGGTTCCAAGCCACGATGTGGTTGGTTGAGAAATGAACTCAGGACCCTTGGAAGAACAGCCAGTGCTCTTAACCTCTGAGCCATCTCTCCAGCCACTGATGAATCTTTATGTCAGTGTAAATTATGTTTGCAATTTGGTTTAATCTTAAAATGAAGTTACATCTTAACCTTTTATCGCTTTCTTTACAGTCATAGTTTCCCCTTGATTGTGGATTTCTGTACCTTACAAGATACCTTTGATGGTAAGAAACTTCATTACATGGCTCACTGATAGCATCATTTTTCTATAAGTCTTTTTTCACATATTTAAAAAGACCTAGAAGGAGTCAGCTTTACCACAGGGACTGCACTCATAAATTTTCCTATAGTTGTAATTACACTGCATTTATAAAGGGAACCAAAATAAACAAAACAATTTCCACAGGGCCACTAATCATAGCAGGTTTCTGTTGTATGATTTCTTTGGCTATATTTCCATTGAGCTTGGAAATCAAGTAATTAAGTATATTAGTTTAAATTTGAACACTCCTCTGTTTTGAGTAGACTTTCTGAAGGTGATAGGAGTTCATAATTCATTCGTTATTAATCATGAATAGATGAATGAACACACGAACGAATATAAATTTATAGTGTTGTCACTATCATGTTTTCTATTGTACACATGTACAGGATAGTTTAGAATGCAATAGTCTATGATGATATGCATCTGGAAAAACCCAACCAGGAAAAGTGGTCATTGCTGGATCCTTCCCAAAAGCATCTCTACACAGATGTAATGATGGAGATCTACAGCATCATCACTTCTATTGAAGAGACAATAAATACTCTTTAACAATTCTCTGCAGAGTGGAGGGAATTTTATGAATGAAGGGGAAGATTGAAAGGGGAGGACAGGAGCTCCACAGGGAGAACACTTGAATCAATATATTTGGGCACAGGGGTCTTTTCTAAGACTAATACTCCAACCAAGGACAATTCATGAATATAACCCAGAACCCCTGCTCAGATATAGCCCATGGCAGCTCAGTGTCCAAGTGAAATTCCCTAGTAATAGGAACAGGAATTGTCTCTGATATGAACTCAGTCGCTAGCTCTTTGACTAACCCTTGCTGCAGGCAGAACAGCCTTGGCAGGCCACAAATGAGGACAATGTAGCCTGTCCTGATGAAACCTGGAAAGCTAGAGTCAGACTGAAGAGGAAGGGGGACTCACATATCAGTGGAATTGAAGAGGGGCTTGAGAGGATATGAGAAAGCGAGGGAGAATTGGGAGGTAATGGGGTACAGCTGGGATACAATGTGAATAAACTGTAATTAATATTAAAATATAAATAAAAACAGAAGAACAACAAATGAAACATTTCCACATACACACAATTTTGCTTTTTGTGCTTCAAAGACATGGTTATTATGGTTCCTCCACAACAGTATTCTTGACCTTCATAATTTCCATCTGATTAAACTTCACAACTTTGCTTCAGGCATTTGAGTAACAAAACCTTTGTTATGGAATATTTGCTCATCAGTAGGTTTTGTACACAAAATTATCACCTATTTTATGAGTATGCTGTTTACAATATGAGTGGCGAGAGAGGCTCAACAGATAGGGATTTCTACAGAGTATCTGCAACGTGCATATGATTAATGATGTATCATTTATAGAGGAATTTTAATTTATAACATGGCTGCTCTGTCAAAAGACCCCATCCAAATACCTTCTATGTCAATGTGATCTGGCTAGAATACAAACATGCCTTTAATCCAGGAGACAGAGGCAAGCAGATCTGACATCAATGCCAGCCTGGTATAGAGCAATGTCCAGTAAAGAAAAGCTTGGCATCAGGCATGCTGGAACATGCTTTCAATCCCCAACTATGGGTATAAAAATAGCAGGTAGAAGGAAGCACCCATATTTGAAAATGCTGTCTCATTCAGTTTCAAGAAAGGTGACAAATTCAGAAAAATAATTGACTTCATAAGATACATGTATCTCTCATGAGAAGAGAGAGGAAATGAATCTCCCAAAAGTGGTGCTACCAGGAGAGAGAAGGGAGTTTTACTGTGCAGTAATAGGCAGGTTGGAGAGAGAAAACGAAGGTGAAGATCAAATGAAGCAGAGAATAAAAAAGAGCTGAAGATTAGAAAAGACTGATGGAGTTAGTTTGAGACTAAACAAAACAATTTAGAGGTCAGGACAAAAGCCAGATTGAGCAGTAATTCTCAAGGACAGAAAATCTTCTAGGCCAAAGAAAGAGTGTATGGAACCTAGAAGCTGCCCTGCCCAAGCCTAGGGTGGCAGACAGAGGGGCAGTAATTTTCAGAGATCATAATTTCTAGATTGAGCAAATGTCATTTGTACAGTAATATCTATTTAGCAAGGGGTTCACTGTCTCATTTTGCATTGAAATGCCTGGCAAACATAAATAATATAATATACCTAACAGTGCAGAACATGGGTTGGGGGAATTTAATGTTCCTTACTACTTTTAAAGTGGTGTTTGATTTTCCACTGTTGGTTTTCTTTAAAATTTCTGGGACACATTAAAATGTTTTCGCCTCTGAGATGGCAAGCTGGCTCAGACGTTAAGAGCACTGGCTGTTCCTACAGAGGTCCTGAGTTCAATTCCCAGAAAACACAAGGTGGCTCATAACCATCTATAGTGAGATTCTGTGCCCTCTTCTGGTGTGCAGGTTGAATAATGTATAAATAATGAATAAACAAATGATCTTTAAAAATTTCTTCATAGGCATATTAATAGAAGCTTCCATGAGTAATTACCTTCCATATCTAGTAGATAGTCGATAATGTTCTTCAGTATTATGCTCTTCCCAATTGTAGCCTGAAATATGGACCAGAAAGTGAATGAGAGAGGATTAAAAATTAGGCAAAATTTAAGTTTCTATATTCAGTGAACCCTAGAAACATACCTGATGTTTTCTTCCTCATTCCAAGTGAACTTATACAAGAACATCAATAAGAAAGGTCAACAGTAACAACAGTTGTCCCCTTTACCTGAATAGAGAAAGAAAATTCACTGTCTTACCTATAGCTGTAAGGTGCTTGCAGGTCTCTATCATCACATCTTTGTAGAGACTCTTCTGGGTAGGATCCAGCAAGGCCCACTCTTCCCGAGTGAAGTTCACATCCACATCAGCATAGGTAATTGAATTCTAAATGATCGCAAACATGAGTAGAACAGAAAGCACAATGGTGACAACATTGTAAATGTATACTTCATTGACAATATATTCATATAATTCTGGTGCTTCCCTGACATCTACTGACACAGAAGTTTTGATGTACTCACCAAGTCATTTCAGAAGGAAACTAAATGAGGAGGTTCACCTCATTTCAGCAACCTTTGAATAGAATTCAGCCTTTCAAGCGAAATGGAAATTAACAAACGTAAAGAAAGCAAGACATGCAAATAGATGAAAAGTACGGAACACAGATCACAGACATTGCATGCAAAATTACTACCTAAAAACAGGGGCAAACAGGAAGTACTGGTTCATAACTTTAATTCCAGCATTCAAGAGGCAGAGGTATGTGTATCTCATTGAGTCAAGGGCCAGCCTAGTCTCTGAAACAAGTTTCATGACATGCAGAGGTACATTTAAGACCTGAATCCACCACAAAAATCATTCAAATAAAAAAATACTGCAAATTCTGTGATATATCTGAAGTTCCTACAAAGAATTATATATTCAATATATTTCTGTATCTATCTTCCAGAAACCTGAAGAATCCGAGGTTAAACTGTAATATTAATGAGAGCTTACTAAAAGGGAATGCTTGTTCAAACAGGTACAAATGGACGGATGAAAACATTAGTTCTGGAATAGTTGGTCATAAATGAGCAACATAAGGCAGTTGAGTCGGATCAGCAATGAAAAGCTCTTGTTTGTCTTACCAACAACTGGGCTCAATTGCCAGTGCTTATATGGAGGCTCACAACTACCCATTATTCCAAATTCTGAAGTTCTGAGGCCAGCTTCTGACTATTGTTAGGATCACGTACATATGAGGTGCCTAGTAACACATACAGACAAAATACTACTCACATTCACTCAGTTAAAACAAAACAAATACATGAGACAGGAAGAACGAGACACACCTGCAATCCAATGACTCACAAATCTCAGTCAGTATTAATGTTATGAATACAAGACATCCTGAGAAACAGAATATACTCTCTGCCAAATATAAGAATTCAGTGGACTCAGAAGGGGGAAGGGAGAAGATGAGGGAGGGAGGGGAGGATTGGGAGGGAAAGAGGGAGTGGGATGCAGCTGGGATACAAGTGAATGTATAAACTTATTTAAAAATAAAAAAATATTAATAAAAAACTAAATAAATACAATAAAAATAAAAAAAAAGAATTCAAGAGTGGATATGGATGAAGATCAATCAGGATGGTAGCATATGCTTGACATATACAAAAAGCTACATACCACATCAGCCAACATATCAAAAGAAAAACTGCCAGGCATATTGGGCCACATTGAATCCTAGCCCTCTGGAGCCAATATGAGGTGGACTTCTAAGTTTGAGGCTGGGATAGATTGCATTCCTACATCTAGGACAGCCAAATCAACACAAAAAACTTGGTCTTCAAAACAATAAAATTAAAAATGTAAAAACATCAGGATATCAAAATAGGTTAGCAATGAATAGCAATTTCTTTGACTCTTTCTTGTGATTTAGGGAAAGACTGGATAACACTGAAGAGCATGTGAGCACTGAAGGAAACAGAATGATCAGTTTCAATCATAAGACACTAGACAGAAACAAAAGGAAATGGTTTGAGATCATAGACACTCAAATCTAATCTCCAGTAAGGAATCTAGACAATTTCCTCCTAGAAAACCTCTTATACCTTCCTCCAAAGAACCAGACAAAGAAGAAATAAATGTTCAATGGAATTCTCCTACTTGATTCTGTGGACCTTTTCCACTCTCTGTTACTGAAGACTCAATTCTCAATGCCCCTAGCACTCCAAAAAACAGCGGTGGCAGCTCCCCTTTCCTGTGTCCAATTCTCCCATAGATTACACACTCTCACTCTCTGTTCTGCTTCCGGGATCCCACTCCCAAGTCTTCAGGTAAACCATAGGCCATGCTTGCATAGAGACCAAGGCAGTGTACCAGGGATCTTCTCCACTACCTTTGTTACATCACTCTCAATTCTCAGGATCTTCCCGAGTGTTCCAACAGAACACATATGGCACCATCCACTCCATACCATCCCAGCAAGCCTAACACCAAGAATACACTAGCCAAGCAGGTATTTAAAAAAGTAACACTCCGCCAACACACTTTCTAAAATTTGAGATAACTAACAGAAAAACTAAGAACAAAATCCCCACACAAGAAAAGAGCACTTGCACCTATAATCAATAAAGTAGAAGGAGAAGATGAAGAAACAATGAAACAAAGGGTTGGTTCTTTGCGAAAAACAAACAAGATAAACCCTTACCTAAACTAAATAAAAGAAAGAGAGGAAATATCCAAATTAATAGCATCAGCAATTGTATTAAATATTTTTGTTTCTTTAAAATCCCACTTATGTTATGTGAATTTTTTTTCTATTATCCCCAGGTGTGGAGCAAGAAGCTGCTTCAGTTTGTCCACAGCTGTTACTTATGATTGTCTCGTGCTCTAGCAGGGCTGTGGTTGTGCCACCTGCACATAGTTTAGTTCTGAGTCTTCTGGAGAGGGTACACATGCAGAACCATGAGAGGACACTGGGTCTTGGAAGAAGAAAGAAGCTGCTGCTCTTCCTGATGCTGTTCACCCACACTGCTACTCTGTTTGCCATTGCTGGTTTGTGGGCTGCTGGATATCCTGGTGACTAAGAGGTATTGCCCCAAAGATCCTGACCACCCTAATCCACAGGAAGAAGTTAAAGAGACCTCTCATTCTTTCCCCTCTAGCATTCTCTCTCCTTTACCAATTGGGGGTTTTGGCAGGAATAAGGGTTGTAAGGGGGATATAGGTTTAAGAATCCAAATAAAGTGCTGAAGCGGTGACTCAGGATAGGAGCACTGGCTGCTCTTCCAAAAACCCAAATCAATGAGATTTAAACAAACAGTGCCATTTGTTGTTTGCTGTTTCAGTGGGGTTCCAAGTAAGACAGTTATTGCACTAAAGAACCAAATGAACCCCAATCAGCGTTAAGTAGCTGGAAATCTGCATTCCTTGTCTGTACTAACTGTTTTCTCTCCTAACAAGGGGTGGTGAGTGAAAGGGAGGTAGAGGTATTTAAGAACCAAGAATAAAGCAGGTATTTGAAAAAGGAAAGCTTACAGTTTTGCTCTCAGTAATATCAAATATAATTCCTAGTTGAAAAAAAAAAAAAAAAACTCATGTCACATTTTGTGTTCTTTCCATTGCTTAAATTGTGGGATTCCTGCTCATTTCATTCCAAAGCAATACTTTTGCTACCAAAAAAAATCTCATGCCTCAACCTTAAGGTCACCTGTGTCTGTGCCCTTACATCGAAATACCCACTACTGTGAGGCTACATCTGAAAGCCAGAACATATTTGGGTTCTCCTGGACATATTTCATCAGATGTAAGACTGTTCCAAAGTCTGGAGATGAACTACTGGAGGCATCTCCATACCTGACTTCAAGATATACTAGGAGTAATAGGAATAAAAACTGCATGGTACTGGCATAGAAGTAGGCTGGGTGATCAATGGAAACAAATCAAAGACCCTAAAACAAACCCACATACCTATTCACAATTGCTTTTGGACAAAGGAGCCAAAACCATACAATGGAAAAAGACAGCATCTTCAACAAATAGTACTACTCAAAATACATGTCCAAAGTAGAAAAATGCAAACAGATCCATATTTCTACCCTGCACAAAACTCAATTCCAAGTGGAACAAAAACTTAAACATAAAGTCAGATTCACAAAAAATGCCAGAGGAGAAATTGTGTAAATCCCTTGAACTCAGTGGTCTACGAGACAACTTCCTGAATAGAACACCTGCAGCTCAGGCTCTAAAAGGTACAATTAAAAAATGGAACAAAAGCTTTTGTAAAGCAATTGACACTATGAATACGAGGAAATGGCCATCTACAGATTGAGAAAAGGTCTTCACAAACCTCCATCTGACACAGGGCTAATATCCAGAATTATATTAAAGAAATTAAACATCAACAGACAATATAATCCAATTAAAAATGGGACACAGGCATAGAGAATTCTCAACAGTGCATAAACACTTAAAAAAGGGCTCAACATCCTTACTCATCAGGGAAACGCAAATCAAAACTGTCTGTGAGACTGCATCTTACATTTGTCAGAATGACTATGGCCAATACCTCAAGTAGCAACAAATGCTGGCAAAGATGTACAGAAAGGGGAACACTCCTCCATTGCTGCTGGGGGAGCAAATTTATATAACCACTTTGGAAATCAATCTGGCACTTTCTCAGAAAACTGGGAAAAGACACACCTAAAGACCCAGCTATACCACTCCTGGGCACACACCTGAAAGTTGCTCCACCATCCAACAAGGTTATTCCCTCAACCATGCTCATAGCAGCATCATTTCTACTAACCAGAAACTGGAAACAATCTCTATGCCTCTCAACCGAAGAATGGATAAAGAACATGATATTTACACAATAGAATACTACCCAGCCATTAAAAACAAGGAAATCATGAAATTTTCAGTCAAATGGATGCAACTAGAAAAGATCTTCCTGAGTGACATGACATAGACCCAGAAAGACACACAGAAAAGACAGTAGTAAGCCTCAAGGACAACATAAACACGACAATGAGATTCCCTTTTAGAGGACAGAGCCGCAGAGTCTCCTCCTCACCAGGGAATCCACACTCAGAAAAGCTGACAGGGCAAGGGCCTCTGCCCAGGGCACCACATACATACTGGCTCACAATCCATCCCACTTCTAACACGTGGAACTCTCCTAGCTCAGCAGACCAGCTTTTCTGGGACAGGCATCAATGAACCCCATTGTCTCCATGGCATAGCTTGTGGTCCTGGATACTGGTCACTTTAGAAGCACCAGAGAAGAATCTTGGAAAGACTCTGCAAGGTACTTTGTACTGGTCCTCCTTCCTGGTTGTGTAGCTTCCCCAGAGTCCATCATCATTTGCTTAGACCAGGCATTTGGGCCTCAGGACTCTGGCAGATCCTCTACTGGAGGATTAGAGATCAGGGGACTCAGACAGCACAAACCATCTCAGCTCTGCCCTAGGGCAGACATTGCCTCAGCCTAGTAAATTAGTAGTTTAATAAATGTTTCCTCTCTCCCAGGGTACATGTTTATTTTACAAGTCACAGGGTGCTGCATGTATACATTTCATTACCCTCTCACTGTCCAATGCAGCCATCTCTACCTCACAGCTGAGAATTCCTGCATCATCCCTCAGTCAAATGCAAACAGTAACAAAAACTGAAGCCTAAAGGAGCCTTGAATTTGAAAGAAAAGAGTAGCAAATAAGGGATGAATGAAAAACTAAAAATTAAATGACATGATTCTTCCTAGGTATGGTGGGGAGGAAATTTATTATACCTAGAAAGACACACACACCGGCAAGTACTTATGGGACAGCCCAAGGTGAACACATTCCTGAGCCATGGGAGGACAGGGAGGAGAGGAGAGGGGCACGCCAAACTATGACACTATGACAGTAAATAATAGATGAAATAGAGCAGGTAACCAAATTGGGTAGATAACAGAAAGAAGGGCAGCTGGGTTAAGGGCCTGAGCCCTGGGCTAGAGGACAGTATATGCCAGCCATACCCTGTAAAAAGGAAGGGACTCAACGATGCTGGGAAACCTGGTAGCTAATTCTACTCTGAACTATTAAATAGGCACCTCAGCCATTTGTCCCAGGATTTGAGTCTTAACAGTGCCCAGGTCGCCACATCCAGTCTGGTCACAGTCCATCCCACTTCTAACACGTGGGACTCAGATAGCTCAGCATACCTAAGGCGAGGACAAAGGACCTCACAAGCAGCTGATGCCAGTTTCCATCCAGCCCAGGAAGGACAAACCACACCAGCTCCGGCTCTTCAGTCTCCTACTCCACCACCACGTTGGAGGTGGTGGCCACACACTCACCATGTCGCCTCTTTGGAAGCCGCCTGAAACGCATCACAGGACACAGTAGCTGAGCTCAGACCACTGCAGGCCAAACACTCCACACAGCTCAGCTTCCTAACCGAACCTGCAACAAATTGCCATGAAAAACCCTCCCCTTCCTCTGATTACAGGCCTCGCCTGGAAGTCCTGATTGGTCTAGAGCGACATGAGCACCTCCCCTAGGCAACAGTGTGCTGTGGACTTTGGATCCATAACTTGAACTTTGGGTCTATATGGGGAGAATCAGGGCCACACCTTTTCCAGATCTGCAGAGATTTTTTTGTCAGTAGACTTGTGCCTGATGTCTAATAGCCTACCCTTCTGTCTTCCAGCACTCAGCAGGCACTTCCCCTCCTCCTCCTGGAATCAAGTGGGATAGCTTGAACAGCCCATTATTCAACTTGCAGTGGAGTACACAATCTGTCCACAGGAGGAAGGCTACTGAAAATACTAACAATTTAGAAAGATTTTAGGAAACCAAATGACATTGTTATTGTGTGACTTCACAGTGGGGTCAGTGAAACTGCAGCTACTTTTCACCTGGTAGGTATCAGACAACCCTGGGAGAAAAGCAAAAACAAACAAACAAACATACATAGAAAAAAACAAAACAAACAAACAAACAAAAAACCCAGGTGATATACAATTTAGAAGAGGCATGTATTCCTCTTGAGAAGGTTAGTCTTTATTCCTATTAGTTAATGCCTGTGCTCTAGAACACACAAATGTCCAATCAGGACATTTTTTGATCATCTATGACTGACTACCTCACTTCATATTGTTAATGTCAACTACTGTAAAAGCATGAAAGCTTCCTTCTTCTTCTTGCCCATCCTTTTCAGTGCTGTGACTACAAAAGCACTGGATGTTTTTATGTGGGCTCATAATGTAGGCAAGCAACCAACAGTGTAACACAGCTGTACCTTTAAACTACAGCAGTGATTACCATAGCAAGATATCCCTATGGTTTCCATAGCGGCATTCATATCTTGATGGTAACTAACACCTGTTCAGTTGAACTGAAGGCCCAACAAAGAAAATGGAAAACATATCTGGTATAAGAAACCTAGCCAAGTACTCCAGGACAGTGAAGTCATAGATCTTAGAAAAAGACCCTACAGCATTCAACTTAATAAACCACAACTATTGACCTAATTCTAATTTGTAGACTTCTATCTACTTGTCTGTATCCATTGCCTTCCTCATAGAAAATCAGTGAAACATGAAAATTAGTTGAAATGCCATAACAACATATTGCACAATAACCAGGCTCTCTCTGTAAATATATACATATAAAGATGAGCATAAATATAGCATTATTTATAAATTGGTCATATGTAATTATAAAATGAAAATTTCTATACCATGGAAAACATAAAAATCAACTCTAATGTTAGGATCAAGAATCATGAATAATATGACAATGTTTTAAAGAGATTGTCATTAAAGTAGAATTCAATGCAATATAATTGGGATAATGGTGAATATTAAGTGTATGTGTAAAAAGCAATCTGTAATACCAGGCAAAACTATTTAAAAAGTACTCATCACTTGGTGAACAAACTAGCTGTTTAACAGTGTATGAACTGAGTAAAATAATAATTATTCCCTGCATTGTATATGAAAATATAAAAAGAGTTATGTGAAGCTCACAGGTTTCTTACCAATGTTTTCGGTAGGGATGTTATTGTGTAATTCAAACGCTGATTTCTCTATCCTCTTTTGTGGTTGGAAGCCTTGTTCTGAGAATCTCCTGTCTTATTGTAGTATAAACTTTGCTCCCCAGTGATCCACTGATACATCAATAAAGCAGCTATAACCAGATGCTGAGCAGGATAGAGAATAGGGCTGGATTGCATACCAACAACCAGGAAAGCCAAATCTATACAGAAACCTTGATCTTCAAAAACAACAAAATTAAAAATGTAAAAACCTCAGGATACCAAAATAGCTTAGCAATGAATAGCAATTTCTTTCACTCTTTCTTGTGATTTAGAGATAGACTGGATAAGGATGAAGCCCACTGGAGCATGAAAAGTAAACAGAATGATCAGTTTCAATCACAACACAGATAGAAACAAAAGGAAATGGTTTGAGATCATAGACACTCAAATCCAATCCCCAGTAAGGAATCTAGACAGGTTCCTCCTACAAAAGCTTTTATACCTGCCTCCAAAGAAGCACACAAAGAAGAAATAAATGTTCAATGATATTCTCCTACTTGATTCTGTGTACCTTTTCCACTCTCTTTTACTGAAGACCCAATTCTCATGGTTGCCCCTAGCACTCCAAAAGAACAGCAGTGGCAGCTCCCCTTTCCTGTGTCCAAGTCTCCTGTGGATTACACATTCCCACTCTCTGTTCTGCTTCCGGGATCCCACTCCCAAGTCCTCAGCTCAACCATAGGCCATGCTTGCATAAAGACCAAGGCAGTGTACCAGCGATCTTCTCCACTATCTTTTTTAGAGCACACCCAATTCTCAGGATCTTTCCTAGTGTTCCAACAGAACACATATGACACCATACACTCCATACCATCCCAGCAAGCCTAACACAATGAACACACTAGCCAAGCAGGTATTTAAAAAAGTAACACTCCGCCAACACACTTTCTGAAACTTGAGAGCCCTAACAGAGCCCCAAGAACAAAACTCCCACACAACAAAGAGCACTTGCACCTATAAAAAATAAAATAGAAAGAGAAGATAAAAAACGATGAAACAAAGGGTTGGTTTTTTGCGAAAAACCAAACATGATAGATAAACCCTTACCTAAACTAAATAAAAGACAGAGAGGAAATATCCAAAATAATAGAATCAGCAATTGTATTAAAATTTTTGTTTCTTTAAAATCCCACTCATGTTATGTGAATGTGTTTTTCTTTAACACCAGGTGTGGAGAATGAGGCTGCTTCAGTTCGTCTACAGCTGTTACTTATGATTGTCTCGAGCTCTAGCAGGTCTGCGGTTTTGTCACCTGCACATAGTTTCATTCTGAGTCTTCTGGAGAGGGTACACATGCAGAGCCATGAGAGGACACTGGGTCTTTGAAGATGAAAGAAGCTGCTGCTCTTCCTGATGCTGTTCACCCACACTGCTACTCTGTTGGTTTGTGGGCTGCTGGATATCCTGGTGACTAAGAGGTATTGCCCCAAAGATCCTGACCACCCTAAACCACAGGAAGTAGTTAAAGAGACCTCTGTTTCTTTCCCCTCTAGCATTCTCTCTCCTTTACCAATTGGGGGTTTTGGAAGGAATAAGGGTTGTAAGGGGGATATAGGTTTAAGAATCCAAATAAAGGCCTGAAGAGATGGCTTATGTTAGGAGCACTGGCTGCTCTTCCAAAAAACCCAAATCAATGAGATTTAAACAAACAGTGCCATTTGTTGTTTGCTGTTTCAGTGGGGTTCTGGAATCCACACAAGTAAGACAGTTATTGCACTAAAGAACCAAATGAACCCCAATCAGCGTTAAGTAGCTGGAAATCTGCATTCCTTGTCTGTACTAACTGTTTTCTCTCCTAACAAGGGGTGGTGAGTGAAAGGGAGGTAGAGGTATTTAAGAACCAAGAATAAAGTAGGTATTTGAAAAAGGAAAGCTTACAGTTTTGCTCTCAGTAATATCAAATATAATTCCTAGTTGAAAAAAAAAACCTCATGTCACATTTTGTGTTCTTTCCATGGCTTAAATTGTGGCATTCCTGCTCATTTCATTCCAAAGCAATACTTTTGCTACCAAAAAAAATCCCATGCCTCAACCTTAAGGTCACCTGTGTCTGTGCCCTTACATCGAAATACCCACTACTGTGAGGCTACATCTGAAAGCCAGAACCCATTTGGGTTCTGCTGGACATATTTCATCAGAAGGAAGACTATTCCAGAGTCCAGAGATGAACATTTGGAGGTAATTACGTACCTGACTTCAAGATATACTAAGAGTAATATTAATAAAACCTGCATGGTACTGGCATAGAAATAGGCTGGGTGATCAATGGAAACAAATCAAAGACCCAGAAATAAACCCACACACCTATGCACGATTGCTTTTGGACAAAGGTGCCGAAACCATACAATGGAAAAAGACAGCATCTTCAACAAGTAGTGCTACTTGAAATACATGTCCACATGTAGAAAAATGCAAATAGATCCATATTTCTCACCCGCACAAAACTCAATTCCAAGTGGAACAAAAACTTAAACATAAAGTCAGATTCACAAAAACTGCCAGAGGAGAAATTGTGTAACTCCCTTGAACTCACTGGTCCAAGAGACAACTTCCTGAATAGAACACCTGCAGTGCAGGCTCTAAAAGGTACAATTAATAAATGGAACAAAAGCTTTTGTAAAGCAGTTGACACTATGAACAAAATGAAATGGCGATCTACAGATTGAGAAAAGGTCTTCACCACCCTTTATCTGACAAAGAGCTAAAATCCAGAATTATATTAAAGAAATCAAGAAATTAAACACCAACAGACCAAATAATCCAATTAAAAATGGGACACAGACATAGAGAATTCTCAACAGTGCATAAACACTTAAAAAAGGGCTCAACATCCTTACTTATCAGAAAAATGCAAATCAAAACTGTCTGTGAGACTCCATCTTACACTTGTCAGAATGACTATGGCCAAAACCTCAAGTAGCAACACATGGTGGCAAGGATGTACAGAAAGGGGAACACTCCTCCATTGCTGGTGGGGGAGCAAATTTTTATAACAACTTTGGAAATCAATCTGGCACTTTCTCAGAAACCTGGAAAAGACACACCTAAAGACCCAGGTATACCACTCCTGGGCACACACCTGAAAGTTGCTCCACCATCCAACAAGGACATTCCCTCAACCATGCTCATCGCAGCATCATTTCTACTAACGAGAAACTGGAAACAATCTCGATGACTCTCAACCCAAGAATGGATAAAGAAACTGATATTTACACAATAGAATACTACCCAGCCATTAAAAACAAGGAAATCATGAAATTTTCAGGCAAATGGATGCAACTAGAAAAGATCTTCCTGAGTGACATGACATAGACCCGGAAAGACACACAGAGAAGACAGTAGTAAGCCTCAAGAACAACATAAACAGGACAATGAGAGTCCCTTTTAGAGGCCAGAACTGTAGAGTCTCCTCCTCACCAGGCAATCCACACTCAGAAAAGCTGACAGCGCAAGCGCCTCTGCCCAGGGCACCACATACATACTGGCTCACAACCCATCCCACTTCTAACACGTGGAACTCTCCTAGCTCAGCAGACCAGGTTTTCTGGGACTTGCAACAATGAAGTCCATGGTCTCCATGTCATAGCTTGTGGTCCTGGATATTGATCACTTTAGAAGCACCAGAGAAGAATCTTGGAAAGACTCTGCAAGGTACTTTGTACTGGTCCTCCTTCCTGGTTGTGTAGCTTCCCCAGAGTCCATCATCATTTGCTTAAACCAAGCATTTGGGTCTCAGGGCTCTGGCAGATCCTCTACTGGAGGATTAGAGATAAGGGGACTCAGACAGCAGGAACCATCTCAGCTCTGCCCTATGGCAGACAGAGCCTCAGCCTAGTAAATTAGTAGTTCAATAAATGTTTCCTCTCTCCCAGGGTACATGTTTATTTTACAAGTCACAGGGTGCTGCATGTATACATTTCATTACCCTCTCACTGTCCAATGCAGCCATCTCTACCTCACAGCTGAGAATTTTTGAATCATCCCTCAGTCAAATGCAAACAGTAACAGCAACTGAAGCCTAAAGAGCTATGAATTTGAAAGAAAGGAGTGGCAAATGGGAGGTGAATGAAAAAATAAAAATTAAGTGACATGACTCTTCCTTGGTATGGTGGGGAGAAAGTTTATTATAGAAAGGCACCTGTGAGCTATGTGAGAACAGGGAGGAGAGGAGAGGGGCATGCCAAACCATGAGACTATGACAGTGAATAATAGATGAAATAGAGCAGGTAACCAAATTGGGTAGATAACAGAAAGAAGGGCAGCTGGGTTAAGGGCCCGAGCCCTGGGCTCCAAGTCAGTGTTTGCCAGCAGCAGCCTGTAAACAGGTAGGGACTCAGCGATACTGGGCAAACCTGGTAGCTAATTCTGCTCTGAACTGTTTAATAGGCAACTCAGCCATTTGTCCCAGGATTTCATTCTTAACAGTGCCCAGGTCGCCACATCCAGTCTGCTCACAGTTCATCCCACTTCCAACACGTGGGACTCAGTCAGCTGAGCAGGCCAGGACAAAGGACCTCACAAGCAGCTGATGGCTGCTGGTTTCCATCCAGGCCGGGAAGGACCAACTACACCAGCTCCTGCTGCTCAGCCTCCTACTCCACCACCACGTTGGGGGTGGCAGCCGCACACTCACCATGTTGCCACTTTGAAGTCGCCTGAAATCTCCTCAGAGGACCCAGCAGCTGAGCTCAGACCACTGTATTCCAAACACTCCTCAGAGCTCAGCTTCCAAAGCGAACCTGCAACAAACCACCAGGAAAAAACCTCCCCTTCCTCTGATTACAGGCCTCGCCTGGAATTCCAGATTGGTCAGTGAGTCTTGAGCGACATGAGCACCTCCCCTAGACTCACAGTGTACTGAAGAGACAAAGCATAGTGCTTCCTGGCCCAGGAGGAATGAATGCATGTTCGCTAATTACAAAAGCAATGAGGACCTGGCTTAGGGAAGAAGCTGACTCGGGAGAAGCCTATGCTCCGCGCAGACACCTTGGATTCATGACTTGAACTTTGGGTCCATATGTGGAGAATCAGGGCCACACCTTTTCCAGATCTGCGGAGATTTCTTTGTCAGTAGATTTGTGCCTGTTGTCTAATAGCCTACCCTTCTGTCTTCCAGCATTCAGGAATCACTTCCCCTTCTCCTCCTCCTGAAATCAAGGTGGATTGCTTGAACAACCCATTACTCATCTTTCAGTGGAGTGAACCATCTGTCCACAGGAGGAAGGCTGCCAAAACTGCTTGCAATTAAAGAGAGATTTTAGGAAAGCAAATGACATTGTTATCGTGTGCCTTTACAGTGGGGTCAGTGAAACTGCAGCTACTTTTTACCTGGTAGGTATCAGACAACCCTGGGAGAAACGCAAAAACAAACAAACAAACAGACAAAAAACCAAAACAACAACAACAACAACAAAACCCCATGTGATATACAATTTAGGGCAGGCATGTCTTCCTCTTGAGAAGGTTAGTTCTTTATTCTGATTCTTGAATGCCTTTGCTCTAGAACACACAAATATCCAATCAGGACATTTATTGATCATCTATAATTGACTACCTCACTTCATATTCTTAATGCTAACTACTGTCAAAGCATGAAAGCTTCCTCCCTCTTCTTGCCCATCCTTTTCAGTGTTGTGACTACAAAAACTCCAATACTGATCAGTTATTTCACTTCTTACACAGTTTCTTCTTCATTTGTAAGTCTCCAATAAAGGCCAGAATGTTTGGAAGTCTCATTCACTGGCCTAATTTATTTTCTCATTGACCAGTAAGGCCCAGACTGGAAGGAGTTTCAGGACTGTCTTCTCAGCACTAGGAAGCAGACACAGGTCTTGGTGTTCAAGACAATTTGCAATTACATAGCACGAGACACGCCTGGGCTATAGGAGACAATATTCTATACAGAAGTAAATAATACTGAGCACTTGAGAAAATAAAAAAAGTAACATTGTGAGTACTAAGAAACACTAGGGACTAAATAATAATAAGAGATTAGAGCTATGATGCATTTAAAGAAAATGCAATTTAAAGAAAGAAACCAAGAGTTGACTTTTTGAAAAGACGAATAAAGCTGAAAAATGCATAGCTATAGTGACCTTGAGAAAGTTCAGGCCATTCCCTGGTAGAAAGAATGTCGTTAATAAGACATCTCTAAGACATGTGTATGTGTATATATAGACATACATTTAGTTTGTAAAAAGTTATGACACATGGGCCACCAATGCTCTCCACAGAGGACATAGACTACTATGTAATAAAAGCACCAGTGCCATGCATGGAAAACATTCTCTTTCACATGAAGAGTTTCCAACGCATGTGAAAAACCTTTAGGTTGATGCTGTGACCTTTGGTTCTATTCCAGAGTTTGAAGGCAAGCCCCCATTTCTGAAGCCAACATGCACTTCAGAAACAGGCCTCAGAGAATTCAAGTTGGGTTTGACCTGAAGCCTCCTGAATGAAGACTAGATTTCATAGCACTGGATGGTTTTATTTAGGTTGATAGTGTAGGCAAGCAACCAACAGTGTTACACAGCTGTACCTATAAACTACAGCAGTGATTACCATGGCAATATAACTCTATGGTTTCCATAGGGCACTCATATCTTGATGGTAACTAACACCTGTTCATTTGAACTGAGGGCCCAACAAAGAAAATGGAAAACATGTCTGTTATTAGAAACCTAGCCAAGTACTCCAGGAGAGTGAAGTCATGGATCTTAGAAAAAGAACCTACAGCATTCAACTTAATAAACCACAGCTATTGACCTAATTCTAATTTATACACTTCTATATACTTCTCTCTACCCACTGCCTTCCTCATAGAAAATCCTTGACACGTGAAAATTAGTTGAAATGCCATAAAAACATATTGCACAATAACCAGGCTCTCTCTCTCTCTGTCTCTGTCTCTGTCTCTGTCTCTGTCTCTCTCTCTCTCTCTCTCTCTCTCTCTCTATATATATATATATACACACACACACACACATAGATGAGCATAAATATAGCATTATTTATAAATATGTCATATGTAACTATAAAACGTAAAATTCTATACCATGGAAGACATAAAAATCAACTCTAATGTTAGGATCAAAAACCATGATTATTATAAGTATGTTTTAAAGAGATTGTCATTAAAGTAGAATTCAGTGCACTATAATTGGTATAATGGTGAATATCAAGTGTATGTGTAAAAAGCAATCTGTAATACTAGGCAAAACTATTTAAAAAGTATTCAACACTTGGTGAACAAACTACCTATTTAACAGTGTATGAACTGAGTAAAATGATAATTATTCCCTGCAGAATGTTAATGTAGAAATGCAGATCTAGCTTGGCATTGTTTCAGAACGAGGTCATACAGTGACTTGTGTGCTACATTTTGCAGAGTTTGGGGAACTGAAACATATGTACCATGCCATAGGTTCATATACAGAATTCCAATGTCCTATTGCCTTAAATTCTGGAAAGCATCATTCTAAGGTTATGCAATTGTTAGAAGTGGCAACTGTCTTCGAGATACCTTTGAAAATTGAGGTTAATGGTGCTTCAGCATGTTTATCCATTGGAATGCAACAATATTCTAGACATTATGACATGAAAGTTTTCCAAAATGTAAAATATAATTCTGAAGGTCAAACAGTTATGAAAAGAACTAAACATTTTAAAAGGGTGGCATAAAAGAGAAAGGCAAAATAATATCTCCACAAAATAGATTAAAAATTATTTTTCACTTTAATATTGTCTAAATGAGAAAAGTCGCACACACCTGCTAACATACATTGGAGTTTACAAAGGACTGCCGAATCATATCAGCACATAAACGTCCCAATTCCAAAATGTATGTCAGGAAATATTCTGTATTGGGCTGGAGAATATGCTCTTGATTCAACATGACAGAAAACACTATATATTCCATCTAAACTGACAGAAATTAGAATTGATGGGGAAGACCTCCTAAAGATCCTGGCTACACAGAGAAAAAAAGGGAAATCGAAAAGACCGAACAGGCCAGGCAACCTAGTTTGCTGATCCTGCCCAGGGGAATATCTCGGATACGGACTAAGATGTGAAAATGTCTCCAGCCAGAACATCAACTGGGCATAGCCAAAAATTCTTTGACTACAAACTCACCTGGACTTACTTACCATATTATTCTTTAAGATGGGATAGATAAAAATGTTATTTTATAGTTTGGTTCTTTACCTAATTGAACAGAGAGCAGAGTATCACCTTTAACTGAACTGTGCTCAGTATACAGACCATACATTTATTATGAATATAAAACATATATGATGCCCTTAGAATTTATTCTTTTGCAGATCAAGAGAACCAAAACAGACACCAAAAGAAAAAAAAAAAAAGACATGACAACTAGCCAAGCTGATCCTACCCAGGTTGCCTCACTGACAACGCTTCTTCAAAAATCTGCTTCCAGGGCCACTTAAAAATGGCTAGCTAGATTGTCCAGCATTGCAAACTGTTCCAGTCAGGACTTCAGATAAGCCCTGAACTTGTGTTAGCATGCAGAGACTGGACAGCCAATGTTAACAGCTAGCTTTCTGAAGACTTGACAGTATCCCACCCACTGGGTGAGAAAATCCCTTCCCATCTATTAGAGCCTAAATGCTGTCCAAACAGGACAAATGGCACACTGGAAATTCGACTGCCGATCTTTGCAAGGACAAGGTAGGCAAGTCTTTAACTTGCTTCAAAGAAAAGTCTGTCAAATGTTCTGATCCAGAAGGCTAAAGGTGTTTCAGCAAACAATTTGGAAGGATTCTGAGGAAGTGTCCAGGCAGCCAAATATCTATGTCATTTCTAAACTTTTAGAGGCTACTTGCCCGCACTTGTACATATTGGGTAATATTTATTTCTTCTTAAGTAAGTCTCTGACAGGGTTGAAGAGCAGATATTATAGTCTCACAGTTAAACTGAAATTGTTTAGGATGATAGAAATTGATAGTAAAATACTTTCTCTGAGGGTTCTGAAAACATACAAATGTCAATCTTACATGATAATTTTTATAATTGTTATTATTAGATATAGTTTGTTATTGTAAGAAAAAGCCCTTCATTAGGCTAAAAGGGGGGATATGTGGGAACAAGGTTACTGTGTAATTCAAATGCTGATTTCTGTATCCCCCACATCTGGTGGCAAGCCTTATTCTGAGAATCTCATGTCTTTGTGTATAAACTCTGCCCCCCAGTGTTCCCCTGATTAGTCAACAAAGAGGCTTACAGCCAGATGCTGAGCAGGGGAGAGAGCAGAGCTAGACTTCTTGCCTCAGGTCAGGAGAGGAGGAGTTAGAAGAGGAATTAGAAAATTCAGACAGGGGAATCAGGCACAGGAGAGGTTCAGGAAAGAATAGGAGAGAGAATTCAGCAGGCAAGCTACAAAGTGCTAGAATACTGGCCTGTATTCTGTGAGTGTTAGTATTTAGGCGGCCTGCTTCTGGGTTGCCTAGCAACCTATGATGTCATCATGCGTCAACTGCCAGTTAGTCCCACCTGGCTTGCATGGTTCAATGGCTCCATAAAGGGACCAACCTGCCACTTTGCTGCTCTCTTGCTCTCCACTCACTCTGTCGAGTGCCTCCTCATCCTACCTTGTCTCTCTCCTTCCCTCTCTCTTTCGACCTCCATCTCCACCCAATAGACCTCATTGGATTTCAGAATGTTTCTATGCATGGTCCTTTTATCTAAATACTAACATTTAGTTTTGAAACCCATGTGGGCTTTTCCGACAACGTTAAGACATGCTGGAATCCTCTCCTCATGCCCACTCAGTACAGATCTTTCTCTCACACCCTCATCTCCTGTTTTTTTTTTTTTTTTCTTGATGGCTTCACCTGTGTGCCTACTGCTGCTGCTACAGCCACATGCGACTGTCTCTCTTCTGGCGGCTGCTGGGAAACTTTTCTCACCAACCCCCTCATCTGCTCTGGTCTTTTAGCTTGTTAGCTTGTGCTGGACTTCACTATTAGGTAATCCAGGCCTCAGGACTCCACCACATAGTATGGACGGCTTTTAAACTGCCCTCCAATGGCTTTAAATATTGCTGCTGCCTCAGGACTCAAGAATTAGAGGTTAAATTTCCAGCCTCATTTGTGGCTGCCCTCGACTCATGGCTAGCCACCATGTTGATTCTGGGATAAAGAAGGTGGAGCCACGGCTTCACTGACATCTTCACTAAGGGCATGGCTTCACTGCCATGTTAATCCAGGGCAATCAAGGGAAGTC
Organism: Meriones unguiculatus; assembly: GCF_030254825.1. Taxonomy (NCBI): domain Eukaryota; kingdom Metazoa; phylum Chordata; class Mammalia; order Rodentia; family Muridae; genus Meriones; species Meriones unguiculatus. The sequence continues at coordinate 356,334 of NW_026843664.1, forward strand.
ACGTGATTGGCAGCCATCTTGGTTATAACAAATGTGGTTTCCCTAGCATCCAGCTGCTCTTATTACTTTGTTTCTGTCTCATTGTTTACACATGTACAAAACTACCATCTCTTATAGGTACCAAAATGCTCTTGAACCCCTTCCTATCCCCATTTAAAGCTTCCTATCTGCCCTATCCTTTCCCACAGATGAGATTCTCTCAAGGAGAACTCAGCCTTACTGCTGATAACGACCCGGTACTAAGTAAGAAGGTTCTTGGTCTTAGCTGGGCTAACCCCTGATCTACAGTCCTATTTGGTTGATGAACCACATGGTTCAGTTCCATTTCCCCTTTCTCATGCACAGGAATGGCTTCTTTATATTTTCTTCCCTTTGGGAATCATGTAGCTTCTACACTGATATTTATCCTAGTCAAATGTTGAATATTTATTAACACTAAAAGTGATCAGAGAAGAAAAATCGATTCCCTGTATTTCTTTTCTCAACGTCCTGTCTCTTTCTCTTTGTCTGCTATCCCACTAAATAAAAATACTCCCTGGTTGCTTTTCATACTCTCAAAAGAAATCTTAAGATTAAACTGTAAACTTTAAGGTGACCACATGGTATGACCCCTTTTAATCATAATTAATTCTCTGTTTATTTTATCCCCTTTTAGATAAGGAGAGGAACAACTCTCATTTTAAATTGGAATGGATTTTTATCAAAATTCCAAGTTATATTTTACAACATACTATGCAATATGCTTCAACCATGGTTCAACATAATTTTTATAAGATGCTAATATTTCAATATTATAAAAGACTATTTAAATTAAGCTAATTTAAAATGTATGTCTAACTGCCTGTGTCACTATCTATTCCTAAATTAATGAATAAATTACGTTTTTCCTTCCATGAGCTGCCTGTGATACAGATTTCCACTAGAATTTCTCGGTAATGCATTTGGTAAAATAAATTCAAATGTAATTTTAAAGTTGCTTTATAAAAAAATATTGCTTTATACTGTTCTACTATATTGTTGTTTATTCTAAATCTCACAACTCTATGGTTAGTAAGTAAATGTTTTGGCCTAAATACCTTAAAACTATATGATATAATTCCAAGAATACTATTAATTAAGATCTGTTAATTTTAGAGTCATTTATTTATTCATGTTAAAACTTGGTCATTATGCTATATCTTCACTATCAAGGTTAAAATATTTTTTTCTTATTTTCTAAATATAAAAACATTATTGATCTACAATAAAGCCTTAGATTCTTATCAGTTATAGACTATGTTTATGACTTTTAAGGTTCTACCTTGGCAGGGACAAAACCTAAAGCCCTAATATTTGACAATTAACAAATGCAAGTTGACAGTCAGTCATCTCACACATGATCAAGTCTTCAAACATGTCCAAAATTATATTTATAGTCCTACAGATGCAAACAACGTCTCATTACTATTTTTAATTAAACATGTAAGGATGGTCCCTGAGTCACCATATAGGATCTGGTAAAAAGAATTAGAGAGGTGCCTTCCCGACAGGCTCATCTATGGCTTAAAGTATTCCAGACCTTGGCTGATGCTCTGAGACTGTTGGCATTCCCACACAGAAAACAAGAGGTCTTCAGTGCCCCATCTTGTGGGGGTATAGCCAAAAGTCAACTCTGCCAGGTGACTGCTTGAAATGCAGCCAAAGGGGTCACTGGTCCCATGGCTGCCTCAACAAGCCATGACTACCTGCTGGCAGACTGGCTTCTGGAAGTCAAAATGCTCCCATGCAGGCTTTTTCTCTATGCCCAGGCATGGAGGCTCAACCATTACAAGAGCCACAGATCCTTTCAGCCTTCCTGCTCCTTGGCCTGGCAGAGGACAAATGGCTCCTAGATTCAGCAACCTCCAACACCATCGCCCAGCCCAGGGTAACAGGTCTGTTTTGCGGATCTGTTTTGGCCTCAAACTAGGGTCCCTTGGTCATATTGTCAATTTCTGTGTTGGGAGACTTCAGATGCCTTCTCAGTTCTCTTTATATGCAGCAGACCAGGCCTTAAGCCTCACTGGTAGAGTTGTAAGGTCTCAGTGGTCTAGTTTGCTATCAGATCCAAAAAAACAGGCCATGGATGTAACTTTTTGCCATCCCTTTGGCTAACAAACAATAAATGTTCACAGCAGTCTCACATCTGTCTCATATTATGTAACTAGATACAAAGGCCTAAGGAGAAGAAGTTTAAGTTATAAAGGTTCTACAAAAATGTTTAAGGGTCTACAAAAGTATTTTAAGGTTGGTAAATGCAAGTTATAAATGTTTGAGGATCTAAGAAAGTGTTTTAATGTTGATAAATGCAAACTTAAAAATTGGTTAAGCCTCTTTTTCCATAAGGTATAATCATAGGAAAAGTTAAGACCAAGTGAGCTTTTGTCCCTTCTACTTCATGAAAGGCTTCTGCCTTTCCACAGTTCACCTTTGAAAATGTTGATGCAGTTAAGATAAAGGTGTATGTCTACCACCTTTTCTACAATGTGTATTTCAATACATGTTACGATGGTGATGCTGCCATCTCTAAAAGTTTATCTTCTTTATAAAACTTAAAAGGGATCCTCGTAAGCTGCAGAAAAGCCACCTGAACCCACCGCTCAGAACAATTAGGATCTAGATAAGTACTGCACCTATTGTCTACCTCAAAAGGAGGGATTCTTCCCTCTCCCTTCCCTGGTTTTGGAACTCCTCTTTCATGGCTACCCAGTTGCTATATCGACACATCAAACACAAGTTGATTGATTCTTTCCTTTCCATGTTCTCCATAAATGTTCCCCTTTGTCTGAGAGACTGGGAACATTTCCATTTCCCTGGGAAAAGGAGGTATCCTCCCTTTTGGCCGACCCACACACAGATGCCTTCCCTTGGTTGAATAATTTTTCTTTTTACCAATAAGGTTTTTGGCTTTCCTTTCCTCTCCTGTGTAGGGTGTTTCCTGTGAAAATCTTAGGACTAGTTGAGCCATAACTCCCGACAGTCTTCCCTGTGGCCCCTGTGTTGTAAGCGGTGATTAATATTTACTATTAGTTTATCTTTTACTAAAGCTTCCTGTTAATCCTAAACAGCTGTATAACCAAATCACCACACAGAGACCTGGTTTATTTAGGTAACTTAGAACACAATGCTGGACAATAGTTACACTCTCCTAAACCTTCAAACCCTCATAGTTTCCTAACACTTAGATTTTACCCATTATACTTGCTTTTTTTTTTTTTTTAAATCTTAGGTCTGGTTCATTCTCTCCATGCTGTTCCAAGATCTCTCCTCCAGGTCTCTCTCATCGCTCTCCTCCAGCCTTGCTCTCCCAGCTCTCTTCCCATCTTCCTGTCCTCTGGCTCCTCCCTCTCTTCGTGCTTTCTTTCCCTGCTCAACATTGTGCCTAGTTACTTTATTTTGGATGTTTGCACAAAGATGAGACAGGTGATGTTTAGAATAAGTATCACAATGCAATGTCTGGATTGAAACCAGAGAGTGGGGGAGAGAAATCAGCATTTGAATGAACAAGGGTAAAGTGTATTACATTTCAGAAGAACATTATACCAACGTTTCCCACTTTAAGTCCAATAAAAGGCTCCTTTTCTTTCAATACAAGAATAATTTTGAAATTATGAAAACTGTTAGGTAAAATTTACATGTGCAATGTCCGGTGCATGTGTATTTAGCAACTAAGGAGAAAGTATCTGATCATTCTATTTATCTTGACAAGTTTAAAGTTCTATACCTAAATTAACTTTTATCCCTATTGGTATTACTTATATGAAAGCATTTCTTAACTTCTAAACAACTTAAGCTTCATTGTGGCACTATAACTCTTTGGTCTTCAACCCTATCAGAGACTTGAGAAGGAATAAAATTAAGTATTAGATTAAATAGGAAGTGCATGTTAGAAACTTCCAAATATTAAGAATTGAGAGAAACTGTTTGATGCCTGAACAGTCATCCATAACTCTCTGTAAGGTTGGAGCATCATCTTCAGCCTTCTGGCTCAGAATATTTGACAGACATATTTGTGACACAGGAACTATTTAGGGCTTGCTTACCCTGTCTTGGCAGAGTTCAGCAGTCGACTTGTCCTGCTTTATCTTACCGATTTTTGGCAGGATTTGTCTTTCATGAAGGAAGGGTATTTATCTGAGTGGCTTGTTTGCCACATTTGGAGCCATGGAGGTTCTTCGATGCTCATTATCTTCTTTCATGTAGGTGGCGTGCTGCCAGGAGATGACCTGTCTCATTGTCAAAGAATCTTTAAAATAATAAAGACATTTCAAAAGGCCATATTCTGTAGGTCTCTGAAGTTTTTGAAGACTACCTATCTTTATATCATCAATCTGTCTACAAAATCATATTTATCTGTTAAAACTCAGATGCATGCTCATTGAATAAATTAGACTAGTGTCTGACATGACTATGAGTTAAATAACTAGCAATTAACTTGCATTACCTAATATAATAACCAGGTTTAATAGCAGTATAAAAGTATTGGAAGTAACTTTGAATTTGTATCAATATACTAAAGCTTATACCAATGTATGAAAAATACTTATTTTTGTATCAGTATGCAAATTCCTATACCAGAGTTAAAATTACTGTACTTGAGAATAACAAATAAAACCCTAAGCTGAATAGATTCAATAATCTACCTTTTGTCTTATTCCTATAAGTAGTCTCTGTATACTATTTTCTTTTTAACCCCTTTTCTCCTTATCTAAGAAATAAAAAGGAAAAGAGAGAAATCCCTGAGTATAACCTTGTTTCACTCTGAATATGACCATTAATAATTATAAACAGCTCTCAATTACAATAAAATTTTGTAGCCATAGCAAACAACCAAAAACACACCCAACACCCTTTAATGAAAATTGAATGTTGTTCTCATGAATTTCTTCTAGCTGACATTTTGGACATGTAGAAATCCTGTAGTGAGTACAAGTAAAATTGGGAAAATGGTTAATTAAGCAAGCAATAACATTTGTGGTCCAGTCTTTGAATGTTGAGAAATTTTAGGCTTAATAAAAGTCCTCTTTGGAACAGTCTACAATGCTGGACCAATAACGATTAGTAGCTTTCTTCAAAGTTGTTTGGGAGCATGCTTAGATGAGATACAGCAATTGAAGCAGTTGAGTCAGGAACAAGCAGAATGCTGGAACATGCAAGATGCTGGAACAGATGTGTCAATGTCTCAGCATGCTGAAGAATTATTCTGTTTAGGTTTGATCCGGCATCTCTGGTGTCCAGTTCTTTTGTCCGGCAAACACATAGTTTCTCACAAGCATTATAGAGTTCTAAAATTATAAATGTATGAGATGTGCAGGATGAAATTAAACTGTGAGCAAATTCTATCTATGCAAATTAAAAGATTAGCATAATATATTTTGAGGACATTATAGCCAAGGATTTATTGGCCGAGTATTGTTGAAGTTCTGCCTAGAGATATTTTTTTTATTCTCTCAGTTAGTTTTAGAGTTGTTCCCATGTAAAGGGATCAGAGCAATATAAATTACCATTATTATTGAACATACAGTCATTATCCCATTGAAATCAAAACAAGGTTGGATAAGTTAAAATAGCTTTTGGGGCTCTTGCGTGCCTGTTGTATTGGACCAAGTTGCTACCTATTTCCCTAGAAAAGCCTCCCATTAGAGAGATAAGCTGGTTGTCTTGATCAATAGAAAATGCATGTTTTAAGTAAAGTTTATATAAACTCCTTTCTAATTTTGAATATAAGCATACTGTAAGTATCTTGTACCTGTTTAGAGGATTAGCCCTAGATTTTTATATATAGCTATGTAAAGCATTTTTTATATTTAGCTATGTGTCCTATCCTTTTTTTATATAGAATGGGTAGTTATGCCTTTATAGTCAAACTTTATATAAACTCCCTCTTACATTTAGCATTTAAGCATACCCTAGGCATCTTGTACCTGGGCTTTACATTGATCATGGCTATTTTTTGGCTTGCCCCTTTTTTATACAGAGTGGACAGTTAAGCCTTTAGAGCCACACTTTATATAAACTTTCTTAGCATTAAGCATATAAACTCTCTTACCCATAGCATTTAAGTATATCCCAAGCATCTTCTACCTGGGTTTTGACATTGGTTTGGGCTATTCTTTGGCTTGCCCTTTTTTGATATGGGATGGACAGTTTTGTTTTTTTAACATATGTTTATAATTTTTGAGTGTTTCTGACTAAATTAAGATGGCATGTATTTTGCCATGTTTAAGCCTCTTGTGTCTTTTTTACATAGGCATGGCCAGCATTTTCCCCTGTGAAAATGTTTCACATTTAAAAGGATAAGGCAGTTTCTAGAACAGTGTGACATTATCTCTCTTTACATAAACCTAAAATATATGTGAATCCAACCTTTACAGCAGTAAGGACATAACATCTATTATTTAGACAAAAAGAATTTACATGGCAACCTTAAAGAAAATTTTGTCATTTTGAATCTTAGAGTATCTCTGAAAGTGGCTAAACAGCTGGAGTTGCCATCTTGGCTTTTATTATGTAAATTAGCTTGATCCAGAACTCAGAGACTTTTCTTTTTCTTTTTACTTTGTGTTGGGAGGAAAGGCATGTTCCTTCACTAGCTTGTTAAAATACATATTTATATATATGTATTTGAACATCTATATCTATATCTATCTATCTATATCTATATCTATATCTATATCTATATCTATATCTATATCTATATCTATATATTCCTTTGTTATCTTTTGCTCCTCGGCGGATTTAAGAGTCTTTCTTAAAGAGTCATTAATTGACCTGGGAGTTTTTAGGTTTTAAGTTTGGGTTTTATCACTGGGAGCGTATTACCCCTACAAAGTTATGATAAAGTATGATTTAAAGAATTTGGATACTTAGATTAGTTGGGTGTCATTTCTTGTAAGTTGCTGTTAAAATTTACTATTAATTATCTTTTAGTAATGCTTGCTGTTAATCTTAAACAGCTGTACAACCGAATCACCACACAGACACAGGGATTTCTTTAGTTAACCTAGAACACAGTGCTGGGCAATAGTTACTCCATCCTAAACCTCCAAGCCCTAATAGTTTCCTAACATTTAGATTTCCCAATTATTCTTGCTTTCAGTGATATCTTTGGTCCAGTCCATCGCTCCACATAGTTCCAAGATCTCTCCCCCAGCTCTATCCTCACTTAGCTCTCCTCTCACCCTTTCTCCTCCCACTCATTTCCTGTCCTCTAGCTCATCCCCTCTTTTCTGCCCAATGGCTCCTCCCATTGCTCAACATTGTGTCTAGTTGCTTTATTTTGGCCTGTTTACACAAAGTTGAGACAGGATTCTTAGAGTAAGTATCACATTGCAATATCTGAATTGAAGCCACAGAGTGGGGAGGGGAGAAGAGAAATCAGCATTTGAATGAACAAGGGTAAGGTGTACACATTTCAAAGGAACATTAAAAAAGAGAACACACTAGCACTCCATGTGACTGGGTCTGTGTCCAGCCCTAGGATGATGTATGTGTTAAGGGTATGTAAGTGACCCCAGTTTGAGTGTATGTACAACTAAGATGAATGGGGAGGGTTGGTCTATGGGGGACGGGATTCAGCGTCAACTTTTGGGAAGTCCTGAGTGTTCATTTCTTCAGGAAGCTGGGATCTGGAAGGATCAAGATCAGCAACAGTGTATGATCCCCTCAGAAGACTGTAAGTGATGTGTTTGGTGGTGCCCTTGACCAGAAGTCAAGGTGTCAAGGAGCAGGTTGGGTTGATGTCTGTGGATTCAGTTGGTAATTTTCACACTGACGAGGCAAGTCACTAGTTTCTGGAGAAGAATAGAGTACAAGGCTCTGTCTTGGTAACCTTGGAGAGAGTTGAAGGTACAGGGTAGACACAGAGGACAGGAGATTAAGTGAGGGGTTTAGGGAGATAATTACAAGGGATTTTGTGCCAGACTTTGTGTCTCTGTCACTCAGACTCGTTTGGGCTGGGCCATCCTGGAACCATGAACCAGGTGCTTCCACTGTTTGTGTGGTCTGGGTGACCAGTGAACTGTGGTTTCAGTGTTGGGAACTCATCCCCAGGAACCCCAATACTGCTTTCAGGGGACCAGGAGGGATCCAATGTCTGGGTGCTGTAGAGGAAAGTCCCTGGACTTGGTGATCTCCATTCACTGGCATATCTGTCAAGTGCTGGGGGTCCAGGTTTCCTGACTGTCAGACCAGGGAAACAGCTGTAGGGGTACCAGATCTATTGACTCCCAAATGTCCCAAGAATCCTGAAGGTGCCTGAAGGGGAGCAGGAGGTATCATATATGTGGCTGCAAGAATGGAGGTTCCCTAAGCCTGGGGGTCCACAGTCACTGGCATAAGCCTAAAGTTTAGGGCCCCCATGGTTTATTACTTTCAGACCTGGGAGACAGCCATGGAGGGGCCTGGATGCAATTGACCATAACTCTCCCAGGAATACTAAAGCTCCCTTGAGGGGAGCATGGACCATCTGATGTCTGGTTGCTGGAGTGGAGGTTCCTGGACCTAGGGCTCCTCACTGGCTGAATATGCAGAAAGTGCAGGACCTCCAATGTTTGTTCCTTTCAAACTAAGGAGATGGCCCTGGAGGCCTGGGTCCAATTTGCCTCAACCAAATGCTATGCCCCTCTAATACAGTGCAGATTGGTCACCACCATCTTGGAATCCCCACCGCACAGACCACACTTAGAACAATTTCAGTAGAATTTGAAGACTGCAAGTTTAGCTCCAAAAGCAGGTGGAGATATACTGAGCAAAACTACCTTTAAGTTCATCCTGTATGATATAAACGGTACATTAACAAGATTCATCAAAGCCACAAGTCTCACATACCAAGGGGAGAGATCACAAATACAGAAATCAGGGTAATGACACCTATCACCACTGTTTGCAATTCTTAGATGGACAGCTATGCAGAGCTAGTCTAACCTCGGAATAAGGCTGCCTTTGCCTTTAGGTAGATTGACTCAATAAAGGAAAAGGAGTTCATTGCAGCTACCCAAGTCTGCTTTCTTTCTCAGAACTGTGACATCAATATAGAAAATTCCCTTTCAAATTCCTTTTATTTCATGTACATTGATGTATTGTGATAGTGATGGACCCTGGAGTTCTAGACAGCTGTAAGATGCCATGTGGTTGTTGGGATAAAACCCAGGTCATCTGGAAGACCAATCACTGCTTCAAACCACTGAGCACTCTGACCCTGAGAAAGCCACTTTGTTAAGCTTTAAATGTCTTTCAGATATACGGATGATTTGTGTTCATGTGTCTATGTACCCTACTTGAAATGGCCAAAGTGGGCACCAGATCCATGGAAACGCATTTAGAGGATATTTGCTGGCTAGCAAGTGATATCTGAAATGGAACTTGTCTTCTGTAACAACACCCAGTGCTGTTAACTTCCATGCTATCTCCAGCCACCATTTATTTAAAACTTTTCCTACAGATGTTAATTAAAATATATTACACCATTTACCCTTCCTTCTCTTTTCTCCATGCCTTTCTGAATTCTCTCCTTCCAATGTCTTAAAAAAGAATATGTGAATAAGTGTGGACCTGCATATATATATATATATATATATATATATATATATATATTACTACATTAGTAGTGTATATATATATATTACTAATTCTATATATATATATGTATTACTAATTCTATATATATATATTACTAATTCTATTCCTATTGGTTGTGAGGATAAGGTATAAGGTTTCTGTGCTGAACCCTTTGTGTAGGATATATAATTATGGAGTGTATCCCTGCTAATCCCACCACTTGGATGGAGTTCTAGTCTCCAATGCCCACAGGAGTCTAACCCTGAATTGAGGTAAGCTGTCTTGGACAGGAAACATTAGAAAGCACAGGGTGACAAATTCCTTAGATAACACATGGTGCTGGAATGGCACTGATGTCCTGGAGCTGTGTGGAGGACTATGGACTCTGATCTTAGCTAATCAGTCCCCTTTGTCTGTGGACCTCCCATTATATCATTGACCTGGGATATTTCCGTCGATTACTTTGCCATCTTGACTTTCTGCATTCTCTTTCTGAACACCATAACTACAGGACTGTGTTACCATGCCTGGATTGGATGGTTTTAACCTCAGTGATTTGATAGAATGTTCGGGCAAGTGTAATGAGATGTTACACTTAACTATATTGAGAATCTCCTTATGTCTGTGATGCTACTTTTCACTATCTGTTGAATTAAGAACAGAACTCCAATCTACTTTGATGTGTCATAAAATCTCAATGTTAAAGAAAAAAACAATAATTTTCTTTATACTTAAAGGAGAGGATTTTAAGCCAAACAACTGCAACTGATCAATGCTTTTTTCCATTACTGGACTTAGGAACAAAGTCTGTGTCCTGCCTACCATGACCATTTGGATTCAGCAATTTACTCTCAATAAGCCCACAGAAAAAACTGAATTATTGAGGTAGACCATGCCCAACTATCCTGCAGGTACTAGGGAGGCAAGGTAAGCAGATCTATTATGTACACTAAGTTCAAGGTCAGCCTAGAATTTATAGTGAGACTATTATTTCAAATAAAAAAGAGAGAAAACAATGTTTGAAAATGAAAATACATTTAATTAAGCTATTTGTTTATTACAGTTTATTTTCTTTGTATCAGGGCTGTATCCACTTACAATTCTGACCATTTCTAGCCAGCCTCCCAATCTCCCCCTTGCACCTTCCCTAGTCCTCATATAGGGGACGAGGGAAAAATAAAAAAACAATGGTTAAAACACAAATTATAAATAAAAACTGGAAACATATTCACATATTTATTCAGTGTGACAAATTTTGACCAGTGATGAATATATAATGTTATGCTGTTTCTTTCTTCCCACAGGTAATATTTGCTAATTGAAGACATGGTAAATATTTACTTGCAAGCTTATGCAAACAGTTCTCAGAGGGTTCCCAGTTCCCAAGGAATAAGGCCATGGAAGTTACCATGGAGGAATCTTAAATGTGGGCAAAGAGAAGGGTGGAGAGAGAGAGAGAGAGAGAGAGAGAGAGAGAGAGAGAGAGAGAGAGAAAACAGAAAACAGAAAGAGAAGAAAAGCATATAGAAGAAAATAAAATATCTGGGTACCTCTGGGAGAGGGCAGACCGATTCTACTGGACTGAAAATTTAAGGGTGGAGGTGGGGAACAACAATCTTACCCTTTAGAAGGTAGGGACTGAAGGATCCTGGGAGAACCTGGAAGCCAGAAAACCTTCTGTCAAAAAGGCACCTCAGCAGCTTGTCTTATGTGTGAAATACAACATATGGTTAAACGTTCATCCTTTAGATTTAATGGGTTTAGAGAGCAGAGATACACAACTAAGTAATCTCTCCAAGCCTTACCTTAAAATCTTCCTGCCTATAAGTTGATCCCTCATTCTCAGCTTATTTCTCTCCTGCAAGGTATTCAAAGAATGACATAATGCTATTGAGCAGAAAATATCTCATCTAGGGGAATAGGTCTTTTCATCAATGACAGTCCAGACCAGATTAGAAATTCAAAGAGTCCATTGATTTATTACATGTTCACCTAAGGGAGATATAGGAATGTTCATTCAGAATATCCCTATTCCTGCCACGCAGAGAGGTTGCAGTGATGACAGATGGGGGAAAGAGATTTAAAATCAATTTGAGACCACCAACTGGCAGCCGATATGGTATTCTGACTGACATACATATACATTATCTGAGAAGACAAGGAAAGAGTGAAAGGACTGGAAAGTTGTCCCACCATAGCTGAGTAGATACAGAGACTACAGTAGGAGGCAGCTTGTGCTCAGGTACAGACCTAGAATTAATTGCTCTCTGGGAATTTTATCCTTTCTTTAACATCCAAATCTACTTCCCTTTCTTTAACACCCAAATCTCCTTCTCCATGTCTCTTAGGTCTCTGTAAATGCCTGATTTCTCCAGCCTTCTATGGACATCTGTTTGAATCTCAGGCTCCCCTGACAACAACCTTCACAGCACCTGCAGTCTTCAGCACTCAGGGCTCCTAAGAGAATGTTTGTGTGCATCAGGGAAGCAGAATACAATCCACTTCAGAAAAGTTGGTCTTCATGCCTTCAAATTCTTCTTCACTTTTTACACTAGGTATCATCTCAAGCAGGTGTCCGTGTGGGCTCTCATTGCTGCCTATTTACGATGTATGGGATAAACTCAGTCTGGTGGTTTTGGTCAAGTGGTAATGCACTTTTTAAACACTTGTAGTCTCAGTTTCTATCCTGATAATTTTGGATACTTCCATATTTTTGTGAAGATATTGGATTAGAAACTTCTTTCAGCACCAAGCCTAAGTTACTTTTTATGCTCTCCATCTGCTCTTTCTTCTGGGTCATCAGGGATGAGTTAAAGATGAAGTTAGGATTAACCTTTCACACCTCAAAAGGCTATTCATGACACGTTTATGGGGCCAAATACATGGCTCAGCACCTAGGAGAACTGGCTGCACACTATCATTTTCAAAGGAATTTTATCCTTCAAATTGCCCTGGATCCCTCAATTATTACATGACAGTATGTTTACAATATAAAAAGAAGACAGTATTTTATTGATGTAATATCTCAACTAATCTAATTTGAGCATCAGGGAAACAGAGCTGTAGGAAAGGCTTTTGGTGTCAAAAGCTGGCAATCAGTCCTCAATCATCATATTAAGAAGGCCAAAGGAGTTCCAACAAACTTGTCTCCCACTCTGTACATATCAGTCATGGCCTAAAACCCCATAATGACCTTACACACACACCAGAAATGTTTCTTTTTAAGTAAATATTCTTGCTGTTACTTTATCTATAAACTTTATATTACATATTTCCTATAGAATGCAGTACTTTAAGATGAAATGACATATGGATAATTCGGAGGAACATATGGATTCACAGAATCCAATCTTATGTATATATTCATATCACATCAAGCTATGTAGTGAGATGCAGTTGATGGATGATTAGACCACTTCATTACATCTCCAGCATAGTTCAAAACACAAAGCTTTGAGTTAACAAAATGGACACATTCTTACAGTTTCTCTTCAGTATGTTTCATTCATGAAAGTGAAGCCTATAGAAATTTACAAAGGCTTCATCACAGTGAATATATTCATAAGGATTTCTCTTGAGTATGATTTCTTTTATGGCTTTGAAAATTTGTGACATGCAAAGGCTTTACTAGTTATAGTCATACGGTTTATTTCTAGTATGAAATCTTTCATGCCTTCAGATATCATATCAATGTGCAGAGGCTTTACCACACTGATTACATTCTTAGGGGTTCTCTCCAGTATGTGTTCTTTTATGTGCTTGAAGACTACTGAATTGTGAAAAGGCTTTACCACCTTGATTACATTGAAAATGTTTCTCTCCAGTATGAATCCTTTCATGCCTCTGGAGGTAGCAGCAAAATGGAAAGACTTTACCTCATTGATTACCTTCATAGGTTTTCTCCTCAGTAGGTGTTCTTTTATGCTTTTTGAGATTTCCGTGTTGTGAAAAGGCTTTCTCACACTGATTACATTAGTAGAGTTTGGCTCCAGTATGAATTCTTTCATGTCTGTAAAGGTTGCACCCTTGTGCCAAGCCTTTACCACATAGATTACATTCATGGGGTTTCTCTCAAGGATGTATTCTTTTATACCTTTGGAGATGTCCGTGTTGTGAAAAGTCTTTCCCACACTGATTACATTTGTAGGGTTTCACTCTAGTATGTATTATTTTATGCACTTGGAGATTTCCTTTTTGTGAAAAGGCTTTTCCATACTGATTACATTCGTAGGGATTCTCTCCAGTATGTGTTCTTTTATGCCCCTGGAGATGTCCATGTCGTGAAAAGGCTTTCCCACACTGATTACATTTGTAGGGTTTCTCTCCAGTATGTGTTCTTTTATGTACTTGGAGATGTCCGTGTTGTGAAAAGGCTTTACCACACTGATTACATTCATATGTTTTCTCTCCAGTATGTGTTCTTTTATGCTTTTGGAGATATCTGTGTTGTGAAAAGGCTTTCCCACACTGATTGCATTCGTAGGGTTTCTCTCCAGTATGTGTTCTTTTATGCCTCTGGAGATTTCCGCGTCATGAAAAAGTTTTCCCGCACAAATTACATTTGTAGGGTTTCTCTCCAGTATGTTTTCTTTTATGCATTTGGAGACGACTGGATCGGGAAAAGGTTTTACCACACTGTTTACATTCATAGGTTTTCTCATAAATATGTATTCTTTTCTTTCTGCAAAGATAATTCAGATATGTGTAAGCTTTACCATATTCTTTACACCATTGAATTTTCTTTTAAATATTTATTTACTTAATATTTATACTGTGTTCTGACTGCATGCTAGATGAGGACACCAGATCTTAGTATAGAGGGTTACAAGCCACCATGTGGTTGGCTGGAAAATGAATTCAGGACCTTTGGAATAACAGCCAGTGCTCTTAACCTCTGAGCCATCTCTCCAGCCACTGATGAATATTTATGTCAGTGTAAACTATGTTTGCAATTTGGTTTAATCATAAACTGAAGTTACATCTTAACCTCTTATCACTTTCTTTACATTCATAGTTTTCCCCTTGATTGTGGGTTTCTGTACCTTACAAGATACCTTTGATGGTAAGAAACTTCATTACATGGCTCACTAACAGCCATGTTTCTATGAGTGGTTTTTCATATTTAAAAAGAATTAGAAGGAGTCAGCTTTAATACAGGGACTGCATTCATAAATTTTCCTATAGTTGTAATCACACTGCATTCATAAAGGGAACCAAAATAAACACAACAATTTCCACAGGGCTAGTAATCATAGGGATTTTTGTAATGTGATTTCTTTGGCTATATTTTCATTGAGCTTGGAAATCTAATTAAGTATATTAGTTTAATTTTTAACAGTCCTCTCTTTTGAGCAGACTTTCTGAAGGTGATAGGAGTTCATAATTCATTCGTTATTAATCATGAATGGATTAATGAACACGTGAACAAATATAAATTTATAGTGTTGTCACTATCATGCTTTCTACTGTACACATGTACAGGATAATTTAGAATGCAATAGTCTATGATGATGTGCATCTGGAAAAACCCAACCAGGAAAAGTGGGCATTGCTGGATCCTTCCCAAAAGCATCTCTACACAGAGGTAATGATGGAGATCTACAAGATCATCACTTCTATTGAGGAGACAATAAATATTCTTTAACAATTCTCTGCAGAGTGGAGGTAATTTTATGAATGAAGGGGAAGATAGCAAGGGGAGGACAGGAGCTCCACAAGGAGAACAACTGAATCAATATATTTAGGCACAGGGGTCTTTTCTAAGACTAATACTCCAACCAAGAATAATTCATAAATATAACCTAGAACCCCTGCTCAGATATAGCCCATGGCAGCTCAGTGTCCAAGTGAAATTCCCTAGTAATAGGAACAGGAACTGTCTCTGTTATGAACTCAGTCACTAGCTCTTTGACTAACCCTTGCTGCAGGCGCAACAGCCTTGGCAGGCCACAAAGGAGGACTATGTAGCCTGTCCTGATGAAACCTGGGAAGCTAGGGTGAGACTGAAGAGGAGGAGGGACTCAAATATCAGTGAACTTGAGGAGGGGATTGAGAGGATATGAGGAAGGGAGGGAGAATTTGGAGGTAATGGGGTACAGCTGGGATACAATGTGAATAAACTCTAATTAATATTAAAATATAAATAAAAACAGAAGAACAACAAATGAAACATTTCCACATACACACAATTTTGCTTTTTGTTCTTCAAAGACATGGTTATTATGGTTCCTCCACAACAGCATTCTTGACCCTCATAATTTCCATCTGATTAAACTTCACAACTTTGCTTCAGGTATTTGAGTAACATAACCTTTGTTATGGAATATTTGCTCATCAGTAGGTTTTGTACACAAAATTATCACCTATTTTATGAGTATGCTGTTTACAATATGAGTGGCGAGAGAGGATCAACAGATAGGGATTTCTACAGAGTATCTCAACATGGATATGATTAATGATTTATCATTTACAGAGGAATTTTAATTTAGAACATGGCTGCTCTGTCAAAAGACCCCATCCAAATACCTTCTATGTCAATGTGATCTGGCTAGAATACAAACACGCCTTTAATCCAGGAGACAGAGGCAAGCAGATCTGACTTTAATGCCAGCCTGGTATAGAGCAATGTCCAGTAAAGAAAAGCTTGGATTCAGGCATGGTGGTACATGCTTTTAATCCCAAACTATGGGTGTAAAAATAGCAGGTAGAAGGAAGCACCCATATTTGAAAATGCTGTCTCATTTAGTTTCAGGAAAGGTGACAAATTCAGAGAAATAATTGACTGCATAAGATACATGTATCTCTCATGAGAAGAGAGAGGAAATGAATCTCCCAAAAGTGGTGCTACCAGGAGAGAGAAGGGAGTTTTACTGTGCAGTAATAGGCAGGTTGGAGAGAGAAAACTAAGGTGAAGATCAAATGAAGCAGAGAATAAAAAAGAGCTGAAGATTAGAAAAGACTAATGGAGTTAGTTTGAGACTAAACAAAACAATTTAGAGGTCAGGACAAAAGCCAGATTTTCAGGAATTCTCAACGACAGAAAATCTTCTAGCCTAAAGAAAGAGAGTATGGAACCTAGAAGCTGCCCTGCCCAGGCCTAGGGTGCCAGACAGAGGGGCAGTCATTTTCAGAGATCATAATTTCTAGATTGAGTAAATGTCATTTGTACAGCAATATCTATTTAGCAAGGGTTTCACTGTCTTCTTTTGCATTGAAATTCCTGGCAAACATAAATAATATAATATACCTAACAGTGAGGAACATGGGTTTGGGAGAATTTAATTTTCCTTACTACTCTTAAAGTGGTGTTTGTTTTTCCACTTTTCTTTTCTTTAAAATTTCTGGGACACATTAAAATTTTTTCACAGAGCTGTAGAGCTGACTCAGAGGTTAAGAGCAGTGGCTGTTCTTACAGAGATCCTGAGTTCAATTCCCTGAAACCACATGGTGGCTCACAAGCATCTATAATGAGATCCCATGCCCTCTTCTGGTGTGCAGGTTGAATAATGTATAAATAATGAATAAACAAATCATCTTTAAAAATTTCTTCATAGGCATATTTATACAAGCTTCCGTGAGTAATTACCTTCCATATCTAGTAGATAGTCGATAATGTTCTTCAGTATTATGCTCTTCCCAATTGTAGCCTGAAATATGGACCAAAAAGTGAATGAGAGAGGATTAAAAATTAGGCAAAATTTAAGTTTCTATATTCAGTGAACCTTAGAAACATGCCTGATTTTTTTCTTCCTCATTCCAAGTGAACTTATATAAGAACATCAATAAGAAAAGTCAACAGTAACAACAGTTGTCCCATTTACCTGAATAGAGAAAGAAAATTCACTGTATTACCTATAGCTGTAAGGTGCTTGAAGGTCTCCAGCATCACATCTTTGTAGAGACTCTTCTGGGAAGGATCCAGCAAGGCCCACTCTTCCCGAGTGAAGTTCACATCCACATCAGCATAGGTAATTGAATTCTAAATGATCCCATACATGAGTAGAACAGAAAGCACAATGGTGACAACATTTTAAATGTATACTTCATTGACAATATATTCATATAATTCTGGTGCTTCCCTGACATCTACTGACACAGAAGTTTTGATGTACTCACCAAGTCATTTCAGAAGGAAACTAAATGAGGAGGTTCACCTCATTTCGGCAACCTTTGAATAGAATTCAGCCTTTCAAGAGAAATGAAAATTAACAGACGTAAAGAAAGCAAGACATGCAAATAGATGAAAAGTACGGAACACAGATCACAGACATTGCATGCAAAATTACTACCTAAAAACAGGGGCAAACAGGAAGTACTGGTTCATAACTTTAATTCCAGCATTCAAGAGGCAGAGGTATGTGTATCTCATTGAGTCAAAGGCCAGCCTAGTCTCTGAAACAAGTTTCATGACATGCAGAGGTACATTTAAGACCTGAATCCACCACAAAAATCATTCAAATAAAAAAAATACTGCAAATTCTGTGATTATATCTGAAGTTCCTACAAAGAATTATATATTCAATATATTTCTGTATCTATCTTCCAGAAACCTGAAGTGTCCCAGATTAAACTGTAATATTAATGAGAGCTTACTAAAAGGGAATGCTTGTTCAAACAGGTACAAATGGACGGATGAAAACATTAGTCCTGGAATAGTTGGTCATAAATGAGCAACATAAGGCAGTTGAGGTGGATCAGCAATGAAAAGCTCTTGTTTGTCTTACCAATAACTGGGCTCAATTGCCAGTGCTTATATGGAGGCTCACAACTACCCATTATTCCAAATTCTGAAGTTCTGAGGTCAGCTGCTGACTATTGTTAGGATCACATACATATGAGGTGCCTAGTAAGACATACAGACAAAATACTACTCACATTCACTCAGTTAAAACAAAACAAATACATGAGACAGGAAGAACGAGACACACCTGCAATCCAATGACTCACAAATCTCAGTCAGTATTAATGTTATGAATACAAGACATCCTGAGAAACAGAATATACTCTCTGCCAAATATAAGAATTCAGTGGACTCAGAAGGGGGAAGGGAGAAGATGAGGGAGGGAGGGGAGGATTGGGAGGGAAAGAGGGAGTGGGATGCAGCTGGGATACAAGTGAATGTATAAAATTGTTCAATGTTCCTGAATAAACTGCATTGAAAAAAAAAAGATACTGTTGTTCATACTAGTATATTTTAGAGGCTTCCAATTTAATTTAATTTTATTGATTAAAATTTAGCTATATTTCTGATTGATCAGTTGTATAATTTATATTTACCTATTAAATGTTTCATTCATAAAAAATAAAAAATATTAATAAAATACTAAATAAATACAATAAAAATAAAAAAAGAATTCAAGAGTGGATATGGATGAAGATCAATCAGGATGGTAGCATATGCTTGACATGTACAAAAAGCTACATACCACATCAGCCAACATATCAAAAGAAAAACTGCCAGGCATATTGGGCCACATTGAATCCTAGCCCTCTGGAGCCAATATGAGGTGGACTTCTAAGTTTGAGGCTGGGATAGATTGCATTCCTACATCTAGGACAGCCAAATCAACACAAAAAACTTGGTCTTCAAAAACAATAAAATTAAAAATGTAAAAACCTCAGGATACCAAAATAGGTTAGCAATGAATAGCAATTTCTTTGACTCTTTCTTGTGATTTAGGGAAAGACTGGATAACACTGAAGAGCATGTGAGCACTGAAGGAAACAGAATGATCAGTTTCAATCATAAGACACTAGACAGAAACAAAAGGAAATGGTTTGAGATCATAGACATTCAAATCTAATCTCCAGTAAGGAATCTAGACAATTTCCTCCTAGAAAACCGTTTATACCTTCCTCCAAAGAACCACACAAAGAAGAAATAAATGTTCAATGGAATTCTCCTACTTGATTCTGTGGACCTTTTCCACTCTCTGTTACTGAAGACTCAATTCTCAATGCCGCTAGCACTCCAAAAGAACAGCAGTGGCAGCTCCCCTTTCCTGTGTCCAATTCTCCCGTAGATTACACACTCTCACTCTCTGTTCTGCTTCCGGGATCCCACTCCCAAGTCTTCAGGTAAACCATAGGCCATGCTTGCATAGAGACCAAGGCAGTGTACCAGGGATCTTCTCCACTACCTTTGTTACATCACTCTCAATTCTCAGGATCTTCCCGAGTGTTCCAACAGAACACACATGGCACCATCCACTCCATACCATCCCAGCAAGCCTAAAACCATGAATACACTAGCCAAGCAGGTCATTAAAAAAGTAACACTCCGCCAACACACTTTCTGAAATTTGAGATAACTAACAGAAAACTAAGAACAAAATCCCCACATAAGAAAAGAGCACTTGCACCTATAATCAATAAAGTAGAAGGAGAAGATGAAGAAACAATGAAACAAAGGGTTGGTTCTTTGCGAAAAAAAAAAAAAAAAACAAGATAAACCCTTACCTAAAATAAATAAAAGACAGAGAGGAAATATCCAAATTAATAGCATCAGCAATTGTATTAAATATTTTTGGTTCTTTAAAATCCCACTCATGTTATGTGAATTTTTTTTCTATTATCCCCAGGTGTGGAGCAAGAAGCTGCTTCAGTTTGTCCACAGCTGTTCCTTATGATTGTCTCGTGCTCTAGCAGGGCTGTGGTTTTGCCACCTGCACATAGTTTAGTTCTGAGTCTTCTGGAGAGGGTACACATGCAGAGCCATGAGAGGACACTGGGTCTTGGAAGAAGAAAGAAGCTGCTGCTCTTCCTGATGCTGTTCACCCACACTGCTACTCTGTTTGTCATTGCTGGTTTGTGGGCTGCTGGATATCCTGGTGACTAAGAGGTATTGCCCCAAAGATCCTGACCACCCTAATCCACAGGAAGTAGTTAAAGAGACCTCTGTTTCTTTCCCCTCTAGCATTCTCTCTCCTTTACCAATTGGGGGTTGTGGAAGGAATAAGGGTTGTAAGGGAGGTATAGGTTTAAGAATCCAAATAAAGGGCTGAAGAGATGGCTTAGGTTAGGAGCACTGGCTGCTCTTCCAAAAAACCCAAATCAATGAGATTTAAACAAACAGTGCCATTTGTTGTTTGCTGTTTCAATGGGGTCCTGGAACCCACACAAGTAAGACAGTTATTGCACTAAAGAACCCAATGAACCCTAATCAGCATTAAGTAGCTGGAAATCTGCATTCCTTGTCTGTACTGTTTTCTCTCCTAACAAGGGGTGGTGAGTGAAAGGGAGGTAGAGGTATTTAAGAACCAAGTATAAAGTAGGTATTTGAAAAAGGAAAGCTTACAGTTTTGCTCTCAGTAATATCAAATATAATTCCTAGTTGAAAAAAAAAACTGTCACATTTTGTGTTCTTTCCATTGCTTAAATTGTGGGATTCCTGCTCATTTCATTCCAAAGCAATACTTTTGATACCAAAAAAAATCCCATGCCTCAACCTTCAGTTCACCTGTGCCTGTGCCCTTACATCGAAATACCCACTACTGTGAGGCTACATCTGAAAGCCAGAACCCATTTGGGTTCTCCTGGACATATTTCATCAGATGTAAGACTGTTCCAAAGTCTGGAGATGAACTACTGGAGGTATCTCCATACCTGACTTCAAGATATACTACGAGTAATAGTAATACAAACTGCATGGTACTGGCATAGAAGTAGGCTGGGTGATCAATGGAAACAAATCAAAGACCCAGAAATAAACCCACACACCTATGCACAATTGGTTTTGGACAAAGGAGCCAAAACCATACAATGGAATAAGACAGCGTCTTCGACAAATAGTGCTGCTCCAAATACATGACCACATATAGAAAAATGCAAAGAGATCCATACTCCTCACCCTGCAAAAAGTCAGGACCAAGTGGATCAACAACTTAAACATAAAGCTAGATTCCCAAAATCTGCCAGAGGAGAAAGTGGGTAACACCCTTGAACTTACTGGTCCAAGAAACAACTTCCTAACAGAACACCTGCAGTGCAGACTCTAAGATCTACAAGTAATCAATGGAACATCTTGAATCTCAAAAGCTTTTGTAAAGCAATGGGCACTATTATTTCCAGGAGATGGCCATCTACAGATTGAGAAAAGGTCTTCACCAATCCTCTGTCTGACAAAGGGCTAATTTCCAGAATTATATTAAAGATCTCAAGAAATTAAACACCAACAAACCAAATGATCCTATTAATAATGGGACACAGGGATAGAAAACTCTCAGCAGAGAAATCTTGAATGGTGCATAAGCACTTAAAGAAATGCTCAACATCCTTACTCATCAGGGAACTGCAAATCAAAATTAACTTTGAGACTCCATCTTACACCTGTCAGAATAATTAAGATCATAACCTGAAGTGACAACACATGCTGGCAAGGATGTACAGAAAGGTGAACACTCCTCCATTGCTGGCAGGGGAGCAAACGTACAACCACTTTGGAAATAATTCTGGCATTTTCTCAGAAACTGGGAAAAGACATATGTAAAGACCCAGCTATACCACTCCAGGGAATACACATGAAAGATGCTCCATCATCCAACAAGGACATTTCCACAACCATGTTCATAGCAGCTTTATTTCTAGTAACCAGAAACTGGAAACAACCTATATGCCTCTCAACCGAAGAATGGGTAATGAACCTGATAATATTTACACAATAGAACACTACCCAGCCATTAAAAACAAGGAAAGCATGAAATCTGCACGCAAATGAATGCAACAAGAAAAGGTCTTCCTGAGTGACATAACATAGACCTGGAAAGACACAGAAGACAGTGCTAAACCGCAAGGACAAGTATAAGAGGAGAAGGAAAGTCCCCTTCACAGGACAGAGCTGTAGAGTCTCATCCTCTCCAGGGGATCCACACTCAAAAAGGCTGACAGGGCAAGGGCCTCTGCCCAGGTCACCACATACATGCTGGCTCACAGTCCATCCCACTTCTAACACATGGGACTCTCTAGCTCAGCAGACCAGGACTGGCAACAATGAATCCCAAGGTCTACATGGCATAGCTTGTGGTCCTGGATATATGATCACTATAGAAGAATCAGAGAAGAATCTTGGAAAGACTCTGTAAGGTACTTTGTACTATTCCTCCTTCCAGGATGTGAACTTTCCCCAGAGTCCATCATAATATGCTTACACCAAGCATTTGGTCCTAAGGACTCTGGCAGATCCTCTACTGGAGGATGAGAGATCAGGTGTCTCAGACAGCACAAACTATCTCAGCTCTGCCCTTCCATTCTAGGGGCAGACAGAGCCTTAGCCTAGTAAATTAGTAGTTTAATAAATGTTTCCTCTCTCCCAGGGTACATGTTTATTTTACAAGTCACAGGGTCCTGCATGTACACATTTCATTACCCTCTCAGTGTCCAATGCAGCTATCTCTACCTCACAGCTGATAATTCCTGCATCACCCCTCAGTCAAATGCAAACAGTAACAACAACTGAAGCCTAAAGAGCAATGAATTTGAAAGAAAGGAGTGGCAAATGGGAGGTGAATGAAAAAATAAAAATTAAGTGACATGACTCTTCCTTGGTATGGTGGGGAGAAAGTTTATTATACATAGAAAGGCACCTGTGAGCCATGTGAGGAAAGGGAGGAGAGGAGAGGGGCACGCCCAATCATGAGACTATGACAGTAAATAATAGATGAAATAGAGCAGGTAACCAAGTTGGGTAGATAACAGAAAGAAGGGCAGCTGGGTTAAGGGCCCGAGCCCTGGGCTAGAGGGCAGTGTATGCCAGCCATAGCCTGTAAACAGGTAGGAACTCAATGATACTGGGCAAACCTGGTAGCTAATTCTGCTCTGAATTGTTAAATAGGCAACTCAGCCATTTGTCCCAGGATTTCATTCTTAACAGTGCCCAGGTCCCCACATGCAGTCTGCTCACAGTCCATCCCACTTCTAACACGTGGGACTCAGATAGCTCAGCATTCCTAAGGCCAGGACAAAGGACCACACAAGCAACTGATGCCGGTTTCCATCCAGCCCAGGAAAGACAATCCACACCAGCTCCAGCTCTTCAGCCTCCTACTCCACCACCACGTTGGCGGCGGCGGCCACACACTCACCATGTCGCTGCTTTGGAAGTCGCCAGAAATCCCCTCACAGGACCCAGTAGCTGAGCTCAGACCACTGGATGCCAAACACTCCTCAAAGCTCAGCTTCCAAAGCGAACCTGCAACAAACCGCCAGGAAAAACCCTCCCCTTCCTCTGATTACAGGCGTCGCCTGGAAGTCCTGATTGGCCAGTGAGTCTTGAGCGACATGAGCACCTCCCCTAGGCTCACAGTGTACTGAAGAGACAAAGCATAGTGCTTCCTCGCCCAGGAGTAATGAATGCGTGTTCGCTAATTACAAAAGCAATGAGGACCTGGCTTAGGGAAGAAGCTGACTCGGGAGAAGCCTATGCTCCGCGCAGACACCTTGGATACATGACTTGAACTTTGGGTCCATATGTGGAGAATCAGGGCCACCCCTTTTCCAGATCTGCGGAGATTTCGTTGTCAGTAGATTTGTGCCTGTTGTCTAATAGCCTACCCTTCTGTCTTCCAGCACTCAGGAATCACTTCCCCTTCTCCTCCTCCTGAAATCAAGGTGGATAGTTTAAACAACCCATTACTCATCTTTCAGTGGAGTGAACCATCTGTCCACAGGAGGAAGGCTGCCAAAACTGCTTGCAATTAAAGAGAGATTTTAGGAAAGCAAATGACATTGTTATCGTGTGCCTTTACAGTGGGGTCAGTGAAACTGCAGCTACTTTTTACCTAGTAGGTATCAGACAACCCTGGAAGAAAAGCAAAAACAAACAAACAAACAGACAAAAAACCAAAACAACAACAACAACAACAAAACCCCATGTGATATACAATTTATGGCAGGCATGTCTTCCTCTTGAGAAGGTTAGTTCTTTATTCTGATTCTTGAATGCCTGTGCTCTAGAACACACAAATGTCCAATCAGGACATTTATTGATCAGCTATAACTGACTACCTCACTTCATATTGTTAATATCAAGTATTGTCAAAGCATGAAAGCTTCCCCCCTCTTCTTGCCCATCCTTTTCAGTGCTGTGACTACAAAAACTCCAATACTGATCAGTTATTTCACTTCTTACACAGTTTCTTCTTCATTTGTAAGTCTCCAATAAAGGCCAGAATGTTTGGAAGTCTCATTCACTGGCCTAATTTATCTTCTCATTGACCAGTAAGGCCCAGACTCGAAGGAGTTTCAGGACTGTCTTCTCAGCACTAGGAAGCAGACACAGGTCTTGGTGTTCAAGACAATTTGCAATTACATAGCACGAGACACACCTGGGCTATAGGAGACAATATTCTATACAGAAGTAAATAATACTGAGCACTTGAGAAAATAAAAAAAAAGTAACGTTGTGAGTACTAAGAAACACTAGGGACTAAATAATAATAAGAGATTAGAGCTATGATGCATTTAAAGAAAATGCAATTTAAAGAGAGAAACCAAGAGTTGCCTTTTTGAAAAGACGAATAAAGCTGAAAAATGCATAGCTATAGTGACCTTGAGAAAGTTCAGGCCATTCCCTGGTAGAATGAATGTCGTTAATAAGACATCTCTAAGACATGTGTATGTGTATATATAGACATACATTTAGTTTGTAAAAAGTTATGACACATGGGCCACCAATGCTCCCCACAGAGGACATAGACTACTATGTAATTAAAGCACCAGTGCCATGCATGGAAAACATTCTCTTTCACATGAAGAGTGTCCAATGCATGTGAAAAACCTTTGGGTTGCTGCTGTGACCTTTGGTTCTATTCCAGAGTTTGAAGATAAGCCCCCATTTCTGAAGCCAACATGCACTTCAGAAACAGGCCTCAGAGAATTCAAGTTGGGTTTGACCTGAAGACTCCTGAATGAAGACTAGATTTCATAGCACTGGATGGTTTTATTTAGGTTGATAGTGTAGGCAAGCAACCAACAGTGGTACACAGCTGTACCTATAAACTACAACAGTGATTACCATGGCAATATAACTCTATGGTTTCCATAGGGGCACTCATATCTTGATGGTAACTAACACCTGTTCATTTGAACTGAGGGCCCAACAAAGAAAATGGAAAACATGTCTGTTATTAGAAACCTAGCCAAGTACTCCAGGAGAGTGAAGTCATGGATCTTAGAAAAAAAACCTACAGCATTCAACTTAATAAACTATAGCTATTGACCTAATTTTAATTTATACACTTCTATATACTTCTCTCTACCCACTGCCTTCCTCATAGAAAATCCTTGACATGTGAAAATTAGTTGAAATGCCATAACAACATATTGCACAATAACCAGGCTCTCTCTCTCTCTCTCTCTCTCTCTATATATATATATATATATATATATATACACACACACACACAGATGAGCATAAATATAGCATTATTTATAAATATGTCATATGTAACTATAAAACGTAAAATTCTATACCATGGAAGACATAAAAATCAACTCTAAAGTTAGGATCAAAAACCATGATTATTATAAGTATGTTTTAAGAGATTGTCATTAAAGTAGAATTCAGTGCACTATAATTGGTATAATGGTGAATATTAAGTGTATGTGTAAAAAGCAATCTGTAATACTAGGCAAAACTATTTAAAAAGTATTCAACACTTGGTGAACAAACTACCTTTTTAACAGTGTATGAACTGAGTAAAATGATAATTATTCCCTGCAGAATGTTAATGTTGAAATGCAGATCTAGCTTGGCATTGTTTCAGAACGAGGTCATACAGTGACTTGTGTGCTACATTTTGCAGAGTTTGGGGAACTGAAACATATGTACCATGCCATAGGTTCATATACAGAATTCCAATGTCCTATTGCCTTAAATTCTGGAAAGCATCATTCTAAGGTTATGCAATTGTTAGAAGTGGCAACTGTCTTCGAGATACCTTTGCAAATTGAAGTTATTGGTGCTTCAGCATGTTTATCCATTGGAATGCAACAATGTTCTAGACATTATGACATGAAAGTTTTCCAAAATGTAAAATATAATTCTGAAGGTCAAACAGTTATGAAAAGAACTAAATATTTTAAAAGGGTGGCATAAAAGAGAAAGGCAAAATAATATCTCCACAAAATAGATTAAAAATGATTTTTCACTTTAATATTGTCTAAATGAGAAAAGTCGCACACACCTGCTACAAAGGACTGCCGAATCATATCAGCACATAAACGTCCCAATTCCAAAATGTATGTCAGGAAATATTCTGTATTGGGCTGGAGAATATGCTCTTGATTCAACATGACAGAAAACACTATATATTCCATCTAAACTGACAGAAATCAGAATTGATGGGGAAGACCTCCTAAAGATCCTGGCTACACAGAGAAAAAAAAAGGGAAATCGAAAAGACCGAACAAGCCAGGTAACCTAGTTTGCTGATCCTGCCCAGGGGAATATCTCGGATACGGACTAAGATGTGAAAATGTCTCCAGCCAGAACATCAACTGGGCATAGCCAAAAATTCTTTGACTACAAACTCACCTGGACTTATTTACCATATTATTCTTTAAGATGGGATAGATAAAAATGTCTATTTTATAGTTTGGTTCTTTACCTAATTGAACAGAGAGCAGAGTATCACCTTTAACTGAACTGTGCTCAGTATACAGACCATACATTTATTATGAATATAAAACATATATGATGCCCTTAGAATTTATTCTTTTGCAGATCAAGAGAACCAAAACAGACACCAAAAAAAAAAAAAAAAAAAAAAGACAAGACAACTAGCCAAGCTGATCCTACCCAGGTTGCCTCACTGACAACGCTTCTTCAAAAATCTGCTTCCAGGGCCACTTAAAAATGGCTAGCTAGATTGTCCAGCATTGCAAACTGTTCCAGTCAGGACTTCAGATAAGCCCTGAACTTGTGTTAGCATGCAGAGACTGGACAGCGAATGTTAACAACTAGCTTTCTTAAGACTGGACAATATCCCACCCACTGGGTGAGAAAATCCCTTCCCATCTATTAGAGCCTCAATGCTGTCCAAACAGGACAAATGGCACACTGGAAATTCGACTGCCGATCTTTGCAAGGACAAGGTAGGCAAGTCTTTAACTTGCTTCAAAGAAAAGTCTGACAAATGTTCTGAGCCAGAAGGCTAAAGGTGTTGCAGCAAACAATTTGGAAGGCTTCCAGGCAGCCAAATTTCTATACTTTTAGAGGCTACTTGCCTGCACTTCTACATATTGGGTAATATTTATTTCTTCTTAAGTAAGTCTCTGACAGGGTTGAAGTGCAGATATTATAGTCTCACAGTTAAACTGAAATTGTTTAGGATGATAGAAATTGATAGTAAAATACTTTCTCCGAGGGTTCTGAAAACATACAAACATCAGTCTTACATAATACTTTTTATAATTGTTATTATTAGATATAGTTTTTTTATTGTAAGAAAAAGCCCTTCATTAGGCTAAAAGGGGGGTATGTAGGAACAAGGTTACTGTGTAATTCAAATGCTGATTTCTGTATCCCCCACATCTGGTGGCAAGCCTTGTTCTGAGAATCTCCTGTCTTACTGTGTATAAACTCTGCCCCCCAGTGTTCCCCTAATAAGTCAACAAAGAGGCTGACAGCCAGATGCTGAGCAGGGGAGAGAGAGCAGCTAGACTTCCTGCCAGTCAGGAGAGGGGGAGTTAGAGAGGAATTAGAAAATTCAGCCAGGGGAGTCAGCTGCAGGAGAGGTTCAGGAAAGAATAGGAGAGAGAATTCAGCAGGCAAGCTACAAAGCGATAGAATACTGGACTGTATTCTGGGAGTGTTAGTATTTAGGCGGCCTGCTTCTGGGTTGCCTAGCAACCTATGATATCATCATGCGTCACCTGCCAGTTAGTCCCACCTGGCTTGCATGGTTCAATGGCTCCATAAAGGGACCAACCTGCCACTTTGAGACTCTCTTGCTCTTCAATCACTCTGTCCAGCACCCCCTCCTCCTACCTTGTCTCTCTCCTTCCCTCTCTCTTTCCATCTCCATCTCCACCCAATAGACCTCTTTGGATTTCAGAATGTTTCTATGCATGGTCCTTTTATCTAAATACTAACATTTAGTGTTGAAACCCATGTGGGCTTTTCCGACAACGTTAAGACATGCTGGAATCCTCTCCTCATGCCCACTCACTACAGATCTTTCTCTCACACCCTCATATCCTGTTTTTTTTTTTTTTTCTCGATGGCTTCACCTGTGTGCCTACTGCTGCTGCTACAGCCACATGCGACTGTCTCTCTTCTGGTGGCTGCTGGGAAACTTTTCTCACCAACCCCCTCATCTGCTCTGGTCTTTTAGCTTGTTAGCTTGTGCTGGGCTTCACTATTAGGTAATCCAGGCCTCAGGACTCCACCACATAGTATGGACAGTTTTTAAACTGCCCTCCAATGGCTTTAAATATTGCTGCTGCCTCAGGACTCAAGAATTAGGGTTTTAAATTTCCAGCCTCATTTGTGGCTGCCCTCGACTCATGGCTAGCCACCATGTTGATTCTGGGATAAAGAGGGTGGAGCCACGGTTTCACTGCCATCTTCACTAAAGGCATGGCTTCACTGCCATGTTAATCCAGGGCAATCAAGGGCAGTGACGTGATTGGCAGCCATCTTGGTTATAAAAAATGTGGTTTCCCTAGCTGCCAGCTGCTCTTACCACTTTGTTTCTGTCACATTGTTTCCACAGGTACAAAACTACCATCTCTTAATGGTAATAAAAGGCTGTTGAACCCCTTCCTATCCCCATTTAAAGCTGCCTATCTGCCCTATCCTTTCCCACAGATGAGATTCCCTCTAGGAGAACTCAGCTTTACTACTGATAAAGACCTAGTACTAGGCAAGGAGGTTCTTGGCCTTAGCTGGCCTAAGTCCCTGACCTGCAGTCCTATTTGGTTGATGAACCACTAGCACATGGTCCAGTTCCATTTCCCCTTTCTCATGCACAGGAATGGCTTCTTCATATTCTCTTCTCTTTGTGAAACATCTAGTTTCTCCACTGATATTTGCCCTACTCAAATGTCTAATACCAAGGAACACTCAGAGTAATCAGAAAGTAAAAGCGAATTTCTGTATTACTTTTCTCAAAGCCCTGTCTCTTTCTCTTTTCCTGCTATCCAACAAAATAAAAATACTCTCTGGTTTCTTTTCATACTCTCAAATGAAATCTTAAGATTAAACTGTAAACTTTAAGGTGACCACATGGTATGAACACTTTTAATCATAATTAATTCTCTGTTTATTTTATCCCCTTTTAGATAAGGATAGGAACAACTCTCATTTTAAATTGGTATGGATTTTTCTAAAAATTCCAACTTATATTTTACAACATGTTATACAAAATCCTCCAACCCTGGTTCAACATAGTTTTTATAAGATGCTAAAATGTCAAGATTATAAAAGTCTATTTAAATCAAGCTAATTTAAAATGCATGTCTAACTGCCTGTGACTTTATTCCTAAATTAATAAATAAATTTCGTTTTTCCTGCCATGACCTGCCTGTGATACAGATTTACCACTAGGCTTTCTGGCTAATGCATTTGGTAAAATAAATTCAAAGGTAATTTTAAAGTTGCTTAATAAAAATATTGCTTTATACTGTTCTACTATATTGTTGTTTATTCTAAATCTCACAGCTCGATGGTTAGTAAGTAAAAGTTTTGGCCTAAATACCTTAAAACTATATGATATAATTCCAAGCATACTATAAGTTAATATCTGTTAATTTTAGAGTCATTTATTTATTCATGTTAAAACTTGGTCATTATGCACTCAGGGTCAGCTGCTTTCGACCCAGAGAAGAGCATGTCTGATTGCATGCGGGTTGATGCCCCAGGTCCCGCCTCTGAGAAAAAGGTATCGGTCGGGTCTGATGCTCTTTGGGTGGATGACACCTAAATGAACATCGGTACAAAGTCCCAATTTATTTCTAATATCAGAGATCAGACCTCTACTCTTGCCTGATGCATCTAAAACAAAAAGGGGGAACTGTAGAGAGCTGCGGAATGCTATGCCTTAAAGATGGAGCTGGTTTCCGCCTTCCACCTTCCCAATGGTGAGTGCTCTCTGTCACAAACAACTCCATATTTGGCTAAGGCCGAGGATCTGGCTTGCTTCCATGTATGTGGACCTATCTGCATTGCCCACATGGCACGCCTGGGTTGACTACCCAGAGGCTATTTAAGCTGTGGGCTGGCTTCCCCCAGGGTCTGAGGATTGTTCAAGGTTTCTGAATAAACTGCATTGAAAAAAAAATTCTTAATACAGTTCCTGATTTTGTGATTTGATATATTCTCTCTCTCTTTTAGTTAGTTTTGACTAGAGTTTGTCCGTCTTGTTGATTTTTCTCAAAAATCCAAAACTTTATTTCATGGATTCTTTCTCTATTTTTTTTTATTTTTTTACGTAAATTTTATAATTTCTTGATGTCTACTCCTTTTGTGTGATTACATATTTTTGTTCTAGTCTTTTCACGTCTGCTGTTACCTTGATGGTATGAATCCTCTTTAATACCTTTATGTAGGCACTTTGTTCTATGAAGTTTCCTCTTAGCATAATTTTTTCATTCCTCATTATATTCCATGAGTTTTCATGTGATATGTGTTTGTTTTCATGGAATTTTATACTCTTTAAATATTTTTTTTCTGTTTGAAATAATTTTATTTCACTTGGTTGAAGGTTATTCACTTTCCATGAGTTTGTAAGCTTTGTGTACTTTCTGATGCTATATATAAATCCAGCTTTAAGCCATGGTGGTCTGATAGGATACAGGATATTATTTCAATTTACTCTAAGGACTTACATTGTGTCTGAGTATGTGGTCAATTATAGAGGATGTTTCATGAAATGATGAAGATATATTCCTTTATGTTTCTGTAAAAAGTTTTGTAATTTTCAGATAGTTACTCCCTGCTCTGGTAATATAGCTGGGCTCAGGTGGTGACATATTGCCTGACTCTTCTTGAATCTATTCCTAAACTGGTGTCTAGGCATCTGGGTTTGGGGCAATTATAGGACTAACTGCTGATTTGATGTGTGGCAGTTTTTTTCTTGGGGTTCTGTTAGCACTCTGAAGTTTCAGAAAGTGTGGGATGAGTGTTGCTATTTTAATGGCCTGTTTGACTACTGTATTCATGGTGTTCTGTTTGCTGGATGGTATGGAGAGGAAGGAGCCACAAGTTTTTTGTTAGAGCACTGGGAAGATCCTGAGAATTGGGTTTCAATTAACAAAGATATTGGGGAAGATCCCCAGTATACCACCTTAGACTCCATGCAAGCATATGCTATTGTGCTGATCCAAATCCACCCTTATGTTTTAATATTTGCCAGATAGTATATTCTTTGTCTCGGGATGTCATGTACTCATGACATTAACACTTCCTGAGACTTCTGTGTCATTGAATTGCAAGTCTGTAACATTCTTCCTACCTCTTGTGTTTGTTTTGAGTTTTTAAATGAGGTAATACGAGTAGTATTTTTCCTGTATGTGTGACTATGCACCTCTTGTGTACCTGGTCCTCACAATAGTCAGCCAATGGCCTCAGAACTTCAGAATTTAGGGTAATGGGTAGTTGTGAGCCTGAATGTAAGCACTGGCAATTGAGCCCAGTTATATCCAGACAAACAAGAGCTTTTCATTGATGATCCACTTCAATCATCTTATGTTGTTCATTTATGACCAGCTATTCCAGTACTAATGTTTTCATCTGTCCATTTGTGCCTGTTTGAACACGGATTCCCTTTTAGTAAACTCTCATTCATATTAGAGTTTAAACTGTGACAGTTCATGTTTCTCTAAGATAGATACAGAAATGTTGTGAATATATAATTCTTTGTAGGAACTTCAGAAATACCATGGAGTTCATTATATCTTTCTCATTTGAATGATTGTGGTGGATTCAGGTCTTAAATGTACTTCTGGATGTCATGAAAATTGTTTCAGAGGCTGGGCTGGCCTCTGACTCAATGAGATACACATACCTCTCCCTCCTGAGTGTGGGAATTAAAGTTTTGAACCAGTACATCCTGCTTGCTCCTAATTTTTGTAGTTAGTAATTGTGCATACAATTTCTGTGATCTGCGGTCTGTTCTGTTCATCAGCATCCTTGACTTGCTTACTTTATGTCTGTTAATTGACATTTCTCTTGGAAGGCTATATTCTATTCAAAGGTTGCAGAAATGAGGTGAACCTCCTCATTTAGTTTCCTTCTAAAATGAGTGGTGAGTACATTGAAACTTCTGTGTCAGGAGATGTCAGGGAAGCACCAGAATTGTATGAACATATTGTCAAAGAAGTATGCATTTACACTGTTGTCACCATTGTCCTTTCTGCTATCCTCATGTATGGGATCATTTAGAATTCAATTACCTATGCTGATGTGGATATAAACTTCACTCAGGAAGAGTGGGCTCTGTTGGATCCTTCCCAGAAGAGTCTCTACAAAGATGTGATGATAGAGACCTACAAGCACCTTACAGCTATAGGTAAGACAGTAAATTTTTTTTCACTATTAGGATAAAGGGGACATCTGTTGTTACTTTTGTTTGTTTTTATTGATACTCTTATATAATTTTAATTGGAATCGGGATGATTGAGGTTAAAAAGCAGGCATGTTTCTGAGATTTACTGAACATAGTAACAGAAAATTTAGGTATTTTTCAATAATATATTATACCCTTTCTGGTACATATTTTAGGCTACAATTGGGAAGACCATAATATGGAAGAACATTATCAACCTTCTAGAAGATATGGAAGGTAATTATTTCATGAAAGCTGATATAAATATTCTTGTGAAAATAATTTTCAAAGATGATTTATTTATTCAGTATTTATATGTTATTCTACCTGCACACCAGAAGAGGACATAAGATCTCATTTTAGATGGTTGTGAGCCACCTTGTAGTTGCTGGGAATTGAACTCAGGACCTCTGGAGGAACCACTAGTGCTATTAACCTCCAGGTCATATCCCCAGCCCCTGTAAAAAATAATAATGTGTCCCAGAGGTTTTAAAGAAAAGCGACAGTGTGAAAACAAACACCACTCTAAGAGTATTAAGGAATATTAAATTCTCACGATCCCATGTTCCTCACTGTCAGGTATATTATTTATGTTAGCAAGGCATTTTGAAACAACAGAAGATGGTGAAACCCTTGTTAAACAGATATCACTGTAAAAAGCACTTTTCTTCACCTCTCATAATTCCTGTCTCCAAGGATTACTGCTCCTCTGTCTGCTATTCTTGCTTGGCCTGAGCAGGGCAGTTTCTAAGTTCCATATGATCTATCTTAGGTGTAGAAGATTTTCAGCCTGTGTGAATTACTGCTTCATATGCACACCCTATCTTGTTCTTTCAGAGTTCTGGCCCAACAACTCTCCTAGCTAAGTTATTACATCTGGCTTTTCTCCCACCCTCTGAATTGCATTGTTTGACTTCATATAACTCCAGCATTTTTTCTAATCATCAGGCTCTTTCAAATTTTCTGGATCATTTGATCTTAACCTTAATTCTTTCCCTACAACCTGTCTTTCAATTACTGTCCCAGTAAAATCTGTCCTCTTTCCATGCAGTGGCCGTTAATGAGCTTCCTTTCCTCTCTCTTCTCATGAGAGATACACCATCCTAATCCGTCAATTATTTTTTCAGATTTTGATCCCATTTGTGCCACTTAACTAGACATCTTTTTCAAACGTGGGAGCTTAATTGTAACAATACTTTACACCCTTTGTTTGAGATTAAAGGCATGTACTACCATGCCTGAACCATAGCTTTACTTTACAAGACTTGCTTTAAACCAGGCTGGCATTGAAGTCAGATCTGCTTGCCTCTGTCTCCTGGATTAAAGGTGTATTTATATTCCAGCCGGATCGCATACACATCGAAGGACTTTGGATGGGATATTTTTACCACATCAGCCTTATTCTAAATTTAAATTCCTCTATATAAATGATAAATCATTACTTACATCCACATTTTAGATAGTCTGTAGAAGTTCATATCGCTCATACTGCAAAAGGAATATTCATTGAATAGGTGAAAATTTTATGTGCAAAACCTCCTTGTGAGAAAATATTCCATAGCAAAGGTGACATTATTCAAATCCTTGAAGTTGCTAAGCTAAGTTAGACAGAAGGTATGAGAGTTAAGAATATTGTTGTGGAGGAACCATAATCCCTATAGCTCATGTATTTGAAGATGAACGAGTCAAACTCTGTGAATTTGGGTAATTTTCATTTGTCATTCCTCTTTTAATAGGTGTATCCTTTGTCATAATTCATACAAGTCATGTGAGGGTAAGGATATGGAAAGAAGAAACATACCTCACTCTCCCAAAACAATTAGAAGATGTCGTAGTCCTTACTTGAGTATATTTTTTGAATGTGCTGCAAGTTTTCATTGAATTTACTAATAATTATTCATAATGAAATAATTATTTAATTGTTAAAGAATGTTCATCATATCCTCCATAGCTATGATGTTCTTGTAGATCTCCATCATTACATCTTTGTTGAGATACTTTTTGGAAGGATCCAGCAAAGCCTGCTTTTCCTGAGTAGGCATTTTCCAGAAGCACATCATCATGTGCTTCTAAACTATCCTATTGCATTCTAAACTATCCTATACATGTATAAAACAGAAAGCATGATGGTGACAACACTATAAGTTTATATTTGTTCATGTGTTCATTCATTCATTATTAATAAAAAATGAATCATAAACTTGCATCACATTCAGAAAGTCTAGGCAAAGCAGGGGACTATTAATAAATTATACTAACATACTTAATGAGTTTTTCAAACTCATTGGGATTATAGCCAAAAAACCTCTCACTACAGAAAATCCATATAATTTCTGGCCCTGTGGAAACTGTTGTGTCTATTATGGTTCATTTACAAATGTAGTATGTCAGCAACAACAGGAAAGTTTATGAATTCAGTCACTGTGATAAAGCTGACGCCTAGGTCTTTTTTAAATATGTGAAAACCCACTTACATAAAAATGATGGTATAAGGGAGGCATGTAATAAAGTTTCTTACCACCAAAGGTATCTTGGAAGGTACAAAACACCCACAGTCAAGGGAGTAGCTATGATTTTGAACAAAGTGATAAAAGGTTAAGAGGCAACTTCATTTTACAAGTATATGAAATTGAAAACTTAATTTACACTGACAAATAGATTCATCAGTGTAATGAGTATGGTAAATCTCAGATACCCAATTATCTTTACAGGAATGAAAGAAGACATATTTTTGAGAAGCATGAATGTAAGCAGTATGGTAAAGCCTTTTCCCCACCCAGTGGTATTCTAATGCACAAGAAAACACATACTGGAGAAAAAACTTATGAATGTAATCAGTGTGGGAAAGCCTTTTCACAAAACGGAAATCTCGAAAGGCATAAAAGAACACATACTGGAGAGAAGCCTTACAAATGTAATCAGTGTGGGAAAGCCTTTTCACTACGCGGAAATCTCAAAAAGCATAAAAGAACACATACTGGAGAGAAGCCCTATGAATGTTATCAGTGTGGGAAAGCCTTTTCACAATTGATTAGTCTCCACATTCATAAAAGAACACATACTGGAGAGAAACCCTATGAATGTAGTCAATGTGGTAAAGCCTTTTCACACCTCAGTACACTTCAAGTGCATAAAAGAACACATACTGGAGAGAAACCCTGTAAATGTAATCAGTGTGGTAAAGCCTTTGCTTGTTGTAGTCGTCTCCAGAAACATGAAAGAATTCATACTGGAGAGAAACCCTATGAATGTAGTCAATGTGGTAAAGCCTTTTCAAACCTCAGTATACTCCAAGTGCATAAAAGAACACATACTGGAGAGAAACCCTATGAATGTAATCAATGTGGTAAAGCCTTTACACAGTCCAATTCTCTCCAAGTGCACAAAAGGACCCATACTGGAGAAAAACCCTATGAATGTAATCAGTGTGGAAAAGCCTTTTCACTACGTGGAAATCTCAAAAAGCATAAAAGAACACATACTGGAGAGAAACCCTATGAATGTTATCAGTGTGGGAAAGCCTTTTCACAATTGATTAGTCTCCACATTCATAAAAGAACACATACTGGAGAGAAACCATATGAATGTAGTCAATGTGATAAAGCCTTTTCACACCTCGGTACACTCCAAGTGCATAAAAGAACACATACTGGAGAGAAACCCTACGAATGTAATCAGTGTGGTAAAGCCTTTACACAGTCCAATTCTCTCCAAGTGCACAAAAGGACACATACTAGGGAGAACCCCTAGTAATATAATCAATGTGGTAAAGCCTTTTCAATACCCAGTAGTCTTCAAAGGCATAAAGGAACACACAATGGAGAGATACCCTATGAATGTAATCAATATGGTAAAGCCTTTGCATGTTGTAGTGGTCTTCAGAGACATGAAAGAATTCAAACTGCAAAGAAACCTTATGAATGTAATCATTGTGTTAAATGCTTTTCACAACCCAGTTGTCTCTAAGTGCATAAAAGAACACATACTGGAGGGAAGCCATAAAAATGTAATCTGTGGGGGAAAGCCTTTTCACGAAACGGAAATCTCCAAAATAATAAAAGAACACATACTGGAGAGAAACCCTGTGAATGTAATCAAGGTGGTAAAGCCTTCACACATTACATTGATCTCCAAAGGCATGACAGATTTCATACCAGAGTGAAACCCTATGAAATCAATTACCAGCAAACCCTTGTCACATTTTTTCAAAGCCTTGAAAGAAATCATATTGGAGAGAAAACCTTGTGAATGTTTTTAGTATAACGAAACCTTTGTACATTTCTATAGGCTTCACGTTCATGAATAAATGATACTGAAGAGAAGCCCTAGGAATGTGTTTTATATGGTAACTCAAGGCTTTGTTTTCATGTTTCATAGAGATGTAATGAAGTGGTCTAATCAGTAATCAACTGCAACTCACTGCATAGCTTGATGTGATATGAACATATATATATGATTGGACGTTCTGTGATTCTGTATGTTCCTCCAAATCATCCATTTGTCATTTAATCTTGAAGTCCTGCATTCTATAAGAAGTTTATACTATAAAGATTCTATACAATGTAACAGCAAGGATATTTACTTAAAATGAAACACTTCTGGTGTGTGCATGTGACAGGATTATGTGGTTTTAATCCATGTCAGATATGTAAAGAGTGGGAGACAACTTTGTTGCATATCATTTGGCATGTTAATATGAGGATTGAGGTCTGGTTACCAGCTTTGGACACCAAAATCCTTTCCTACAGCTCTGTTTCCCTGATGCTCCAATAAGATTAGTTGAGATATTACATCGATAAAAGATTGTCTTTTCTCACATTATAAACATTGTTATGTAATAATTGATGAATTCATGGCAATTTCAATGATAAAATTTGTTTGAAAATGAAGATGTGCAGCCAGTTCTCCTAGGCGCTGAGCCACGTGTTTAGCCCCATGAAAGTGTGATGAAGAGCATATAGGTGTGAAAGGTTGATCCTAACTACATTTTTAACTCAGCTCTGATGACCCAGACAAAAGAGAAGATTGAGAACATAAGAAAGTAACTTAGGCTTGGTGTTTAAAGAAGTTTCTGAGCCAATATCTTCACAAAAATATGGAAGTATCCAAAAAATGGCCAGGAGAGCAACTGACAATACAAGTGTCTTAAAAGGGCCTGATCACTGAACCAAAGCCACCACACTGAGTTTATTTCACAGGTGGTAAATAGGTATCAATGGGAACCCACCAAGACATATGTCAGGTATATCATTTTTTGAGATTATGCCTAGTGCAAAGACAGAAAATGAATTTGAAGGCATGAAGACCAACTTTTCTGAAATGGATTTTATTCTGTTCCCCTGATGGATGGAAACATTCAGTTAGGAGGCATGACTGGTCAAGACTTCAGATGCTGTGGAGGTTGTTGTCAGGGGAGCCTGAGGTTCAAACAGATGTCAATAGAAGGCTGGAGAAATCAGGCATTTACAGAGACCTGAGGAAAATGAAGAAGGAGAATTAGGTGTTAAAGAAAGGGAGGAAGATTTGGATGTTAAAAAAAGGATAAAAGTCCTAGAGAGCAATTTATTCTTGGGCTGTACCTGAGGACAAGCTGCCTCCTACTTCTCTGTATCTACTCATCTGTGGTGGATCAATTCACCACTTCTTTCACCCTTTCCTTGTCTTCTCAGATACGTGTACATGTCAGTCAGAATGCTATGCAGGTCACCACTTGGTGGTCTCAAATTGATTTTAAATCTCTCTCCTCTCACTGTCATCCCTGTAATCTCTCTCCCTGGCAGGAATTGGGATATTCTGAATAAAAATTCCTATATCTCCCTTAGGTGAATATCTAATAAATCAATGGACTCCATGAAATTATAAACTGGTCTGGAATGTCATTGATGAAAAGACCTATTCCCCTAGATGAGATATTTTCTGATCAATAGCATTATGTCATTATTTGAATACCTTGCAAGAGAGAAATAAGCTGAGAATGAGGGAGCAACTTATAGGCAGGAAGTTTTTAATGTATGGCTTGGAGAGATTATTGAGTTGTCTATCTCTGCTCTCTATACCTATTAAACCTGAAGGATGAACGTTTGTTGTACTTCAAAACTAAGACAAGCTGCTGAGGTGCCTTTTTGACAGAAGGTTTTCTGGCTTCCAGGTTCTCCCAGCATCCTTCAGTCCCTACCTTCTAAAGGGTATGATTGGCATTCCCCACCTCGACCCTTAAATTTTCAGTCCAGTAGAATGGGCCTGCCCACTCCCAGAGGTACCCAGATATTTTATTTTCTTCTATATGCTTTTCTTCTCTTTCTCTGTTTTCTGTTCTCTCTCTCTCTCTCTCCCCCTCCCTCCCTCTCTCTCTCTCTCTCTCTC
This sequence comes from Meriones unguiculatus, assembly GCF_030254825.1. Taxonomy (NCBI): domain Eukaryota; kingdom Metazoa; phylum Chordata; class Mammalia; order Rodentia; family Muridae; genus Meriones; species Meriones unguiculatus. The sequence goes on from NW_026843664.1 coordinate 395,816, forward strand.
TCTCTCTCTCTCTCTCTCTCTCTCTCCACCCTTCTCTTTGCCCACATTTAGGATTCCTCCATGGTAGTTTCCATGGCCTTATTCCTTGGGAACTTGGTACCCTCTGAGAACTGTTTGCATAAGCTTGCAATTAAATACTTTACCATGTCTTTAATTAGCAAATATTACCTGTGGGAAGAAAGAAACGGCATAACGTTATATATTCATCACTGGTCAAAATTTGTCACACTGAATAAATATGTGAATATGTTTCCAGTTTTTATTAATAATTTGTGTTTTAACCATTGTTTTTGATTTTTCCCTAGTATCCTATATGTAGACTAGGGAAGGTGCAAGGGGGAGACTTGGAGGCTGGGTGGGAATGGTAGGGGTTGTAAGGGGATACAGCCATTATACAAACGGAATAAACTGTAATAAATAAATAGCTTAATTAAATGTATTTTCATTTTCAAACATTGTTTTCTCTCTTTTTTATTTGAAATAATAGTCTCAGGATGAATTCCAGGCTGACCTTGAACTTAGTGTACATAATAGATCTGCTTACCTTGCTTCCCTAGTACCTGCAAGATAGTTGGGCATGGTCTACCTCAATAATTCAGTTTTTTCTGTGGGCTTATTGAGAGTAAATTGTTGGCATCAAATGGTCATGGTAGGGAGCCCACAGACTCTGTTCCTAAGTCCAGTAATGGAAAAAAGCATTGTTCAGATGCAGTTGTTTGGCTTAAAATCCTCTCCTTTAAGTATAAAGAAAATGATTGTTTTTTTCTTTAACATTGCGATTTTATGACACATCAAAGCAGATTGGAGTTCTGTTCTTAATTCAACAGATAGTGAAAAGTAGCCTCACAGACATAAGGAGATTCTCAATATAGTTAAGTGTAACAACACATTACACTTGCCCCAACATTCTCGCAAATCACTGAGGTTAAAACAATCCAAGCCAGGCATGGTAACACAGTCCTGTAGTCATGGTGTTCAGAAAGAGAATGCAGAAAGTTCAAGATGACAAAGCAATCGACGGAAATATCCCAGGTCAATGGTATAATGGGAGGTCCACAGAACAAAGGGGACTGATTGGCTAAGACCAATGTCCATAGTCTTCCCCACAGTTCCAGAACATCAGGGCCATTCCAGCACCATGTGTTATCTAAGAAATTTGACACCCTGTGCTTTCTAATGTTTCCTGTCCAAGACAGCTTACCTCAATTCAGGGTTAGACTCCTGTGGGCATTGGAGACTAGAACTCCATCCAAGTTGTGGGATTAGCAGGGATACACTCCATAATTAATTATATATCCTACACAAAGGGTTCAGCACAGAAACCTTAGACCTTATCCTCACAACCAATAGGAATAGAATTAGTAATATATATATATATATATATATATATATATATATACTACTAATGTAGTAATATATATATATATGCAGGTCCACAGTTATTCACACATTCTTTTTTAAGACATTGGAAGGAGAGAATTCAGAAGGGCATGGAGAAAAGAGAAGGAAGGGGAAATGGTGTAATATATTTTAATTAACATCTGTAGGAAAAGTTTTAAATAAATGGTGGCTGGAGATAGCATGGAAGATATCAGAACTGGGTGTTGTTACAGAAGACAAGTTCCATTTCAGATATCACTTCCTAGCCAGCAAATATCCTCTAAATGCGTTTCCATGGATCTGGTGCCCCCTTTGGCCCTTTCAAGTAGGGTACATAGACATATGAACACAAATCATCTGTATATCTGAAAGACATTTAAAGCTTAACAAAGTGGCTTTCTCAGGGTCAGAGTGCTCAGTGGTTTGAAGTAGTGATTGGTCTTCCAGATGACCTGGGTTTTATCCCAACAACCACATGGCATCTTAGCTGCCTAGAACTCCAGGGTTCATCACTATCACAACACATCAATGCACATGAAATAAAAACAAAGTTTCGAAAGGGAATTTTCTATATTGATGTCACAGTTCTGAGAAAGAAAGCAGACTTGGGTAGCTGCAATGAACTCCTTTTCCTTTATTGAGTCAATCTACCTAAAGGCAAAGGCAGCCTTATTCCGAGGTTAGACTAGCTCTGCATAGCTGTCCATCTAAGAATTGCAAACAGTGGTGATAGGTGTCATTACCCTGATTTCTGTATTTGTGATCTCTCCCCTTGGTATGTGAGAGAATTGTGGCTTTGATGAATCTTGCTAATGTACCATTTATATCATACATGATGAACTTAAAGTTACTTTTGCTCAGTATATCTCCACCTGCTTTTGGAGCTAGACTTGCAGTCTCCAATTTCTACTGAAATTGTCCTAAGTGTGGTCTGTGGGGGGATTCCAAGATGGTGGTGACCAATCTGCACTGTATTAGAGGGGCATAGTATTTGGTTGAGGCAAATTGGACCCAGGCCTCCAGGGCCATCTCCTTAGTTTGAAAGGCTCAAACATTGGAGTGCCTGCACTTTCTGTACATTCAGCCAGTGAGTAGCCCCAGGTCCAGGAACCTCCACTCCAGCAACCAGACATCAGATAGTCCATGCTCCCCTCAAGGGAGCTTTAGTATTCCTGGGACAGTTATGGTCAATTGCATCCAGGCCCTTCCATGGCTGTCTCCCAGGTTTGACAGTAATGAACCATGGGGGCCCTAAACTTTAGGCTTATGCCAGTGACTGTGGACCCCCAGGCTTAGGGAACCTCCATTCTTGCAGCCACATATATGATACCTCCTGCTCTCCTTCAGGCATCTTCAGGATTCTTGGGACATTTAGGGGTCAATAGATCTGGTACCCCTACAGCTGTTTCCCTGGTCTGACAGTCAGGAAACCTGGACATCAGCACTTGACAGATATGCCAGTGAATGGAGATCACCAGGTCCAGGGACTTTCCTCTCCAGCACCCAGACATTGGATCCCTCCTGGTCCCCTGAAAGCAGTATTGGGGTTCCTGGGGATGAGTTCCCAACACTGAAGCCACAGTTCACTGGTCACCCAGACCACACAAACAGTGGAAGCACCTGGATCATGGATCCAGGATGGCCCAGCCCAAATGAGTGTGAGTGACAGAGACACAAAGTCTGGCACAAAATCCCTTGTAATTCTCCCCCTAAACCCCTCACTTAACCTCCTGTCCTCTGTGTCTGCTGTGTACCTTCAACTCTCTCCAAGGACACCAAGACAGAGCCTTGAACTCTTTCCTTCTCCAGAAACTAGTGTCTTGCCTTGTCAGTGTGAAAATTACCAACTGAATCCACAGACATCAGCTCAACCTACTCCTTGGCACCTTGACTTCTGGTCAAGTGCACCACCAAACACATCACTTACAGTCTTCTGAGGGAATCATACACTGTTGCTGATCTTGACCCTTCTAGATCCCAGCTTCCTGAAGAAAGGAACACTCAGTACTTCCCAAAAGTTGACGCTGAATCCCGTCCCCCATAGACCAACCCTCCCCATTCATCTTAGTGGTATATACACAGTGACTGGAGTCACTTACATACCCTTAACACATACATCATCCTAGGGCTGGAAACAGACCCAGTCATATGGAGTGCTAGTGTGTTCTCTTTCTTCATGTTCCTTTAAAATGTGTACACCTTACCCTTGTTCATTCAAATGCTGATTTCTCTTCTCCCCTCCCCACTCTGTGGTTTCAATTCAGATATTGCATTGTGATACTTACTCTAAGAATCCTGTCTCAACTTTGTGTAAACAGGCCAAAATAAAGCAACTAGACACAATGTTGAGCAATGGGAGGAGCCATTGGGCAGAAAAGAGGGGAGGAGGTATAGGACAGAAAATGAGTGGGAGGGGAAAGGGTGAGAGGAGAGCTAAGGGAGGAGAGAGCTGGGGGAGAGATCTTGGAACTATGTGGAGAGATGGACTGGACCAAAGATATCACTGAAATCAAGAATAATTGGGAAATCTAAATGTTAGGAAACTATTAGGGCTTGGAGGTTTAGGATGGAGTGCCTATTGCCCAGCATTGTGTTTTAGGTTAACTAAAGAAATCCCTGTGTCTGTGTGGTGATTTGGTTGCACAGCAGTTTAAGATTAACAGCAAGCATTACTAAAATATAATTAATAGTAAATTTTAACAGCAACTTACAAGAAATGACGCCCAACTAATCTAAGTATTCAAACTCTTTAAATCATACTTTATCATAACTTTGTGGGGGTAATAAGCTCCCAGTGATAAAACCCAAACTTAAAACCTAAAAACTCCCAGGTCAATTACTGTCTCTTTAAGAAAGACTCTTAAACCCGCCAAGGAGCAAAAGATAGCAAAGGAACATATACATCTATATATAGATATATAGGTTCAAATACATATATATCTGTATATATATATATATATATATATATATATATATATATATATTAACAAGCTGGTTAAGGCACATGCCTTTCCTCCCAACTCAAAGTAAAAAGAAACAGGCAAGTCTCTGAGTTCTGGATTAAGCTAATTTACATAATAAAAGCCAAGATGGCAACTCCTGCTGTTTAGCCACTTGCAGAGATACTCTAAGATTCAAAGTGACAAAATTTTCCTTAAGGTTACCATGTAAATTCTTTTTGTCCTAATAATAGATGTTATGTCCTTACTGCTGTAAAGGTTGGATTCACATATATTTTAGGTTTATGTAAAGAGAGATAATGTCACACTGCTCTAGAAACTGCCTTATCCTTTTAAATGTGAAACATTTTCACAGGGGAAAATGCTGGCCATGCCTATGTAAAAAAGACACAAGAGGCTTAAACATGGCAAAATACATGCCATCTTAGTTTAGTCAGAAACAGTCAAAAATTATATTCATATGTTGAAAAAACAAAACTGTCCATCCCATATCAAAAAAGGGCAAGCCAAAGAATAGCTCAAACCAATGTCAAAACCCAGGTACAAGATGCTTGGGATATACTTAAATGCTAAGGGTAAGAGAGTTTATATGCTAATGCTAAGAGAGTTTATATAAAGTTTGGCTATAAAGGCTTAACTGTCCACTCTGTATAAAAAAGGTGCAAGCGAAAAAATAGCCATTATCAATGTAAAGCCCAGGTACAAGATGCCTAGGGTATGCTTAAATGCTAAAGGTAAGAGGGAGGTTATATAAAGTTTGACTATAAAGGCATAACTACCCATTCTATATAAAAAAGGAATAGGACACATAGCTAAATATAAAAAATGCTTTACATAGCTATATATAAAAATCTAGGGCTAATCCTCTAAACAGGTACAAGATACTTACAGTATGCTTATATTCAAAATTAGAAAGGAGTTGATATAAAGTTTACTTAAAACATGCATTTTCTATTGATTAAGACAACCAGCTTGTCTCTCTAATGGGAGGCTTTTCTAGGGAAATAAGTAGCGACTTGGTCTAATACAACAGGCACGCAAGAGCCCCAAAAGCTATTTTAACTTATCCAACCTTGTTTTGATTTCAATGGGATAATGACTGTATGTTCAATAATAATGGTAATTTATATTGCTCTGATCCCTTTACATGGGAACAACTCTAAAACTAACTGAGAAATTAAAAAAAATATATCTCTAGGCAGAACTTCAACAATACTCGGCCAATAAATCCTTGGCTATAATGTCCTCAAAATATATTATGCTAATCTTTTAATTTGCATAGATAGAATTTGCTCACAGTTTAATTTCATCCTGCACATCTCATACATTTATAATTTTAGAACTCTATAATGCTTGTGAGAAATTATGTGTTTGCCGAACAAAAGAACTGTACACCAGAGATGCCAGATCAAACCTAAACAGAATCATTCTTCAGCATGCTGAGACATTGACACATCTGTTCCAGCATCTTGCATGTTCCAGCATTCTTCTTGTTCCTGACTCAACTGCTTCAATTGCTGTATTTCATCTAAGCCTGCTCCCAAAAGAAGTTTGAAGAAAGCTACTAATCATTATTGGTCCAGCATTTGTGACTGTTCCAAAGAGGACTTTTATTAAGCCTAACATTTCTCAACATTCAAAGACTGGACCACAAATGTTATTGCTTGCTTAATTAACCATTTTCCCAATTTTACTTGTACTCACTGCAGGATTTCTACATGTCCAAAATGTCAGCTAGAAGAAATCCATGAGAACAACGTCCAATTTTCCTTAAAGGGGGATGGGTGTGTTTTTGGTTGTTTGCTATGGCTACAAAATTTTATTGTAATTGAGAGCTGTTTATAATTATTACTGGTCATATTTAGAGTGAAACAAGGTAATACTCAGGGATTTCTCTCTTTTCCTTTTACTTTCTTAGATAAGGAGAAAAGGGGTTAAAAAGAAAATAGTATACAGAGACTACTTATAAAAATAAGACAAAAGGTAGATTATTGAATCTATTCAGCTTAGGGTTTTATTTGTTATTCTCAAGTAAGGTAATTTTAACTCTGGTATAGGAATTTGCATACTGATACAAAAATAAGTATTTTTCATACATTGGTATAAGCTTTAGTATATTCATACAAATTCAAAGTTACTTCTAATACTTTTAAACTGCTATTAAAAACTGGTTAGGATATTAGGTAATGCAAGTTAATTGCTAGTTATTTAACTCATAGTCATGTCAGACACTAGTCTAATTTATCCAATGAGCATACATCTGAGTTTTAACACATAAATATGATTTTGTAGACAGATTGATGATATAAAGATAGGTAGTCTTCAAAAACTTCAGAGACCTACAGAATATGGCCTTTTGAAATGTCTTTATTATTTTACAGATTCTTTGACAATGAGACAAGTCATCTCCTGGCAGCACCCCACCTACATGAAAGAAGATAATGAGCATCGAAGAACCTCCATGGAACCAAATGTGGCAAACAAGCCACTCAGATAAATACCCTTCCTTCATGAAAGACAAATTCTGCCAAAAATGGGCAAGATAATGCAGGACAAGTCGACTGCTGAACTCTGCCAAGACAGGGTAAGCAAGCCCTAAATAGTTCCTGTTTCACATATATGTCTGTCAAATATTCTGAGCCAGAAGGCTGAAGATGATGCTCCAACCTTACAGAGAGTTATGGATGACTGTTCAGGCAGCAAACTGTTTCTCTGAATTCTGAATATTTGGAAGATGCTAACATGCACTTCCTATGTAATCTAATACTTAATTTTATTTCATCTCCAGTCTCTGATAGGGTTGAAGACCAAAGAGTTATAGTGCCACAATTAAGCTTAAGTTGTTTAGAAGTTAAGAAATGCTTTCATATAGGTAATACCAATAGGGATAAAAGTTAATTTAGGTATAGAACTTTAAACTTGTCAAGATAGATAGGATGATCAGATACTTTCTCCTAAGTTGCTAAATACACGTGCACTGGACATTGCACATGTAGATTTTACCTAACAGTTTTCATAATTTCAAAATTATTATTGTATTGAAAGAAAAGGAGCCTTTTATTGGACTTAAAGTGGGAAACGTTGGTATAATGTTCTTCTGAAATGTAATACACTTTACCCTTGTTCATTCAAATGCTGATTTCTCTCCCCCACTCTCTGGTTTCAATCCAGACATTGCATAGTGATACTTATTGTAAACATCACCTGTCTCAACTTTGTGCAAACATCCAAAATAAAGTAACTAGGCACAATGTTGAGCAGGGAAAGGAAGCACGAAGAGAGGGAGGGGCCAGAGGACAGGAAGATGGGAAGAGAGCTGGGAGAGCAAGGCTGGAGGAGAGCGATGAGAGAGACCTGGAGGAGAGATCTTGGAACAGCATGGAGAGAATGAACCAGACCTAAGATTTCAAAGAAAAAGTAAGTATAATGGTAAAATCTAAGTGTTAGGAAACTATGAGGGTTTGGAGGCTTAGGAGAGTGTAACTATTGTCCAGCATTGTGTTCTAGGTTACCTAAATAAACCAGGTCTCTGTGTGGTATTTTGGTTATACAGCTGTTTAGGATTAACAGCAAGCTTTAATAAAAGATAAACCAATAGTTAATATTAATCACCGCTTACAACACAGGGGCCACAGGGAAGACTGTCGGGAGTCATGGCTCAACTAGTACTAAGATTTTCAGAGGAAACACCCCACACAGGAGAGGAAAGGAAAGCCAAAAATCTTCTTGGTAAAAAGAAAAAGAAGATTCAGCCAAGGGAAGGAATCTGTGTGTGGGTCGGCCAAAAGGGAGGATACTTCCTTTTCCCAGGGAAATAGAAAGATACCCATCAGTCTCTCAGGCAAAGGGAAACATTTATGTGGAACATGGAAAGGAAAACATCAGTCAACTGGTGTTACATGTATGAATATAGCAACTGTGTGGCCAAGAAAAGGAGTTCCAAAACAAGGGAAGGGAGAGGGAAGAATCCCCCCTGTTGAGATGAACAATAGGTGCAGTACATTATCTGGAGCCGAATTGAACTGAAAGGTGGGTTCAGGTGGCTTTTCTGCAGCTTACAATGATTCCTTTTAAGTTTTATAAAGGAGATAAACTTTTAGAGATGGCAGCATCACCATTATAACATGCTTTGAAATACACATTGTAGAAAAGATGGTAGACATACACCAACATCAACATTTTCAAAGGTTAACTGTGGAAAGGCAGAAGCCTTTCATGAAGTAGAAGGGACAAAAGCTCACTTGCTCTTAACTTTTACTATGATTATACCTTATGGAAAGAGGCCTAACAATTTTTTAAGTTTGCATTTATCAACCTTAAAGCAGTTTCTTAGACCCTTAAACATTTTTGTAGAACCTTTATAACTTAAACTTCTTCTTATATCTTTATATCTAGGTACATACCATGAGACATATGTGAGACTGCTGTGAACATTTATTGTTCTTTAGCCAAAGGGTTGACAAAAGGTTACAACTGAGGCTTGTTTTTTTCAGTCTGAAGCAAACTAGACCACCTAGACCTTACAACTCTACCAGTGAGGCTTAAGGCCTGGTCTCCTGCATATGAAGAGAACTGAGAAGGCATCTGAAGTCTCTCAACACAGAAATTGACAATATGACAAAGGGACCCTAGTTTGAGGCCAAAACATATCTGCAAAACAGACCTGTTATCCTGGGCTAGGTGATGGTGTTGGAGGTTGCTGAATCTAGGAGCCATTTGTCCTCTGCCAGGCCAAGGAGCAGGAAGGCTGAAAGTATCTGTGGCTCTTGTACTGGTTGAGCCTCCATGGCTGGGCACAGAGAAAAAGCCTGCATGGGAGCATTTTGACTTCCAGAAGCCAGTCTGCCAGCAGGTAGTCATGGCTTGTTGAGGCAGCCATGGGGCCAGTGTCCCCTTTGGCTGCATTTCAAGCAGTCCCCTGGCAGAGTTGACTTTTGGCTATACCCCCACTGGATGGGGTGCTGAAGACCTCTTGTTTTCTGTGTGGGAATGCCAACAGTCTCAGAGCAGCCGCCAAGGTCTGGAGCATAGTTTAAGCCACAGATGAGCCTGTCGGGAAGGCACTTCTCTTATTCTTTTTACTTGCTCCTGTATGGTGACTCAGGGACCATCCTTACATGTTTAATTAAGATAGCAGTGAGACCATGTAGGACTATAAATATAATTTTGGACATGTTTGAAGAATTGATCATGTGTGAGATGACTGACTGTTAACTTGCATTTGTTAACCATCAAATATTAGGGCTTTAGGTTTTGTCCCTGTCAAGGTAGAGCCTTAAAAGTCATAAACATAGTCTGTAACTTATAAAAGTCTAAGGCTGTATTATAGATCAATAATGTTTTTATATTTAGAAAATAAGAAAAAGTATATTTTAACCTTGATAGTGAAGATATAGCATAATGACCAAGTTTTAACATGAATAAATAAATGACTCTAAAATTAACAGATCTTAATTTATAGTATTCTTGGAATTATATCATATAGTTTTAAGGTATTTAGGCCAAAACATTTACTTAGTAACCATAGAGCTGTGAGATTTAGAATAAACAACAATATAGTAGAACAGTATAAAGCAATATTTTTTATAAAGCAACTTTAAAATTACATTTGAATTTATTTTACCAAATGATTACCCAGAAAGCCTAGTGGTAAATCTGTATCACAGGCAGCTCATGGAAGGAAAAACATAATTTATTCATTAATTTAGGAATAGATAGTGTCACAGGCAGTTAGACATACATTTTAAATTAGCTTAATTTAAATAGTCTTTTATAATCTTGAAATATTAGCATCTTATAAAAATTATGTTGAACCAGGGTTGAAGCATATTGCATAGCATGTTGTAAAATATAACTTGGAATTTTTATAAAAATCCATTCCAATTTAAAATGAGAGTTGTTCCTGTCCTTATTTAAAAGGGGATAAAATAAACAAAGAATTAATTATGATTAAAAGTCTTCATACCGGGAGGGGGCGGAGCCAAGATGGAGACTAGCACACACAGTTTCTGAGCGGTGGGATACCTGATCTTCTGAGTTGGATAATGGAAGGACCCCCAACCCAGGAAAACCACAGCGAGGCTTTCTGAACAACAGGGAACAACGCAGGAGGTGAAAACTTTGGCCTCCGGTCACCCAGAGACTTGCTTGGGGAAGGAGAGAAACGATCCTTTGTTCTTGCGGCACTCCCTTCCCCCAGACCTCCTTCCTCCTCTGCACAGCGGCACAGCGGACTCATCTTTCTCAGCGCAGACCTAACTGCCTGGGGTATACAGCCGCTGAGATGGAGCCCCAAGCACTTTAGCGGCAGACAAAAGCCAGCAGTACGTGCCCCGGAGTCCCAGATTCGCGCAGAGGCTGCACCATCCTCCCAGGGTGTGAATCTGCTAGACACCATACTAGCTCCGCAGGATCGCCATCACTGACAGTACGGCCCGCCCAATCCCACAGTGACAGAGAGAATACGCTATATGCTCACCAAAACCAGGCAGAAACGTCATACAACCTGGACACACCAGGCGCTGGGCCTCCCAAGGTGGAGAGCACAACGAAGAGATCCCAGGACTTCCCAGAAAGCATTGGGACTAGCAACCCAGTCTCCAGTTACAGCGGGATGTGGCAGCGGAGCAGCACTGAACTGGTGGGGCACCACAGCCCTCCAGTTTAAGACTAACCAGGGCCAAACCAGAGAACAGAGAGCCTGGTTACCCCATCCCTGCTGAAGTGACCACCCTAGAATCTCCAGCTGCAGCAAGACCTCAGAACCTGGCAGTGACAGCAGCACAGAACTGGCGGAACACATCAAAGAAGCAGGGCCAAACCAGAGAGCAGAGAGCCCCGGATACCAAGATCTCTGCCAAGAGACCTGCCTGTAAGTGAGTGCACCCTTGAGAATCTGCAGTTCCCCAGATCCTGGGTCCTTCTAAATCAGAAGCCAGGCATTGAACCCCCTCCCACCCACATACCCACTTTGGGAAACAGAGGGGCACTAGGGACATTGAAGTTCCTGCCCTGTGGGCCTGATTGAGGAGCTAAGACAGTTAATACCAGAAATTGCGCTGCGATCATCATTAGCGCCTGCGACATATACAGTACAGTGCCCCTCCCACACACTCAAGGGTTCAACATTAGCCATCACTCTGTCCCTCGAGAAACTCATCCACGCACACTTACACACACAGACACCCACGCGCGCGCGCACACACACACTTGCATTTGCCCCGTTTGCGCCTGCGTACTTTCCTCCCACAGGTACAGCTAGTCCTCAGCACACGCTGAGAGTGCTCAGCTTCCTGAAGAACTCTCCAGACACCAGAGAGAGACAGCACCAGTCTGATCTGCAGAATCCAAAAACAAACAGGGAAGGTTTCAGATAAGCCAATGGCCAGAGGTAGGCGAAAGAACACTTCCAACATAAATCAGGACATCATGACTTCACCAGCAAACCCCAAAATCGATGGATACACCAATTCAGCAGAAGCACAGGAAAATGATTTTAAAGCCATGCTTGCCCAATTATTTGAGGCTCATAAGGAGGAAATGAACAAGTCTTTCAAAGAGATGGCCAGTCAATTGGAGGCAAAGAAAGAAGAAATAGACAATATCCTTAAAGAAACACAGGCAAACATAGCCAAACAAATAGATACACAAGTAGAGGAAAAATTAGTGGCATATAAGAAGGAAATGAAAAAAGAAATAGAGGCCATCGTAGAGAGACAGGAATCCAAATTCAAACACATGAAAGAAATGGTGCAAGGCATGAAAACAGAATTAGAATCAATAAAGAAAACACAAAATGAGAAAACCCTTGAGCTGGAGAACTTGGAGAAAAGATCAGGAACCACAAAAGTAAGCATCACCAACAGACTACAAGAGATGGAAGAGAGAATCTCTGGAGCTGAAGACACACTTGCAGAAATGGATACTTCTCTCAAAGAAAAAGTAAAATCAGAAAAGTTCCAATCACAAAATATCCAAGAAATCAAGGATGCTATGAAAAGACAAAATATAAGAATAATAGGAATTCACGAAAAAGAAGACTCCAGACTCCAAGGTCCAGAAAATATTTTCAAGAAAATCATAGAAGAAAATTTTCCCAACTTAAAGAAAGAGATGTCCATAAATATACAAGAGGCCTACAGAACTCCAAATAGACTAGACCAGAAAAGAAACACATCACGTCACATCATAGTCAAAACACTAAATCTACAGAACAAAGAAAAGATATTAAAAGCAGCAAGGGAAAAAGGCCAAGTAACATATGAAGGTAGACCTATCAGAATCACGCCGGACTTCTCATCAGAAACTATGAAAGCCAGAAGGGCCTGGGCAACTATCATGGAGACTCTAAGAGATCACAAATGTCAACCCAGACTACTATACCCTGCAAAGCTTTCAATCAACATAGATGGAGAAAACAAAATATTCCATGACAAAACTAAATTTATACAATATCTACACAGCAAACCATCCCTACAGAAGATACTAGAAGGAAAACTCCAATCCAATGAAAACAAATTCACCCAAGAAAACAGGGCATACAGATAATGTCCCAACAAAAATGAAAAGAAAACAAGCAATGAATCAGGGTTAGATCATCGACTCCATTACAAAAGGAACTAACATGCATTGGTCACTATTATCTATCAATATCAATGGACTCAACTCACCAATAAAAAGACACAGGCTAACAGAATGGTTATGGAAACAGGATCCAACATTCTGTTGCATCCAAGAAACACACCTATGCAACAAAGACAAACACTACCTCAGAGTAAAGGGCTGGAAAACTGTTTTTCAAGCAAACGGTTCCAGAAAACAAGCTGGAGTAGCCATCCTAATATCTAATAAAATAGACTTTCAACCCAAGTTAATCAAAAAAGATAAGGAGGGCCACTATATTCTCATCAAAGGAAAAATCCACCAAGAGGACATCACAATCTTGAATATCTATGCCCCAAATACAAGAGCACCGACATTCGTAAATGAAACATTATTAAAGCTTAAATCATACATTGATCCTAATACCTTAATAGTGGGAGACCTCAACACTCCACTCTCACCAAGGGACAGATCAACTAGACAGACACCAAATAGGGAAATAAAAGCACTCACAGAATCCCTAAATCAAATGGACCTAATAGACGTCTACAGATCATTTCACCCAAACTCAAAAGAGTACACCTTCTTTTCAGCAGCGCATGGAACCTTTTCCAAAATAGACCATATAGTGGGCCACAAAGCAAGCCTCAACAGATACAAAAGGATTGAAATAATCCCTTGTATACTATCTGACCACCATGGACTAAAGCTCGACCTCAACAACAACAGAAACAACAAAAAGCCGACACGCACATGGAAACTAAACAACTTACTACTCAATGACAGCTGGGTTAAGGAAGAAATAAAGAAAGAAATTAAAGACTTCCTAGAATTCAATGAAAAGGAAGGCACAACATACCCAAATTTATGGGACACACTGAAAGCAGTGCTCAGAGGAAAATTTATAGCACTAAGTGCCTGCAAGAAGAAATTCGTAACATCACATACAAACAACTTAATGGCCCAACTGAAAACCCTAGAACAAAAAGAAGCAGATACACCCAAAAGGAGCAGACGGCTGGAAATAATCAAACTAAGGGCTGAAATCAATCAACTAGAAACAAATAAAACTATCCAAAGAATCAATGAAACAAAAAGCTGGTTCTTTGAGAAAATCAACAAGATAGACAAACCCTTAGCCAAATTAACTAAAAAGCAGAGAGAAACTATCCAGATCAGCAAAATCAGAAATGAAAATGGGAACATAACCACAGACATTGAGGAAATCCAAACAATTATTAGGTCATACTACAAAAGCCTATATGCCACAAAATTTGAGAATCTAAATGAAATGGATAATTTTCTTGAAAGATTCCATCTACCAAAACTAAGTCAAGATCAGGTAGAAAGACTGAATAGCCCTATATCTCCCAAGGAAATCGAGGCAGTCATTAATAGTCTCCCCTCCAAAAAAAGCCCTGGACCAGATGGCTTCAACGCAGAATTCTACAAGACCTGAAAGGAAGTGCTAACTCCAATTCTCCTCAAGCTATTCCACAAAATAGAAACAGAAGGAACACTACCAAACTCATTCTATGAAGCCACAGTCACCTTAATACCTAAACCACACAAAGACCCAACAAAAAAAGAGAACTTTAGGCCTATCTCTCTTATGAACATTGACGCAAAAATACTCAATAAAATACTTGCAAACCGAATCCAAGAACACATCAAAGATATCATCCACCATGACCAAGTAGGCTTCATCCCAGGCATGCAAGGGTGGTTCAACATACGGAAATCCATCAATATAATCCACTACATAAACAAACTGAAGGAGAAAAACCACATGATCATCTCCTTAGACGCCGAAAAAGCATTTGACAAAGTCCAACACCCATTCATGTTTAAAGTCTTGGAGAGATCAGGGATACAAGGCACATACCTAAACATAGTAAAGGCAATATATAGCAAGCCTATAGCTAACATCAAACTCAATGGAGAGAAACTTAAATCAATCCCACTGAAATCAGGGACAAGACAAGGCTGTCCATTGTCCCCATATCTCTTCAACATAGTACTTGAAGTCCTAGCCAGAGCAATAAGACAACTAAAGGAGATCAAGGGGATACAAATCGGAAAGGAAGAGGTCAAAGTGTCACTATTTGCAGATGATATGATAGTATACATGAGCGACCCCAAAAATTCAACCAGAGAACTCCTTCAGCTGATAAACACCTTCAGCAAAGTGGCAGGATACAAAATCAACTCAAAAAAATCAGAAGCCCTCCTATATACCAAAGACAAAAAGGCTGAGAAAGAAATTAGGGAAACAACACCCTTCACAATAGCCACTAATACCATAAAGTACCTTGGTGTGACCCTAACCAAGCAAGTGAAAGACCTGTTTGAGAAAAACTTCAAGTCTCTGAACAAAGAAATCGAAGAAGATATCAGAAGATGGAAAGATCTCCCATGCTCATGGATTGGTAGGATTAACATTGTGAAAATGGCCATACTGCCAAAAGCAATCTACAGATTCAATGCAATTCCCACCAAAATACCAACTCAATTCTTTACAGACCTTGAAAAAAAGATTCTCAGCTTCATATGGAGAAACAAAAAACCCAGAATCTCCAAAACGATCCTGTATGACAACAGATCATCTGGAGGTATCTCCATTCCTGATCTCAAGCTGTACTACAGGGCAACAGTAATAAAAACTGCATGGTACTGGCATAGAAACAGAAAGGAGGATCAATGGAACCGCATAGAAGACCCAGAAATAAATCGACACACCCATGAATACTCGATATTCGACAAAGAAGCCAATTCCATTCAATGGAAAAAAGACAGCATCTTCAACAAATGGTGCTGGACCAACTGGATGTCTACATGCAGAAAAATGAAAATAGATCCATATTTATCACCCTGCACAAAACTAAAGTCAAAGTGGATCAAGGACCTCAACATAAAACCAGATACCCTAAATCAATTGGAAAAAAAAGTGGGGAACAGCCTAGAACTCATTGGCACAGGAGACAACTTCCTGAACAGAACACCAACAGCACAGGCTCTAAGAGCAACAATCAATAAATGGGACCTCATGAAACTGAAAAGTTTCTGTAAAGCAAAGGATACCGTCATCAAAACAAAACGACTGCCTACAGATTGGGAAAGAATCTTCACTAACCCTTTATCTGACAGAGGACTAATATCCAGTATATACAAAGAACTAAAGAAGCTGAAAAGCAGCAATCCAAGTAATCCAATTAAAAAATGGGGAACAGAGCTAAACAGAGAATTCTCGACAGAGGAATATCGAATGGCAGAAAAACACTTAAAGAAATGCTCATCCTCATTAGCCATCAGGGAAATGCAAATCAAAACGACCCTGAGATATCACCTTATACCCATCAGAATGGCCAAGATGAAAAACTCAAGCGATAACACATGCTGGAGAGGTTGTGGAGAAAGGGGAACCCTGCTCCACTGCTGGTGGGAATGTAAACTGGTACAACCACTCTGGAAAGCTATCTGGTGCTTTCTAAGACAAATAGGAATAGTGCTTCCTCCAGACCCAGCTATACCACTGCTAGGTATATACCCAAAGTTTGTTCAAGTACACAAAAAGGACACTTGCTCAACCATGTTTATAGCAGCTCTATTTGTAATAGCCAGAACCTGGAAACAACCCAGATGTCCATCAACGGTGGAATGGGTACAGAAATTGTGGTATTTTTATACAATGGAATACTACTCAGCAATCAAAAAGGAGGAAATCATGAAATTTGCAGGCAAATGGTTGGATCTAGAAAAGATCATTCTGAGTGAAATATCCCAGAAGGAGAAAGACAAACATGGGATATACTCACTTATATAGACCTATAAGATATGATAAACATAATGAAATCTATACACCTAAAAAAGATAATCAATTGAGCGGACATGGGGTAAGATGATCAATCCTCGTTTAGAAAGACAGATGGGATGTGCATTGAACGTATGACAGGAGTCTACTGAGCGCATCTGAAAGACTCTAACTAGCAGTGTTTTCAAAGCAAAGACTCATGACCAAACCTTTGGCAGAGTACAGGGAATCATAAGAAAGAAGGGGAGTTAGTCTGATGGGGAAAGGATAGGAGCTCCACAAGGACCAAATATATCTGGGCACAGGGTCTTTTCTGAGACTGACATTCAACCAAGGACCATGTATGGATATAACCTAGAACCTCCACTCAGATGTAGCCTGTGGTAGCTCAGTAACCAATTGGTTTCCCAAAGTGAGGGGAACAGGGACTATGTCTAACAGGAACTCGATGACTGGCTCTTTGGTCTCCCCACCCCCGAAGGGAGGAGCAGCCCTGTTAGGCCACAGAGGAGGGCTTTGCAGCCAGTCCTGAAGATACCTGATAAAACAGGATCAGATGAATGGGGAGGAGGTCCCCCCCATCAGTGGACTTGGAAAGGGGCACGGTGGAGATGAGGGAGGGAGGGAGGGAGGGAGGGACTGGGAGGGAATGAGGGATCGGGACACGGCTGGGATACAGAGTTAATAAAATGTAACTGATAAAAAAAAAAATACCTTTAAAAAAAAAGTAAAAAAAAAAAAAAAAAGAAAAGGCTTTACCACACTGATTACATTCGTAGGGTTTCTCTCCAGTATGTGTTCTTTTATGTAGTTTGAGATTACTGATTTCTGAAAAGGCTTTCCCACACTGATTACATTCGTAGGGTTTCTCTCCAGTATGTGTTCTTTTATGTAGTTTGAGAGTACCATTTTCTGAAAAAGTTTTACCACACTGATTACATTTGTAGGGTTTCTCTCCAGTATGTGTTCTTTTATGCCTCTGGAGATTTCCGTGTCGTGAAAAGGCTTTCCCACAGTGATTACATTTGTAGGGTTTCTCTCCAGTATGTGTTCTTTTATGCAGTTGGAGACTACTAGGTTGGGAAAAGGCTTTCCCACACTGTTTACATTCATAGGGTTTGTCATAAATATGTATTCTTTTCTTTCTGCAAAAATAATTCAGATATGTGTAAGCTTTACCATATTCGTTACCCTCATGAATCTTTTTTTAAAGATTTATTTACTTAATATTTATACTGTGTTCTGACTGCATGCTAGATGAGGACAACAGATCTTAGTATAGAGGGTTACAAGCCACCATGTGGTTGGCTGGAAAATGAATTCAGGACCTTTGGAATAACAGCCAGTGCTCTTAACCTCTGAGCCATCTCTCCAGCCACTGATGAATCTTTATGTCAGTACAAACTATGTTTGCAATTTGGTTTAATCATAAACTGAAGTTACATCTTAACCTCTTATCACTTTCTTTACATTCATAGTTTCCCCCTTGATTGTGGGTTTCTACAGAGTATCTGCAACGTGCATATGATTAATGATTTATCATTTATAGAGGAATTTTAATTTAGAACATGGCTGCTCTGTCAAAAGACTCCATTCAAATACCTTCTATGTCAACGTGATCTGGCTAGAATACAAACACTCCTTTAATCCAGGAGACAGAGGCAAGCAGATCTGACTTAAATGCCAACCTGGTATAGAGCAATGTCCAGTAAAGAAAAGCTTGGATTCAGGGATGGTGGTACATGCTTTTAATCCCAAACTATGGGTGTAAAAATAGCAGGTAGAAAGAAGCACCCATATTTGAAAATGCTGTCTCATTCAGTTTCAGGGAAGGAGGGAGGGACTGGGAGGGAATGAGGGATCGGGACACAGCTGGGATACAGAGTTAATAAAATGTAACTGATAAAAAAAAAATAAAATAAAAAAAAGAAAAAAAAAAAAAGAAAATGTTTCTCTTCAGTATGAATCCTTTCATGCCTCTGGAGGTAGCAGCAAAATGGAAAGGCTTTCCCTCATTGATTACATTCATACGTTTTCTCCTCAGTAGGTGTTCTTTTATGCTTTTTGAGATTTCTGTGTTGTGAAAAGGCTTTCTCACACTGATTACATTCATAGGGTTTGGCTCCAGTATGAATTCTTTCATGTCTGTAAAGGTTGCACCAATGTGCCAAGGCTTTACCACATAGATTACATTCATGGGGTTTCTCTCAAGGATGTATTCTTTTATGCCTTTGGAGTTGTCCGTGTTGTGAAAAGTCTTTCCCACACTGATTACTTTTGTAGGGTTTCACTCTAGTATGTATTCTTTTATGCACTTGGAGATTTCCTTTTTTTGAAAAGGCTTTAACACACTGATTGCATTCGTAGGGTTTCTCTCCAGTATGTGTTCTTTTATGTACTTGGAGATGTCCGTGTCATGAAAAGGCTTTACCACACTGATTACATTCGTAGGGTTTCTCTCCAGTATGTGTTCTTTTATGTACTTGGAGATGTCCGTGTCGTGAAAAGGCTTTACCACACTGATTACATTCGTAGGGTTTCTCTCCAGTATGTGTTCTTTTATGTAGTTTGAGATTACCGATTTCTGAAAAGGCTTTACCACACTGATTACATTCGTAGGATTTCTCTCCAGTATGTGTTCTTTTATGACTTTGGAGACTTCTACAATATGCAAATGCTTTACCACATTGATTACATTTGTAGGGTTTCTCTCCAGTATGTGTTCTTTTATGTACTTGGAGATGTCCATGTCGTGAAAAGGCTTTACCACATTGATTACATTCGTAGGGTTTCTCTCCAGTATGTGTTCTTTTATGCACATGGAGAGTACTGGGGTGTGAAAAGGCTTTCCCACACTGATTACATTTGTAAGGTTTCTCTCCAGTATGTGTTCTTTTATGTACTTGGAGATGTCCGTTTCGTGAAAAGGCTTTTCCACACTGATTACATTTGTAGGGTTTCTCTCCAGTATGTGTTCTTTTATGCAGTTGGAGACTACTAGGTTGGGAAAAGGCTTTCCCACACTGTTTACATTCATAGGGTTTGTCATAAATATGTATTCTTTTCTTTCTGCAAAGATAATTCAGATATGTGTAAGCTTTACCATATTCGTTACCCTCATGAATCTTTTTTTAAAGATTTATTTACTTAGTATTTATACTGTGTTCTGACTGCATGCTAGATGAGGACACCAGATAGAGGGTTACAAGCCACCATGTGGTTGGCTGGAAAATGAATTCAGGACCTTTGGAATAACAGCCAGTGCTCTTAACCTCTGAGCCATCTCTCCAGCCACTGATGAATATTTATGTCAGTACAAACTATGTTTGCAATTTGGTTTAATCATAAACTGAAATTACATCTTAACCTTTTATCACTTTCTTTACATTCATAGTTTCCCCCTTGATTGTGGGTTTCTGTACCTTACAAGATACCTTTGATGGTAAGAAACTTCATTACATGGCTCACTGACAGCACCACGTTTCTATGAGTGGTTTTTCATATTTAAAAAGAACTAGAAGGAGCCAGCTTTAACACAGGGACTGCATTCATAAATTTTCCTATAGTTGTAATCACACTGCATTCATAAAGGGAACCAAAATAAACACAACAATTTCCACAGGGCTAGTAATCATAGGGATTTTCTGTAATGTGATTTCTTTGGCTATATTTTCATTGAGCTTGGAAATCTAATTAAGTACATTAGTTTAATTTTTAACAGTCCTCTCTTTTGAGCAGACTTTCCGAAGGTGATAGGAGTTCATAATTCATTCGTTATTAATCATGAATGGATGAATGAACACATGAACAAATATAAATTTATACTGTTGTCACTATCATGCTTTCTACTGTACACATGTACAGGATAGTTTAGAATGCAATAGTGTATGATAATGTGCATCTGGAAAAACCCAACCAGGAAAAGTGGGCATTGCTGGATCCTTCCCAAAAGCATCTCTACACAGAGGTAATGATGGAGATCTACAAGATCATCACTTCTATTGAGGAGACAATAAATACTCTTTAACAATTCTCTGCAGGGTGGAGGGAATTTTATGAATGAAGGGAAGATAGCAAGGGGAGGACAGGAGCTCCACCAGGAGAACAATTGAATCAATATACTTGGGCACAGGGTTCTTTTCTAAGACCAATACCCCAACCAAGGACAATTCACAAATATAACTTAGAACCCCTGCTCAGATATAGCCCATGGCAGCTCAGTGTCCAAGTGAAATTCGCTAGTAATAAGAACAGGAACTGTCTCTGATATGAACTCAGTCACTAGCTCTTTGACTAACCCTTGCTGCAGGCGCAACAGCCTTGGCAGGCCACAAAGGATGACTCTGTAGCCTGTCCTGATGAAACCTGGGAAGCTAGGGTCAGACTGAAGAGGAGGAGGGACTCATATATCAGTGAACTTGAGGAGGGGATTGAGAGGATATGAAGAAGGGAGGGAGAATTGGGAGGTAATGGGGTACAGCTGGGATACAATGTGAATAAACTCTAATTAATATTAAAATATAAATAAAAACGGAAGAACAACAAATGAAACATTTCCACATACACACAATTTTGCTTTTTGTTCTTCAAAGACATGGTTATTATGGTTCCTCCACAACAGTATTCTTGACCCTCATAATTTCCATCTGATTAAACTTCACAACTTTGCTTCAGGTATTTGAGTAACATAACCTTTGTTATGGAATATTTGCTCATCAGTAGGTTTTGTACACAAAATTATCACCTATTTTATGAGTATGCTGTTTACAATATGAGTGGCGAGAGAGGATCAACAGATAGGGATTTCTACAGAGTATCTCAACATGGATATGATTAATGATTTATCATTTACAGAGGAATTTTAATTTAGAACATGGCTGCTCTGTCAAAAGACCCCATTCAAATACCTTCTATGTCAATGTGATCTGGCTAGAATACAAACACGCCTTTAATCCAGGAGACAGAGGAAAGCAGATCTGACTTCAATGCCAGCCTGGTATAGAGCAATGTCCAGTAAAGAAAAGCTTGGATTCAGGCATGGTGGTACATGCTTTTAATCCCCAACTATGGGTGTAAAAATAGCTGGTAGAAGGAAGCACCCATATTTGAAAATGCTGTCTCATTCAGTTTCAGGAAAGGTGACAAATTCAGAAAAATAATTGACTGCATAAGATACATGTATCTCTCATGAGAAGAGAGAGGAAATGAATCACCCAAAAGTGGCTGGCGCTACCAGGAGAGAGAAGGGAGTTCTACTGTGCAGTAATAGGCAGGTTGGAGAGAGAAAACTAAGGTGAAGATCAAATGAAGCAGAGAATAAAAAAGAGCTGAAGATTAGAAAAGACTAATGGAGTTAGTTTGAGACTAAACAAAGCAATTTAGAGGTCAGGACAAAAGCCAGATTGAGCAGGAATTCTCAAGGACAGAAAATCTTCTAGGCCAAAGAAAGAGTGTATGGAACCAAGAAGCTGCCCTGCCCAGGCCTAGGGTGGCAGACAGAGGGGCAGTCATTTTCAGAGATCATAATTTCTAGATTGAGTAAATGTCATTTGTACAGCAATATCTATTTAGCAAGGGTTTCACTGTCTTCTTTTGCATTGAAATGCCTGGCAAACATAAATAATATAATATACCTTACGGTGAGGAACATGGGTTTGGGAGAATTTAATGTTCCTTACTACTCTTAAAATGGTGTTTGTTTTTCCACAGTTGCTTTTCTTTAAAATTTCTGGGACATATTAAATTTTTTTTTCTCAGCGCTGGGGAGCTGGCTCAGAGGTTAAGAGCACTGGCTGTTCCTACAGAGGTCCTGAGTTCAATTCCCTGAAACCACATGGTGGCTCACAAGCATCTACAATGAAATCCCATGCCCTCTTCTGGTGGGCAGGCACATGTGCAGGCAGAATAATATATAAATAATGAATAAATAAATCATCTTTAAAATTTTTTCATAGGCATATTTATATAAGCTTCCATGAATAATTACCTTCCATATCTAGTAGATAGTCGATAATGTTCTTCAGTATTATGCTCTTCCCAATTGTAGCCTGAAATATGGACCAAAAAGTCAATGAGAGAGGATTAAAAATTAGGCAAAATTTAAGTTTCTATATTCAGTGAACCTTAGAAACATGCCTGATTTTTTCTTCCTCATTCCAAGTGAACTTATATAAGAACATCAATAAGAAAAGTCAACAGTAACAACAGTTGTCTCCTTTACCTGAATAGAGAAAGAAAATTCACTGTCTTACCTATAGCTGTAAGGTGCTTGTAGGTGTCTATCATCACATCTTTGTAGAGAATCTTCTGGGAAGGATCCAGCAGAGCCCACTCTTCCAGAGTGAAGTTCACATCCACATCAGCATAGGTAAATGAATTCTAAATGATCCCATACATGAGGATAACAGAAAGCACAATAGTGACAACAGTGTAAATGCATACTTCATTGACAATATATTCATATAATTCTGGTGCTTCCCTGACATCTACTGACACAGAAGTTTTGATGTACTCACCAAGTCATTTTAGAAGGAAACTAAATGAGGAGGTTCACCTCCTTTCAGCAACCTTTGAATAGAATTCAGCCTTTCAAGAGAAATGAAAATTAACAAACATAAAGAAAGCAAGACATGCAAGTAGATGAAAAGTACGGAACACAGATCACAGACATTGTATGAAAAATTACTACCTAAAAACAGGAGCAAACAGGAAATACTAAATTGACTAAATTTACAGCAAGAAACCCAGAAGGAGGGCAACTGTCTCCAGGACTTCTCCCAATGAGAGGAGAGCCCTCTCGACTAATCAGGACCACAGTTACTACCCAGGTCTCTATGCCTGAGGTGAGCTGTAGCAACTCCTGAAAAACACTGGACATCCAGTGACTATACCCAAAAAGCTGGAAAAGCTTCCTTCAGGAAAAAACATCTTCCTGCCAAAGGGATTCTCTCCTCTACAAGAGTCCAGGAACAACCAGAAACTATATTCAAACAACTAAGATAGCCCAATGGTTAGAGGACAGCGTAAAAGTCCAACCAACAAAAGCCAGAGCAATATGGCATCTCCAGAACCCCGTTATCAAGGGGCAAATAGCCCTAGACACCCCAGCATAAATGAAATTCAAGGAGATGACCTAACATCTATGCTCATGAAGAAGATAACAGAGGAAACAAATAAAATATGAAAAGAATTAGAGGAAGATAAAAACAAACAGATCATGGCTATCCGTAAAGAAATGGAGGAAATTAAAGACAAGGAGATTATGGCCATCCGTGAAGAACTACAGGAAGCTGCAGCCAAACAGTCTGTGGCCTTTAGAGAGGAAATGCTTAAATCACTGAATGAAATAAAAGAAACAGTGGATTGTTCAAACAAACAGCTGAAGGAATTGATGGAAAAAACATGAAAATACAGTCAGACAGGGGAAGGAAACCAACAAAATAGCTCAAGACCTAAAGATAGAATTGGAAACATTGGAAAAAAAAACAAATGGAAGAAATTGTGGAGAGAAAGAACTTAGGGAAGAAGGCAGGAACTACAGAGGTTAGCATAACCAATAGGATACAAGAAATGGAAGAAAGAGTCTCAGGTGTGAAAGATACAATGGAAGAAATAGATGTATCTGTCAAAGAAAATGTTAAATCTAAAAAATTCCTGACACAGACCGTCCAAGAAATTCAAGACAACATAAAAAGACAAAACCTAAGAATAATAGGAATAGAGGAAAAAGAAGATTCCCTGCACCAAGGCCCAGAAAATATTTTCAACAAAATCATTGAAGAAAATTTCCCCAACTTAAAGGAGAGACCAATAAGAATACAGGAGGCCTATAGAACACCCAATAAATTAGACCAGAAAAGAAAATCCTCCTGCCACATAATAATCAAAACCGTAAGTATACAGAACAAAGAAAAAATACTAAAAGCTGCAAGAGAAAAAGGCCAAGTAACATATAATGGCAAACCCATTAGAATCACACCTGACTTTTCAACAGAGACTATGAAAGCCAGAAGGGCCTGGACTGATATCATGCAGACCCTAAGAGAACACAGATGTCAGCCCAGGCTACTATACCCTGCAAAACTCTCAGTCCTCATAGACGGAGAAAACAAGATATTCAATGACAAAAACAAATTTCAACAATACCTACAAACAAATCCTGCAATACAGAAGACACTGGAAGGGAAAATACAACCCAAGAAAGCTAGCTACATTCAAGAAAACACAGAAAATAAATAATTTCACTACAGTAAAACAAAAAGCAACCAAGCACACAACCTTATGACCACAGCCAACATCAAATTCAAAGGATCTAACAGCCACTGGTCATTAATCTCCCTCAATATCAATGGACTTAATTCTCCAATAAAAAGACACAGACTAGCAGAATGGATGCGTAAACAAAACCCAACAATCTGTTGTATACAAGAAACACACCTACGTCACAAAGATAGACATTACCTGAGGGTAAAGGGATGGAAGATGGCTTTTCAAGCAAATGGACCCAAGAAGCAAGCAGGAGTAGCCATTCTAATATCTGATAAAATAGTCTTTCAACCAAAATTAATCAAAAGAGATGGGAAAGGACACTTCATACTCATCAAGGGAAAATTCCACCAAGAAGACATCACAATCCTGAACATCTATGCCCCAAATACAAGGGCACCCACATATGTGAAAGAAACACTGATAAAACTTAAACCACACATAGGTCCCCACACACTAATAGTGGGAGACTTCAACACCCCACTCTCAACAAAGGACAGGTCAACTAAACAGAAATTAAACAAAGAAACAATATCTCTAACAGAGGTCATGAATCAAATGGACCTAACAGACATTTACAGAACCTTACACTCAAACACAAAAGAATTTACCTTCTTCTCAGCACCTCATGGAACCTTCTCCAAAATAGACCACATAGTTGGTCACAAAGCAAGCCTCAACAGATACACGAAGATTGAAATAATCCCTTGTATCTTGTCTGATCACCATGGAATAAAGCTGGACCTCAACAATAACAGAAATAGCAAAAAGCCTACACACACATGGAAACTGAACAACTTGTTACTAAATGACAGCTGGGTCAGGGAAGAAATAAAGAAAGAAATTAAAGTCTTTCTAGAAATCAATGAAAATGAAGACACAACATACCCAAACTTGTGGGACACAATGAAAGCAGTGCTAAGAGGAAAGTTCATAGCACTAAGTGCCTTCAAGAAGAAATTCGAGACAGCTCATTCAAGCACCTTAGTGGCTCACTTAAAAACCCTAGAAAAAGAAGAAGCAGACACACCAAGAAGGAGTAGACGGCTGGAAATAATCAAACTCAGGGCTGAAATCAATCAATTGGAAACAAATAAAACAATTCAAAGAATCAATGAAACCAAGAGCTGGTTCTTTGAGAAAATCAACAAGATCGACAAACCCTTAGCCAGGCTAACTAAAAGGCAGAGAGACACCACCCAAATCAACAAAATCAGAAATGAAAAGGGGGATATAACTACAGACACTGAGGAAATCCAAACAATCATTAGGACTTACTTCAAAAGTCTATATGCCACAAAATTTGAAAATCTAAATGAAATGGACACTTTTCTTCATCAATTTGACTTACCAAAGCTGAACCAGGACCAGGTAAATCAACTAAATAGACCTATATCCCCCAAAGAAATAGAAGCGGTCATCAAAAGTCTCCCATCCAAAAAAAGCCCAGGACCAGATGGCTTCAGCGCAGAATTCTACCAGACCTTCAAAGAAGAGCTAACACCAATTCTCTTCAAACTATTCCACAAAATAGAAACAGAAGGAATATTACCAAATTCATTCTATGAAGCCACAGTCACCTTGGTACCTAAACCTCACAAAGACTCAACAAAGAAAGAGAATTTCCGGCCAATCTCCCTTATGAACATTGATGAAAAAATACTTAATAAAATACTTGCAAACCGAATCCAAGAACACATCAAAGATATTATCCACTATGACCAAGTAGGCTTCATCCCAGGTATGCAGGGGTGGTTCAATATACGGAAATCCATCAATGTGATCCACCATATTAACAAACTGAAAGAAAAAAAACCACATGATAATCTCCCTAGATGCTGAAAAAGCCTTTGACAAAATCCAACATCCATTCATGTTCAAAGTATTGGAGAGATCAGGGATACAAAGCACATATCTAAACATAGTAAAGGCGATATACAGCAAGCCTATAGCCAACATCAAACTGAATGGAGAGAAACTTAAATCAATCCCACTGAAATCAGGGACAAGACAAGGCTGCCCACTCTCTCCATATCTCTTCAACATAGTGTTGGAAGTCCTTGCTAGAGCAATAAGACAGTTGAAGGAGATCAAGGGGATACAAATTGGAAAGGAAGAAGTCAAATTATCACTATTTGCAGATGATATGATAGTATACGTGAGTGACCCCAAAAACTCTACCAGGGAACTCCTACAGCTGATAAACACCTTCAGCAAAGTGGCAGGATACAAAATTAACTCAAAAAAATCAGTAGCCCTCCTGTATACAAAAGACAAAAGGGCTGAGAAAGAAATTAAGGAAACCACACCCTTCATAATAGCCACAAATGACATAAGGTACCTCGGAGTAACCCTAACCAAGGAAGTCAAAGACTTGTATGAAAAAAATTTCAAATCTCTGAAGAAAGAATTAGAAGAAGATATGAGAAGATGGAAAGATCTCCCATGCTCATGGCTTGGTAGGATTAACATAGTAAAAATGGCCATCTTACCAAAAGCAATCTACAGATTCAATGCAATGCCCATCAAATTACCAACACAATTCTTTACAGACCTGGAAAGGAAAATTCTCAACTTCATATGGAATAACAAGAAACCCAGAATTGCTAAAACAATCCTCTACAATAAAAGATCTTCTGGACGTATCTCCATCCCTGATCTTAAGTTGTACTATAGACCAACAGTTTTAAAAACTGCATGGTACTGGCATAGAAACAGAATGGTGGATCAATGGAACCGAACAGAGGACCCAGAAATAAACCCACACACTTATGGACACCTGATCTTTGACAAAGACGCCAAAACCATAGAATGGAAAAAAGATAGCATCTTCAACAAATGGTGCTGGTCAAACTGGATGTCTACATGTAGAAAAATGAAAATAGATCCATACTTGTCACCCTGCACAAAACTGAAGTCCAAGTGGATCAAAGACCTCAACATAAAACCAGACACATTAAATCGGCTTGAAAAAAAGTGGGAAATACCCTAGAACTCATTGGTACAGGGGGAAACTTCCTGAACAGAACACCAACAGCACAGGCTCTAAGAGCAACAACCAATAAATGGGACCTCATGAAACTGAAAAGCTTCTGTAAAGCAAAGGACACCGTCATCAAAACAAAGCGACCACCTACAGATTGGGAAATAATCTTCACCAACCCTTTATCTGACAGAGGACTCATATCCAGTATATATAAAGAACTAAAGAAGCTGAAAAGCAGCAAACCAAGTAATCCACTTTAAAAATGGGGAACAGAGCTAAACAGAGAATTCTCTGTAGAAGAATACCGAATGGCAGAGAAGCACTTAAAGAAATGCTCAACCTCACTAGCCATTAGGGAAATGCAAATCAAAACAACCCTGAGATTTCACCTTACACCCATGAGAATGGCCAAGATCAAAAACTCAAGTGACAACACATGCTGGAGAGGTTGTGGAGAAAGGGGAACCCTTCTCCACTGCTGGTGGGAATGTAAACTTGTACAACCACTCTGGAAATCAATCTGGCGCTTTCTCAGACAACTAGGAATAGCGCTTCCTCAAGATCCAGCCCTACCACTACTGGGCATATATCCAAAAGAGGCTCAAGTACACAAAAAGGACATTTGCTCAACCATGTTTGTAGCAGCTTTATTTGTAATAGCCAGAAGCTGGAAACAACCCAGATGCCCCTCAACTGAAGAATGGATGCAGAAATTGTGGTACATCTACACAATAGAATATTACTCAGCAATCAAAAATAAGGAAATCATGAAATTTGCAGGTAAATGGTGGGATCTGGAAAGGATCATCCTGAGTGAGTTGTCCCAGAAGCAAAAAGACACACATGGTATATACTCACTCATATAGACATACAACATAGGACAAACCCACTAAAACCTGTGCATCTAAAGAAACTAAGCAAGAGAGAGGACCCTAACTAAAACGTCCAATCCCCATCCAGAAAGGCAAAGAGGATGGACGTCAGAAGAAGAAGAAAACAGGAAACAACCTAGGAACCTACCACAGAAGGCCTCTGAAAGCCTCTGCCCTTCAGACTATCAAAGCAGATGCTGAGCCGGATGGGCAATTGTTGGGCAGGTGAACGGAATTTTAGGTAAGAACTGGGAAATAGTAAGAGCTGGAGAGGACAGGGTCTCCACAAGGAGAGCAACAGAACAAGAAAATTTGAACATAGGGAACTTCCCAGAGACTCATACTCCAACCAAGGACTATTCATGGAGATAACCTAGAACCCCTGCACAGATGTAGCCCAGGGCAGTTCAGAGTCCAATTGGGTTACATAGTAATGTGAAGAGGGACTGCCTCTGACATAATCTGATTGGCCTGCTCTTTGATCACCTCCCTCTGGGGGGGGAGCAGCCTCACCAGGCCACAGTAGAGGACAATACAGCCACTTTTGATGTGAACTGACAGACTAAGATCAGAAAGGAGAGGAGAACCTCCTCTATTAGTGGACTTGGGGAGTGGCATGCAAGCAGAGGGAGGAGGGAGGGTGGGATTGGGAGGAGAGGAGGGAGGGGCTTATGGGGGGATGCAGAATGAATAAAGTGTAATTGAAGAAAAATTTAAGGAAAAAGGGAAAAAAATAATTTAAGAACCTTAAATGACTTTTAAAATTGGAGGAAAACATGGAGTTAGTCAATTGGCATGGAGCACGTCTCGCCCCTGGGGGCAATGGTCTCCTGAACCTACTCAGACCTCAGACACCACCACTGCTAGTTCTAGAACTGACGCAGGATGTTCCAACGAGGGGTTAAGGCTTCTCATAATATTTCCTATAAGCCCACACCTGTTTGTCTATATCCCCCATTTTTATTCATTATTAGCCAGATAGAGCCAAGTAATTGTGGTAATGATACTTGCTTTTTTGCCCAATGCTGGAATGCTAGTAAATTTAGGTATGCCCTGGTTACTCGCATGCCTCACTGGGTGCCTGTGCCCATTGATGCCCCTCACGCTATGACTCTCTTCAGACAGAAAAGGGATCTTGGAACTACAGCCACCATTGTTACTACCATCTCATTGACGGCTGTTGGAGCTACCACCAGGGCATTAGCCATGAGTCATACTGGGCAGACTGCTCAAACCCTGAATAATCATTTAGCCAATGTAGCTCATGCCTTAGTTGTACATAAAGGAATTAATGCTCAACTAAAAGGAAGCTTGATGGTGTTCAATCAGAGGATTGACCTCTTGCAGGAGCAAATTGATACCCTATGGCAAATCGCTCAACCTGGCTGTCAATGAAAGTATGCTGGACTTTGTGTCACTAGCATACAACCTGAGAATTTTTCCTGCGCTGCAAATCTGTCTAAACAATTGTCGAGCTATATTTTAGGTAATTGGACTGGAGAATTCGATACTACGATGGAGCAGCTGAGAGTGGCCATTGTCACAGTAAATTCTACCAGAGTGGACGCAGGACTAGCCAGAGGATTATCAACATGGATTGCTGCAGCCATGAATCATCTGAAGGAATGGGCGGGCATGGGAGTGTTAGCAGGCCTACTGGTGTTGGTCTCCTTGGTTTGCCTGTGGTATATATGCAAGATTAGAGTCCCACAACAGTGTGATGCAGCCATGATCATTCAGGCCTTTACAGCCATTGAAGCAGGACATTCTCCCCAAGCATGGTTGGATACCATAAAAAGCTAAAATGATACGCTCAGGATGCGAGGCTAAGCACTGCACTCAGGGTCAGCCGCTTTGGACCCAGAGAAGAGCATGTCTGATTGCATGCGGGTTGATGCCCCATGTCCCGCCTCTGAGAAAAAGGTATTGGACGGGTCTGATGCTCTTTGGGTGGATGACACCTAAATGAACATCTGTACAAAGTCCCAATTTATTTCTAATATCAGAGATCAGACCTCTACTCTTGCCTGATGCGTCTAAAACAAAAAGGGGGAACTGTAGAGAGCTGCGGAATGCTATGCCTTAAAGATGGAGCTGGTTTCCGCCTCCCACCTTCCCGATGGTGAGTGCTCTCTGTCACGAACAACTCCACATTTGGCTAAGGCCGAGGATCTGGCTTGCTTCCATGTATGTGGACCTATCAGCATTGCCCCCGTGGCACGCCTGGGTTGGCTACCCAGAGGCTATTTAAGCTGTGGGCTGGCTTTCCCCGGGGTCCGAGGATTGTTCATTGTTCCTGAATAAACTGCATTGAAAAAAAAAAAAAGTTTGGGTTGTATCGCTGAGAGCTTATTCCTCTCCCCCACTAAATTAAATTAAAGTAGGATTTAAAGGGTGTGGATACTTAGATTAGTTGAGTGCCATTTGTTGTAGATTATTAATATTTACTATTGATAAATCTTTTGGTTAAGCAGTGGTTATTCCTAAACAGCTGTATAACCAAATCACCACACAGAGACTAGGATTTAATTAATTAACCTAGAGCACAATGTTGGCTAACAGTTACTCCATCCTAAACCTCTAAGCCCACAGAGTTTCCTACCATTCAGATTCACCCATCATATGGCTTTTAGTGATATCTTAGTTCCACTTCATTTCTACATGTGGTGCCAAGACCTCTCTTGCAGATTCTCCTCCTCTCCTCTCCTGTTTCCTTCCTCTTCTTCCCACTCTGGACCAGGATGTCTCACCTTATCCTCTCCATTACTCAGTATTGGGGCTGGTTTTTTTAATTGACAATATAGAGAACAAATGGTGGCATGTTTATGCAAACTTGAGACAGGTGATGCTTAGAAAAAGCATCACAATGCAATACCTGGATTGAATCCAGACAGTGGAGGAAAGAAATCAGCATTTGAATGAACAAGGGTAAATTCTATACATTCCAAAAAAGAACATTATACCAATATAATCCCTTCTATCATATTAGAACAACATGGTCTAAAGCTAGACCTCAATAGTAACAAAAAATAGTAAACAGCCTGCATATGCATGGAAACTGAACTCTACTCAATGACAGCTGGATTACAGAAGAAATAAACTAATTAGACTTTCTAGAATTTAACAAAAATGAAGGCACAACTTACCCAAACTAATGAGACATAATGAAAGTAATTCTAAGAGGAAAGTTCATAGAACTAAGTGCCTTCATAAAGAAATCTGAGGCATTTCAAATCAACATAACAACACAAGTGAATGACCTATTCAAATGAAGCAGACATATACAAGAGGAGTAGATGGCTAGAAATAATCAAACTTAGGGCAGAAGTCAATAAATTAGAAACAAAGAAAACAATTCAAAGAATAAACAAAAGCAAGAGCTGGTTCTTGGAGAAAATGACAAAGATAGACAAACCTTTAGCATAACTAACTAAAACACAGGGAGACACTATATAAATCAGCAAAATCAGAAAATAAAAGGGGGTATAATTACAGATACTGAGGAAATTCAAAGAATCAATAGGTTTCATCTTAAAAGTCTATATGCCACAAAACTTGAAAATCTAAATGAAATGGAATATTTTCTTGCTAGATTCCACTAATCAAAGTTGAATCTGGATCAGGTAACTAAATTAATAGACCTACATGCCCTTTTGAAGCATTCATCAAAAGTCTCCCTGTCAAACAAAGCCCAGGGCCTGATAGTTTCCGTGCAGAATTCTACTAGACCTTCAAAGAAGAGGTAATGCCAATACTCTTCAAACTATTTCACAAAAAGAAAAAGAAGGAACATTACCAAACTCTTTCTATGAAGCCACATTCACCTTGATACCTAAACCTCACAAAAGCTAACTAAAAGGCAGAGATACAATAAGAAAGATTATTTCACACAAATCTCTCTTATGAATATTGAAACAAAAATACTCAATAAAATACTTGCAAAATGAATCCAAGAAAACATCAAAAATCTCATCTACCATGACCAAGTGGCTTCATCCTAGGCATGCAGGTGAGATAACAATGTACAGAAAACCATCATTGTAATCCACCACATAAACAAACTGAAAAATAAACACCAGATGATCATCTCAATAGATGCTGAAAAGCATTTAATAAAATCCAAGCTCAATTAATGTTTAAAGTCTTGGAAATATCAGAGATAAAATGCACCGTAAAGATAATATACAACAAGCCTATAGCAAACATCAAACTAAATGGAAAGCAATTTAAATCAACCCCACTGAAATCAGAGACAAGTCAAGTTTGCTCACTCCTTTCTCTTCAACATAGTACTGGAAGTTCTATCTATACCAAGAAAACAACTAAAGGAAATCAAGGGGATACAAAGCAGAAAGGAAGAAGTCAAAGTATCACTATTCACATGTGATATGACAGTATACATGAGTGACCCTAAAAATTCTACCAAAGAACTACTACAGCTGATAAACACCTCAGCAAAGTGGCTGGAAACAAAGTTGCTAAAAAATATCTGAAGCCCTCTTGTATAGAAAAGACAAGAGGGCTGAGAAAGAAATTAGGAAAAAAAAAAAAAACCTTGCAATAGCCACAAATAAAATAAAGTGCACTGGTGTGACTCTAATCAAATAAGTAAAAAATCTGTGTAAAAAATTTTCAGGTATTTGAAGAAAGAAGTTGAAAAAGTTATCATAAGATGGAACAATCTCCCATACTCATGGATCAGTAGGAATAACAGCAAAATGGCCATCCTATCAAAAGAAATATAGATTCAATACAATTCCCATCAAAATACCAACACAATTCTTTACAGACCTTGAAAGAACAATTTTCAACATCACATAAAAAACACAAAAAAGCCAGAATAGTTAAAAGAATCCAGTACAATAAAAAACTTCTGGAGGTATCTCCATCCTGAATCTCAAACTGTACTACAGAAAAACAGTAAATGTGGTACTGGCATAGAAACATACTGGTGGATCTGTGGAATTGAATCAAAGACCCAGAAATAAACCCACACACCTACAACACCTGATTTTTTACAAAGAAGCCAAAACCGTTCAATGGAAAAAAGAACATCTTCAATGAAAGGTGCTTGTCTAACTGGATCTCCACACATAGAAAGATACAAATAGATCCATACTTATCACCCTGCACAAAAGTAAATTCCTTGTGATCAAATACCTCAACATAAAACTAACATCCTTAATCTGTTATTTTAAAAAAAAATTGAGGAAGAGGCTTTAACACATTGGCACAGGAGACAACTTCCTGAACAGAACACCAGCAGCACAGGCTCTAAGATCAACAATCAATAAATGGGACCTCATGAAACTGAAAACATTCTGTAAAGCAAAGGACATTGTCAGCAGAACAAAATTATGGTTTACAGACTGGGAAACGATCTTCTCCAACTCTGCATCTGACAGAAGGCTAATATCTAGAATATATAAATAACCCAACAAATCAAATAATCCAATTTAAAATAGGGTTCAGAGCTAAACACAAATTCTCAACAGAGCAATATTGAATGGTATAGAAGCATTTAAAAATGCTCAATGTCCTTAAAAAATGGATAAATGAAAATCAAAACAACTCTAAGACTCCACCTCACACTCATCACAATGGCTAAGATCAAAAACTCAAGGGTCAACACATGCTGGAGAGGATGTGCAGAAAGAAGAACTCTCTTCCATTTCTGGTAGAATATACACTTGTACAACCACTTTGGAAATCAGTCTGGCGCTTTCTCAGAAAACTGGAAATACTGCTACCCCAAGACCCAGCTAAACACCTCCGTGACATATATCAGAAAGATGCTCAACCATACAAGGGCATTTGCTAAACTATGACTATAACAGCTTTATTCATAATAGCCAGAATCTGGAATCAACTAGATGTCCCTCAATAGGGGAATGGATACAGAAATTGTGGTACATTTACACAATGAAATACTACTCAGGAATTAAAAACAAGAAAATCATAAAATTTGCAGGCAAATGGATGGAACTAAAAAAGATCACCCTGAGTGATGTATCCCAGAAGCAGAAATACATGTATGGTATATATTCACTTATAAGTGGACATTGCCCATACAATATAGATTGGACATACTAAAATCTACAGACTTTTAAAAGCTAAAGTACAAGGAGGAACATAGGGAAGATGCTTAATTCTCATTCAGGAAAGAAAACAGATGCCAGAACACATAGAAGAGAGAGAACAGGATAGGAGCCTCCCAAGGATGTACACTAAGTGACTCCACTCAACAGGTGATTGAAGCAGATGCAGAGACCCACAGCAAAATTTTGTATAGAACACAAAAATTCTTATTAAAGAAGTGGGAGATAGAAGGACCTAAAGGGGTCAGGAGTCACACAAGGAGAGCAACAAAGCCAAAAATCTGGGTCTTGGGGCCTTGCAGAGACTGATGCATCAACCAAAGAGCATGAGAGGACTTAGACCCCCTGCTCAGATGTAGCCCATAGACAGCTCAGTCTCCATATGGGAATCCTAGTAAGGGGAGAAGAGACAGTCTCTGAACTTGGTTGCCTGCTTCTTGATCACTTCTCCCTGGTGGGGCCACCTAGACAGCCTACAGATGAATAGAATACAGGGAGTCTTAATGGAACCTGATGAGCTAGGGTCTGATAGGACCTTCCCTATCAGAGGATTACAGGAGAAGGATAGGGGAGGAGGAGGGAGGGATAGTGGGACATAGAGTAGATGATGGAGGGGGCTACAATTGGGATACAAAATGAATAAATTGTAAAAATTAATGATAAACATGGGTGACAGAACGAATCATAAATAAGACACAATTTACTGAGAAAAACACAAAAAATACTCACCATCTTTAATCATAGATCTAGCTAGAAAAAAAACACAAAACTTAGGCAACCAATACCTCAAATGACAAATAATGTATGTTTAGTGTCCTTCTTGGCACTATAGTAAAAGAGAATGTGATAGGATGCACACAGTATCATTGGAAATCTTTCTTCATTCACTGAACATGGAGTGACTTGTAGGAGTTGAGATGTTGATTTACGTTCTCCCCGTAGATCAGCAGAAATGTATCCCTTGCTGAATTCAAGAGTACCAAAACCTTGAGAGAAACCACTGCCTGCCCATGGCAGTGAACTTCCTGCCATTTGAGGATCCTCTGTGCTTGGCCATGCCCTGCATGGCTCTGTGCTTATCTGTCAGCACAGCTATAGTTTTGGAGATTTTTCTCAAGCACCATGACTCACCCATCATTAAGTCCAATAACCAGACTACAATAAAATACCTTAGTGTCTCCAAATGAAATTATTTATCCCTACTTTTAGTAAGTTTATATAAAGTGTATATCTAACCATAATTAAAAGAGCCCTTCATTTAAGCATTGTTATATAGATACACTCTATTTCAGAATAGAAACTACTTCTGAAAACACATTTTAGTAAGTTATACATGTTACTTTTTAATTTATGGACATATAAGTATTCAAATTTTAATTACATAATAGTAATTCTGATAAATACAGGTACTATATAATTTTCCTTAGTATTTTATTTTTCTGGAGGAAACAGGAATTAGGTTGATAGTTGACATCTTCTGTTGGACAGGCAAAAACTTGGATCTCTGGTAAAGGGAGCTTGCAAAATTGTACATCCACAGTGGAAATCAGTGTGCAGAATTCTCAAAATGATGAAAATAAATCTACCATATGAACCACTTATAACTTTCCTTGACATATGCACAATGGACTCAACATACTCCTTCAAAAATATTTTCTCAACCATGCTCATTGCTATTCTGTTCACAATAGGTACAATATGAGAACACCTAAATATCCTTCACCTGATATAGATAAGTGAAATAGTATGTACATAAGTAGATAGAAATATAAATGACGATATTGATTTAGGTAACTCAGATTCAGAAAACAGATATCACATGTCCTATCTACTCTGAAGAATGTAGCTCTAGATCTTTAGTTGTGAGTATTCACCCTACTGTGAAAAAAGAAAGAGTGTGGTGAAAGACAGGGGACCAGCCCCAGCAGTTGATAGTTTCCAGAGAGGAGGGAAGGATAAGGTGGGGCAGAAACGAGTCAGACATGGTTGTCCGAAGAAACTTAGAGTCTGGACTGACTGGCAGTCATAATGCTTCTTTATTTAGACAGAGTTCAATAATAAAAGAGATTCACATTGTTTTAAAACGTAGATGATATCCTTCTTGTCCCCAGACAGGAGTTTTAACTGTCTCTTGGTCATAAATTTAGTCATCACTGATAAACCTTATCTTTTACTATCATTTTTCTTCATCAATACCATAACCTGACATTTTTGAAAATCTTGAGGCATATTTGCCACAGCCTGAAAGCCCATTCTCTGGTTGGAAGCATTCTCAGATTCAATGGCAATAGATAGAAAATCTTTAAACCAGCTTGGGCATATTGCTTTGTCCCAAGAAATATATTTTCAAATTTTAATGGACAGCCTCAAGAGAAACAATTTAGGCCAAAGCAGCAACAATCATTATTCAGTTCCTGGCATAATGTAGTGTCTATACCTCATATCTTTTAGAATTTATTTATGTGCTAAATTAAGTATTATTTCATTATTTTGGTCATACAACATCACAGTGATACTGTGCAAGCTGATATTTCTAGGAAAATGAGGTCCTAATACCTCACTTTTAAAATAGCTTTTACAAAACATTATTTGTCCATCATTATAGACCCTAGTGTAGGTGAAGATGTCTCCAGCCATTCATTTACAGCTCCGTAAAGTCATTGAGGGGCATACCATATGTAGCTTCTAATCTTATATGCCAAGTAATCTCCTGAGGATACAGCAGTACTAGGTATTTAATCTCAAATACTATCAACTCTTCTAGCACTACAAACTTTGTTTGCCTTTTTAAGAGTATGTTCTGATTATTTTCTTCTTGAGGAAGCACAGGGGTAGATTTTGCAAGACTATCTTGGAGCTGAAGTCTCATAAGGAGTTATCTGCCATTTTTATGTGAGTTACAACTTCCACATTCATGCAGGGCCAGATTATTGATATTCATCCATAAAGACATTCATGTAGGGCCAGATAATTGATATTTCCCCTAAAAATGAGAGGGGCAGTATGCTCAGGATTTTTCTGGAGAAGCTTAGAAGCAGTACCACAGGGTGAAGGCATAAATAATTCATTAAAAAAATTACCATTGCTCCAATGTCTCCAGGTTGTACATGTATTGAAAGCCCTCTAAGCATAGAGCAAGTGGAGATCAAGACCAAGCCTGAAAGATAGCATGAAGGCTATTGTACCATGCAGCTCAGCTGTGCTGGATCTTGGTCAAATAGCTGTGCTGATTTCATGGCTTTAACTGTATATGAACTTTGGTGAGGTTTTAATCCATTTAGAGGTGACTTTGTGTGAAAAATAAGAACCTATTTTTATGTTTCTACATATAGACATCTAGTTTAGTCAGCATCATTTGGGAAGATTTTATCTGTTTTTCCAGTGTGTATTTCTATTTTTGTTATAGTACTAGTGTATTTACATAATCAAATATTACTCAGACATTTAAAAAATCAAATCATGAAACATGAAGGTAAATGCACCTTTGCAGGTAACTGAGAGTGAGAGAACCTAGACTCCTAAAGACAAATAGGGTATGTATTTGCTTTTACATATATATTAGTTGCAAGATGTATGATATGGAAGCAACTGAACATAATACCACAGGGGATACATACAGATTAAGAAATGGAGGTTAGGGGAGGCAGAGATTTCTCCATAGGAAAGGGAAATAAAATAGTTGGTACAAATAGAAGGTGGGCTAAAAAGATAGAATTGAAGGGTATTGGGAAAGGAAGAGGGCAATGAAAACGTAACATGAAAAAAGACAGGTAAAATTAAGGGTCATTTGTTTGGTACAGTGGAAACCTAATGCAATAGAAACTTTCTCAAATATATATATGAAGCCAATATAAATGAAATCACCACACAAGAAGAAAGTTCCAACTGGAAATTTCTTGTCACTAAATAAAGCATCCAGTACTGGTAATGGGTTATATTTAACTGAGGTATTGGCCAAAGTGGTGTGATTGTAATGACAAAACAATACAGGCTTTTGCCAAGACTATAGGCTACTCTCCACAAATTGAATGCAGTGCCCTCTTGCTGGAGACAACACTTACACTTACATGGAACATAGATAAATAGAGCTTGTGCCTATATAGAACTGTCACACCTGCATTCTAGCAACTTTTGTATGGGAAGTACTCTGCAACTACAAGAGAAGAAATATAAATGCTAACCCAGCTACCAAACTTGTGAACTATAACAATGTCCTACCTGTAAGACAATATTAGTGCAACAGTTGTAGGAGTAGATAACCAATCTATAGTTTGACTTAAGGCCCACTTCACATGATGGAATCCACACCTGACATTGGTTTATTGATCAAGAAAAAGAAATTACATAGCCCATGGTTCTAGGGAAAAAGCAAATACTATGTTCTACTAAAAGTATTAAAATGACCCTTGCCATCATTCTGCTATACTCATAGTCCAGTATCTTGTTCAGCCATCATCAAAAAAGTGTCATCCTGCATCTGATGGAGACAAATTCAGAGGCTCATAGAGAAAATAGATAGTCAGTGAGAGACCTCAGAATATGCCCTCCAGGCTCTTCAGTAATTCAGCCAGAAGAGTGCAAGAGCCAGAAAGGATAAAGGATATCAAAGAACAAATCACTACAAATTAAGAGGACTGAAGAATATACAAGCTGCAAGAGACTGAGGCAGCATGCACAAAGACTTATTGCTGTCCCTAGCCTTATCTCTAATTGATAAGTGCTTGCAAATGAAAATGTAGTTTTCTCCAAGGGACACTCATTTTATCCAAGGGACTACTCTTAATTTTATTTTTAAGAGTACATTAAAAAAGGTAGATGGCCAAAGATTTCCCTCACTGGCAAGTTTGGATTCTCATTTCCTAGAATTTTGGCATGCATTTAAAATTTTTTTATTATAGTTCTCATTTTAATTTGCTGAAGATTTTTTTTTCTATTTTTAAAACTACATGTCCTCTGTGTGTATACCATTATTTCAAGTTTAATATGTTATGAGATTCCTGCACATATGAACAAGTCTGCATCATTTCTTAACTTGGGCTCTTTTTCTTTTTCTTTTTCCTACTCAGATATGTTTGCTTTTGTATTTTTGCTATTTTATTTTCTTATTGTACATTATAGTCCTCCTTTTTAATATGAGGGTGAATTTAGACAGGATAGAAGGGAAGATGGGAAAGAGTTGCCAGGATTAGAGGAAGGAAAAACTTTAATCCGGATGAATATATAAGTAAAGTGACGATTTTTAAAAGAAAAAAAAAAGGAGAAGGAGGAGGATGAAGAGAAAGAAAAAGAAGGAAGAGTTGGAGAAAGAAGAGAAGCAGAAGAAGGATGAGAAGAAGAAGAAGAAGAAGAAGAAGAAGAAGAAGAAGAAGAAGAAGAAGAAGAAGAAAAAGAAAAACAATTGTGTCAAAAGGAATGTTAAATAGCCATGCACAAAAGATCCAGAAAATATAAAAAGTGAAAAAAGTAATTTATGAATAATAGAAATAGAAAAAGAAGAAAAAACTCACAGCAAAATCCTAGAAAATATTTTCAGCAAAATAAAAGAAGAATGTATCCTTAACCTAATGAAGAAGGGGTAGCCTATAAAAGTACAAAACATATATAGAACAATTAAAGTGTATCAAAAAGAAATTGTGCTCAGCACATAAAATCAAAACATTAAATGTAAAGAAAAGCATATTAAACAAAGAAGGGATATTAAAAGTTACAAGTTGAAAATACTAAGTTGCATATAAATTCAGGCTCTTTAGAATAACTCCTGATCTCTCAAGAGAGATTCTAAACCTAGAATGGCTGAGACAGATATATAATCTTTAAGGGACCCTTATTCCTATATCCAGTAAACTTTCAATAATAAATGAGGAATAAAGATATATTGCATAATAAAAAGACATATGAGCAGTATCTCTGTAAAACTTCACTACAGAAGCCAATTGATGAAATACTCCAATTTAAAGTGTTAACCACACCCAAGACAACACAAAGAATGAATAATCCCAAGCATCAAATCAGAAGGCAAAAACCCCACACCATAACTACAAAATAAGTTGAAATAGTAAACATTGCTCATTGAAATCTCTCAACTTGGATGTTCAATTCTCCAATAGGAAGATAGGAACTAACAGAATGCCCTAGACAAAAATGTCCATTCTTCTGCTGCATCTACTGAACACACTTTATCATCCGGGTTGGACAGCATCTCTGTGTAAAGGATGGAAGGAGACAGTAGAAGAAAGTGGACCAAAAAGGAAGTTTAGGGGAACTTTATTTTATACAGTTCACACACAAAAAATACCTAAAATTCTTGAGTCAATTTAAAAGAGGGTATGTACTGTACACACTGAATGAGGAGTTCCACCATTATCCATATGAAACAGATGACTTGGGCTGGTCCAGCACACATCTACACTTATGTTTACTGAAGCAAAGCTTACCATGTGCTAAGATAGAATGGACTTGATTGTCCTGAATCACATGAGTGCAAAATATAATATTATTCAATTTTTTTTATTCATGGAAAACATGCACATTTGTTTTTTGAGAATTTTTAATATAATCACATTATTTCTCATTTCTCAGCCCTCCCTACAAAATCTCTCATATATCCCTCTTTTGGCTCTTTCAATTTCAAGTTTTGGGGTGCCAATAACTGCTATTACATGTATCATGCATGTGTATGCATGTGTGTATGTGTATGTGAGAGAGCGAGAGAGAACATTTAACATTTCAAGAAAGGCAATCATTTTACTTTGAAATTGTGGATGAACTCAAAATGTATCATCAAAAGTTATGACCTGAGCTAGACACAGAAATCAAACATTGTATGACTTCAGTCCTATTTGGGCTAAAAAAAGTCAGTACTCTGAAATAAGAACTGAATAGTCAGTATTAGAGCCTGAACATCAAGGTGTAGTGGCATGACTTGTCAAAGAACACATTTCAGTGACAAGAGGAATAATTTAAAGAAATACTTCAGGGTGCCTGCATAGGAGCTATTACTAATAGCTTACATTGTTTACTTGAGAAATATTCTGTGTATATTTTTTAAATCTCAATAACCAAAATGTTTTAATTACTGTGTAAGAGATATTATTTTTTATATATAATTTATTCTTCCATCAATTTCCTTTTATTTTCACCCTCCTGAGTTTTGAGTAATCATTCTTTGCTTCTTTGAAAATTCAAGCCACTTTTTCATAAACTATTTTTACACACTTAACATCAAAATTTGATTTGTAAAATATTTTACAATATTATAATACTAGGAATATATGACAAACCACTGAATTTTATCAAGGGTATTTATTATATATAGTATTACAGGAAAAAGGAAAATGAGTAGAGATGAAATACTATTTCTTCTAGTTGTTTTTAAGAGACAGTTGCCTGAGTCCAGTCATCTCAGGGAAAAAAAACTCATTTTTTTTTATTATTACAATTTATTCACTTTGTTTTCTGGCTGTAAGCCCCTCCTTCATCTTCCACCAGTTACAAACTACCTCCCTCTTCTATCCTTATACCCCTCTC
The DNA here is from genome assembly GCF_030254825.1 of Meriones unguiculatus. Lineage (NCBI taxonomy): Eukaryota > Metazoa > Chordata > Mammalia > Rodentia > Muridae > Meriones > Meriones unguiculatus. The sequence continues at coordinate 438,316 of NW_026843664.1, forward strand.
CTAGTCCAATGATAGGGGAAGTCTTCCTTTCCTACTATCTTCTCAAGTCTTACCAAGAATGGCTGCACTGTCTTCCTCTGTGGCCTGGCAAGGCTGCACCTTCCAGTAGTAGGTGATCAAGTAGCCTGCCACTGAGTTCATGTCAGATACAGATGCTGTTACACTTAATAGGGAACTCACATTGAAACTGAGATACTTATGAGCTACATCTGAGCAGGGGTTCTAGGTGTTCTTCATGCATGGTCCTTGGTTGGAACAGGACCCCCAGGGCCCATATATTTTGACTCAATTGGCCTCCTTGTGGAGGACCTCTCCCATCCAGGTCTTTCTATCTCCTGAATCCTCCATATTAGTCCATGCTCTCTGCCCAATGAGTCTATGAGACTAATCATAGTCTATGAGTCTAATCATCTGCTTTAATACCCTGCTAGGTAGATTCTTTCAGTGGCCCTCTGCGGTAGGTTCCTGCCCTGTTCCCTGTCTTCTCCCATTCCTGATGTCTATCCCATTTTTTCCCTTCTAAATGAGGATTAAGCATCTTCACTAGGGTTCTTCCTGTTGTTTAGATCCTTTAGGAGTATAGTTTTTAGTATTTTAACCCTACATTATTTGACTAATATCCACATATAAGTGAGGATATACCATGAGTGTCTTTCTGCTTCTGGATACCTCACTCAGAGTGATCTTTTCTAGTTGCATCCATTTGCCTGCTGATTTCCTTGTTTTTAATTGCTAAATAGTATTGCATTGTATAAATGTGCCACAATTTCTATGTCTATTCCTCGGTTTGGGGACATCTAAATTGTTTCCAGATTCTGGCTATTATCAGTAAAGCTGTTATGAGTACAGTTGAACAAATGTCCTTGTTGTATGGTTGATAATCTTCTGAATAAATGCCCAGGGTTGGTATAATTGAATATTCTAGTAACACTATTCACAGTTTTCTGAGAAAGCACCAGATTGATTTCCAAAGTGGTTGTACAATTTTACATTCCCACCAGCAATGGAGAAGGGTTCCCTGTTCTCCACATCCAGTCCAGCTTGTGTTGCAGATGATGTGATAGTATACATGAATAACCCTAAAAATTCAACCAGGGAACTCCTACAGCTGATAAACAACTTCAGTAAAATGACTGGATACAAAATTAAATTTAAAAAACTGTGAAGCCCTCCTGTATACAGAAGACAAATGGGCTCAGAAAGTAATTAGGGAAACAAAACCCCTTCACAGAAGCCACAAATAACATGAAGTACCTTGGTGTGACTCTAATCAAGCCAGTGAACGACTTGTATGAAAAAAAAAGAACTTCAAGGAAGATATCAGAAAATCTCCCATACTCCAGAATTGGTAGGATTAACATAGTAAAAACAGCCACTCTACCAAAAGAAATCTAAAGACTCAATGCAATTCCAATCAAAACACCAGCACAACTCATTACAGACCTTGAAAGAACAATTCTCAGTTTCATATGGAAAAAAAAAACAGAATTGATTTAAAAAAAAAATATTATTTTTTTTAAATCAATTCTGCACAATAAATATTTTCTGGAGGTATCTTCATCCACGATCTCAAGTAGTACTATAGGGCAACAGTAATAAAAAATGGCATGGTACTGGCACCTGTACTTTAAATCTTAAAGGGGTGTGCATCTACTCATTAATCATTTTTATTAAATCATATCAAGAAGCTGAGGGGAAAAACAAATATAGGGGAATCAACTGCTGTCTCAGGTTTTAGACCCAGTTTGAGGGTGCCCAGACAGCCAATGTTATCTTGGACTATTGTTTCAGCTCATCAACCTTAAAACTTCCTAGGCTTTACTATTAAGAGTGTACTTTTCTTAACTTTAAATTGTTCTCTAAGATTTTTTACATCAGAGCCATTAGCAATAACATCTTCCCTGACCTTGTTAAACAATCTAATTTTCCAAATTGTTTCTAAGTATAATGGTCATTGCTAACAATCTATATCTATGGCTCCTTTCAAGGGCACTGGTTAATTCATTAATCTGCTCCAGTTAACATGTGAAAAGAGATCAAGCATTGTTAATTTTAAATGCCAGTGATATTGCCCAGTGATGGGCTAGAAGCCTCCTTAGAGTTTTCATACAACTCATGTTATGAGGAATATGGGCATCATAAGGGCAACGAGCAGAGACATGCTACATAAGAACACAAAGTCCTCAGGAAAATCAGTTCTTGGGATTATGCTTCTCCAAGACAAACTCATTGTGACTATGCTAACAGGGAGCCACATTCCATGAGTTCTACAGCTGTTTTGCTGTTGCTCCTGCATGGCTCTTGACAGGGACAGGTAGCCAAAATAGTTTGCCTATAGATGGATAAGGGGGGGGGGTGAGGTTAGCTCAGGCCCTGGGAAGAATTCAGGGTATTGCATGGGCTGTACTAGCCTGGAGGACCAGATAACATGGAAGGACTGAAGGATTACTGGGAGAAAATGGCAGGTAGGTTTGATTTGATATGTTAACTAGGAACCTCTGCCATTAGTTCCAGGTTTGAATCCTACTTCTATGGTAACATAAACTTCAGAGAGAGAAGCATGGTCTCCATTGGATAATGATTATCAAGTGAGCCCACAGGGAAGAAAGGGGGCAAAGACAAAGATTCTGTTTTTCTTTTCTTTCTATATATCTTCTTTCATTTCTTTGAGGGAGGGTGGTTACTCAAACTGACTCAAATTTTTGCTCTCTTGTTTTGTTTTTCTTACTATTTTTTATTTTATAAATTGTTTTTATTTTTTAAAATTTGTTCATTATATATGCTGATTGAAGCTCACTCTCTCAACTCCTATTGGTCCCATCCTCCCTCCATCTTTTCTCCAACCACTTTCCCTAGTCCATTCAAAAGTGGATTTCCCCTCCTTTATCATCCACCCATACCTTATCCACCCATCCCTTTAAAAACAGGGAAATAAAATTTCTGCTCTTATTTCTTCTCCCTTGGCCACTGTACTCACCTCAGAAGATTTTATACCATGACGATTGCCTGCAACCTTACTGTGAAATAAACACTAGGTATAACTCATTTTAAAGAATCCGACCTCAAGACACTCTTTACCATCTCACATTCAGAAACGTGAAATTTGAAATGCTATGAAGTCTGAAACATTTTATCACAAGCATTTCAGAGAAAGTGATTCTCTTGCTGTCTGCATGGCTGTTACCCACCAACCCAGAAAGGCATGAGGGGCAGAAGATGAGGTATAAAGCTTGGAAGACCCACAAGCATAACAGTGATCAGAACACTCTGGGAACCACCTCAGAAAGTAAGTTCAACTTTAATTCTAGAAAACAGAGGGTATGTACCCCTTGGGGAGTGACTGGGATGTTCTAAGGATAGGTGTAGATAATTGTTTAAAACTGGGCACTTCAAGGATGCTTGATTTGCATTAAAAAGTACATTCCTATAATATGAACAAGAACATGGAACCTAATTATCCTTTATTTGAAGGGAGGGGAGAGTTATCAGGGATCTGTGTCAAAGGCCATTTATCAAATTTGGTTGGTGGCATCTATGTCAAAAGACAGTCTCCAGATGATGTCAGGCAGCAAAAAATCACCCTTGCCATAGTTATACAACTAGGCCAGCAGCAGGGTCATACATAGAAGAGAAAGCCTCCTCCCTCATATCTCAAAATTCAGTCTGGGTTGTGATGGTTTTCAATAGAACCCTGGAACAATAGGTATGTGTACAGAAAGAAACTGCTATAGGCTACCACTGTTGTGATACTCTCAGAGAACTTCCTAGCTGGTGTTAGTTCACCATTCCCTACATATTCATCCACTGGACTAAAAGTTACTTGTGTAAACTGAGGCAATTGAAAACAGTAAATGTGGAGAATCAAGATTATCAATAAGTCTTCCCTAAACACCTTATTATATAATACTGTTGCATGTAATTGATATTCACCATTCATTGTATTGTTTTAAAAATAAGTTTATTTACTTTAAATTCAAATTGTAATCCCCCTCCCTTCTCTGCCCCATGACTACCCTCCATTCCTATTGCCCCTATTCCCTTTCCCCTTCAGAAAAGGGAGATCATTTCCATTGAGCTAGTTTCATAGTTCTGTTGGATTTCAGTGGACCAAAGAACACAAAGGCTTCTCCACAATGCTTATAATCGCAGAACTCCTCTCCAGTAAGGATACTTTTATGATGATGATGACTCTAGATTTGTGCAAGGCCTCACCGTTTTAACACATTCATAAGTTCTCTCCAGTATGAATCCTTTCATGATGATGAAAATTTTACAAATATAGAATGGTTTCACCATGTTAAAAGCACTCATAGGCTTTCTGTCCATTAGGATTTCTTTATGAGTTTGAAGATGATTCTGAAGTGCAAAAGTTTATTCACATTGGATGCAGTCAGACAGCTTCCTTACAGTATGTGTTCTTTTATGTATTAAGAGATGTTACATGCAAAGGCTTTGCCACATAGTTGAATTCATATGGTTTCCTTCCAGAATGTGTTGTTATCTTAGGAGATGACTGTTACATGCAAAGGTTTTATCACACTAATTACAATCACCAGGTTTCTCTCCACTGTGTGTTTTTTCATGTTTTCAGAGACTACTCTGTTGTGCAAGGGCTTTATCATGTTGAGTATACGTATAAGGTTTCTTTCCAGTGTGTGGTCTTTTATGTCATATGAGTTTACTATTTTCTGCAAAGGCTTTACCACAGTAGTTACATTCATAAGGTTTCTCCCCACTGTGTTTTCTTTTATGGCTTCTGAGAGCACTGTTTTGTGCAAAGGCTTTACCACAGTGGTTACATACATTCATAAGGTTTCTCTCCACTGTGTGTTCTTTTGTGGCTTATGAGATGACTGTTTTCTGCAAAGGCTTTACCACACTGGTTACATTCATAAGGTTTCTCTCCAGTGTGTGTTCTTTTATGGCTTGATAGAGTACTGCTTTGTGCAAAGGCTTTACCACATTGGTTACATTCATATGGTTTCTCTCCAGTGTGTGTTCTTTTATGGCTTCTGAGAGCACTGTTTTGTGCAAAGGCTTTACCACACTCGTTACATTCATGCGATTTCTCTTTAGTGTGTGTTCTTTTATGGCTTAAGAGATTACACTTTTCTGCAAAGGCTTTACCACACTGGTTACATTCATAAGGTTTCTCTCCAGTGTGTGTTCTTTTATGGCTTGATAGAGTACTGCTTTGTGCAAAGGCTTTACCACATTGGTTACATTCATATGGTTTCTCTCCAGTGTGTGTTCTTTTATGTCTTATGAGATGACTGCTTTGTGCAAAGGCTTTATCACACTGGTTACATTCGTAAGGTTTCTCTCCAGTGTGTGTTCTTTTATGCTGTATGAGAGTATGGTTTTTTGCAAAGGCTTTACCACACTGGTTACATTCATAAGGTTTCTCTTCAGTATGTGTTCTTTTATGGCTTAAGAGATGACTGTTTTGTGCAAAGGCTTTATCACACTGGTTACATTCGTAAGGTTTCTCTCCAGTGTGTGTTCTTTTATGCTGTATGAGAGTACTGTTTTTTGCAAAGGCTTTACCACACTCATTACATTCATAAGGTTTCTCTCCAGTGTGTGTTCTTTTATGCCACAGGAGATGACTGTTTTTTGCAAAGGCTTTACCACATTGATTACATTTGTAAGACTTCTCTCCTGTGTGTGTTCTTTTATGCCATATGAGAACAGTGATATAGGAGAAGGCTTTACCACATAGAGTGCATTTAAAGGGTTTCTCTCCAGTATGACTGTATTCATACCTGCAAAGAAAATTGCCACATGTGAAATTACCACAGTGATTTCATTACACTAATAAATATATTTATCTATATGAATTAATTTCATAATTTGGTCTAATGGTAAAGAAGAATCAAATTTTAAAGTTTTATTACTTTATTTACTTTCATGGTATTCGCCTTCATTATGGGTATTTTTGAAGATTCCTGTGATGGTAAGAGCATTTGTTATGTGGTTCACTTTTATAGCACCATTTTTCTATAAGAGCTTTTCTCAAATATATGAAGATTATTGGAAGAATTTAGAGTTTTACCACAGCAATTCCATTCACAAATTTTTGTACTGTATGAATGACACTTCATTTAAGAAGTGAGCAGGACATGCAAAAGAAGTTCCAAATTCCTAGTATTCATTGGTATTTTCAGCACTATGAGTTTGCTGATGAATTCACAGTGAAGTTGCAAAACCAATTAACACTAACCATTTTTCACAGTCAGAAAATCTACTCAAAATGGGGACTACTACAAAATTAATTGTTCTTGGAGAAAGACAGATACACTGCTTCTTTCAATATCCCTATGCTCATGTGTCTTAGAAACATTGTGACATATGATATACCTATTAAATTATAATAATAATAAAAGATTCCCACACTGAATTAACACAGTTTTTTTTTTCATCATAGACATGTCATATAGGGGTTAAATTTTCTCCACAACAATAATCTTGACTCTCATAAGCTGCTCCTTTCACTAAAATTTACAATGTTACTGCATGACTATGAGTAACACTGGTTGTACTATGACATATTTGCTTATTAGAAGGTTTTGGATACACACTGATCACCTATTCAATGTATATACCTCTTACAAAATCTGAGTAGATAGAATGAGACTAAACAGATTGGCAGTTCAACTCAGTAGCTGTAATATCCATATGATTCCATTGGTATTTTCTGTTACAACATTATTTTATTTTCTTCTATCTTAGAGGAGTACCTGAAAACACAAATCAGATACTTGTCATCGAAGTACATGGAATTGTGAGATTTTAATGATCATCATTACACTTAAAAAGTGCTGTTTATATATTGTTGATTTTCTTTAAAACTTCCAGATGTGCTGGTACATGCCCTTAATCCCAGCACTTGTGGTGGCAGAATCAGGCATATCTGTGTGATTTTGAGGTCAGGCTGGTCTAACAAGCAATTCTAAGTTAAGCCACAGCTACAAAGAAAAAAAAAACTTTTAAAAACAGAAAATACAAAGAAGCCAACAAACAAAAAACAAACCAAAAAAAAAAAACAAACTTCCAGGATACATTAAAATTTCTTAAGATTCATATCTGTACCAGGACACATTAAAATTTCTTAAGATTCATATCTGTTTCATTGTGCACATAAAGTTACCTTTTATTATTTGTAGAACTTTGAAAATGTTCTTCAATATTATGATCTTCCCAATTGTAGCCTAAAATATAGTACCAAAAAATATATATTATTGGAAATATCATATTATTATTAAGGAAAAACTTAAATCACTATCTTCTGTGACTCTTAAAACCATGTCTGATTTATTCACCTCATTCTACCTCATTCTCAATTGGAATTATAGAAGAGGATCAATAATAAAGTAAGAGTTGTCTCCTTATTTTAAAAGTGAAAGAATATTTGCAGTCTTACCTATAGCAGTGAGGTTTTTACAGGTGTCTAGCATCACATCTTTGTAGAGTTGCTTCTGGGAAGGTTCCAGCAAGGCCCACTCTTCTTGGCTGAATTTCACATGCACATCATTGAAGGTCACTGAATTCTAAAATATGTGATACATGTGTACAACAGAAACAGAGGCAACAATATAAATTTATACTTCATTGGAAATATATTCACATATTTCTAGTACTTCTTTCATTTATTGTCTGACACAGAAGTGCTAATGTTAGACAGTTAGGTGTTGTGCATCAGGTGAAGGAGGGGAGAAGGAAAAGCCTAAAGAGTAGATTGTAAGAAATCCAAAGCCACGCTTTGAAGACCTATGTTATAGGAGTTTCATCAGTTTGTGAAACATGAGTCTAAAGAAGCCAGCAATTGGATTCTTGAGGAATCTATGAATTGGGTTCAGTTACTTGGGTGAGTTGGTCAGAACCCAGTGATGGAAGAGGTGGAAGGAAAAAAAAACATAGCCACGATATTTTTTTCTAGCAACAAATGAGATTTTGTGAACAGGGGACACTGGCATCAGTCCAAAGACAATGTGGCATTAAATATTGTGTTTTGACCAGGCCTCAGCGATATGACCTATCAGTATGTAAAAAGGGGGGCTTGTATGTTTTGGGACAGGATAGTGGACTATGGTGAATTCATGGATAAAAATAATGTGAGTTGGCAAACAACAACAATCATAGCTAATAAGATCATATTTGTGAGTGACCAGACAAAAGAAAAGGCATAGAACACATGATTATTCTTTGATAATTGTTTTGTATATTCTCCTTTCCAAATCATGTATAGTCTATAGTTGAAAAATAAAGAATAAAGTTTTATATTAAAAGGGAAGTGCTAATGTTATCAATAAGTAATTCTTAGAAGAAAACTGAATAACTGTGTCATATCTGAACTTTTTCAATAGGATATAGCCTTGAAATAGATATGCCAATTAATGTGGACAAAAACAAACAGAGAGAAGAGAGTGAAATAGAAAGAGAAAGAGAAAGACAGAGAGAAATGAACATATGAACAGTACTGATTACATATCAGAGAAATGTATAAACATTTATTAACTACAAAAAATGATGGACAAGCTCGGTGTATTCAGTTATGCCTCTAATTCCATCACTCAGGAGGCAGAGGCAGGTGAATCTCATTGAGTTAGATGCCAGCATGACCTATGCAAAGAGTTCCAGGACAGCCAGACCTATATTGTAAGACAGAGCTTCCCCTAAAAGTCAAACTAACAAATATAATAGGTAGAAAAAACTCAGAGGTCTTTACTGAAGCTCCTACAAGGAATTATACATTCAATCCAATTCTGTATTAATCTTCCAGAAACCAGCAGTGCCACAGCTTAAACTGCAACTTTAATAAGATCTTACTAAAAGGGAATGCATGTTTAAACAGGTAAAAATAGAAAGAGAAAAATATTAGCAATGTAAATGATGATCATAAATAAGCAACATAAGGCAGGAGAGATGGCTCAGCAGTGAGGAGCTCTTGCTGCTCTTGCAAATAATTGGGCTCAATTGTCAGTGTTTACATGGAACCCACTACTATCCATTGTTCATGAGTTCTGAGGCAATCTTCTGACTACTGTGAGGATCAGACATACAAGAGGTGCATAATCATGCATACAACCAAATACTCATATTCAGTAAAAATTAAAAAAACAGATCCCAGATGGCAGAGCTGATTGCACACTGTGTCTGATCAGCAGGGTAGCAGAGACTGCACAGTGACCAAGAGTTGGAACAGTAGGCCACAAAACACCACTGACTGTGTTTCCCAGGTGAAAGGAAACCCAATGGTGAGGAAAAAATTGGTTCCAACCTCAGATCACTGAGCTAATCCCTGGAAAAAGTTCCTGGGATGTTGAAGCAGGAATGTGGTTTTCAAGCAAATGGACACAATAAACAAGCAGGAATAGCAATTCTAATATCTAATAAAACAAACATTCAACCAAAATTAATTGAAAGGGATGAGGAAGGATACTTCAAACTCAAAAAAAGGAAAAATCCACCAAGATGGTGTCTCAATTCTGGGCAACTATGCCTCAAATTCAAGGGTACCCACATTTGTAAAAGAAACATTAATTAAGTTTAAAGAACACTTCAGTCTCCACACATTAATAGTGAGAGACCACAACAACTCACTATCATCAAAGGACAGAGCAGTGAAACAGAACCTAAAATGAGATATAATGACACTAATGGATGTCATAAAATAAATGGACCTGCCAGATATCTAGAGAAATGTTCACCCAAACAGAAATATATATATATATATATATATATATATATATATATATATATATTCTTTTCAGCACCTCACGGACTCTTCTCTAAAAATGAACATACAGTAGGTCACAAACCAGGCCTCAACAGATATAAGATCGAAGCAATATCCTGTATCCTATCAGGCCATGATGGACTATTGATAGATCTAGACAATAACAGAAATAGCAAAAAGCCTACATATATATGGAAACTGAATAACTCCCTACACAATGAAATCTGGGTCAGGGAAGAAATAAAGAACTTCCTACAGTTCAATGAAAATGAAGGCACATCATACTCAAACTTATGAGATGCAATGAAAACAGTCTTAAGAGGAGATTTAATAGCACTAAGTGCCTTCAGAAGCTACTGGAGTCTTCCCATACAAGCAACTTAATGGCACACCAAAATGCCCTAGGAAAAAAGAAGCAGACACACCCAACAAGAGTAGACCACTAGAAAAATCAAACTCATGGCTGAAATCAATAAATTAGGAACAAAGAGAATAGTTCAAAGAATCAACAAAACCAGGAGCTAGTTCTTTGAGAAAATAAAAAACAGACAAATTCTTAGCCAAACTAAGAAAATGGCAGAGAGACACTATCCAAATCAACCAAGTCTGATAAAAAGAGAGATATCACAATGAGAAAATCCAAACAACCATTAGCTCTTATGTCAAAAGCCTATATGCCACAACATTTAAAAATCTAAATGAAATATACAATTTTTGATTGATTCCACTTACCAAAGTTGAATCAAGGTCAGGTAAAGTAATTTAATACTCTTACATCCCCTCAGGTAATGGAAGCAAACATCAAAAGACTCCCAACCAAGGGCCAAATGATTTCAGAGCAGAATACTACCAGAGCTTCAAAGAAGAGAGAATACCGATATTCTTCAAACTATTTCATAAAATATAAATGGAAGCAACATAACCAAACTACATTTGTAAGACTCCAGTCACCTTGATAAATCCTCAAAAACCCAAAAAAGAAAGAGAACTTCAGACCAATCACTCCTATGAACAATGATGCAAAAATGCTCAATAAAATACTCACAAACCAAATTCAAGAACATATCAAAGATATCATCCACCATGACCAAGTAGGCTCCATCCCATGCATGTGGTTAAATACATGGAATCCATCAATGTAATCCAACATATAAATAAATTGGAAAAAAAACACAACCACATGATCATTTCCTTAGACGCTACAAAAGCATTTGACAATATCCAACACTTATTCTTGTTTAAAGTCTCGAAGAGACTGAGGATACAAGGCACATACCTAAAAACATTGAAGGCAATAAACAGTAATCCTATAGCTAACATCAAACTAAATGGAAAGAAAGTTAAATCAATTCCACTGAACTCAGGAACAAGGCAAGGCTACCCACTCTCTCCAAATCTCTTCAATACAGTACCTGAAGTCCTACCTAGAGCAATAAGACAACTAAAAGAGTTTAAGGGGATACAAATTCAAAAGGAAGAATCCAAAGTATCACTATTCACAGATGAAATGACAGTATACATAAGTGATCCCCAAAGTTCTACCAGGGAATGCCTACAATTGAAAAACACTTCAGCAAAGTGGCTGGATACAAAGTTAACAAAAAATCAGTAGCACTTCCATATACAAAAGACAAACTGCCTGAGAAAGAATTAAGGAAACAACACCCCTCACAATAGCCAGGAAAAAAAAACCCATAAAGTATCTTGGTGTTACCCTAACCAAGCAAGTGAAAAACCTATATGAAAAAAACCTTCAAACGTCTGAAAAAAAGAAATTGAAGATAACAAAAGATAGAAAGATCTTTCATGCTCATGGATCAGTAGGATCAACATAGTAAAGATTTCCATATTACAAAAAATAATCTACAGAGTCAATGATATTCCCATCAAATATCAACACAATTCCTTACAGACCCTGAAAGAACAATTCTCAGCTTCATGTGGAAAAAAAAAAACAGAAGAGCTAAAACAATCCTGTACAATAGCAGATCTTCAGGAGGTTTCTCTATCCCTTATCTCAAACTATACTATAAAGCAACTGTAATAAAAACAGCATGGTACTATTACAGAAACAGTCTGGTGAATCAATGGAATTGAAGTGAAGGCTCATAAATAAACCCACAAAAATATGGACACTTGATTTTTGACAAAGAAGCTAAAACCATGCAATGGAAAAATGATAACATCTTCAACAAATGGTTTTGGTCTAACTGGAAGTCTACGTGTGGAAAAATGAAAATAGATCCATATTTATCATCCCACACTAAACTAAAGTTGAAGTTGGTCAAAGAGTTCCAACATAAAACCAGACACATTAAATCAGTTAGAAGAAAATGTGGAAAAAAGCCTTGATCACATTGGCATAGAAGATAACTTCCTGAACATCAAGAGCACTGGCTGTAAGATCAACAATTAATAAATAGGATCTCATGAAACTAAAACCTTCTATGAATCAAAAAACTCTGTCAATAGAACAAATCAACAGCCTACAGCCTGAGAAAAGATCTTCACCAACCCTATATAGAGCAGGGAGGGGTAATAAACAAAATATATAAAGAGCTCAAGAAATTAAACCCCAACAAACCAAATAATCCACTTTAAAACAGGGGTACAGAACTAAACAGAGAATTCTCCACAGAGGTATAGCAAATGGTAGAAAAACATTTAAATAAATGCTAAATATCAATAGCCATCATGGAAATGCAAATCAAAATGACTTTGATATTCCATCAGAATGGCTAAGATCAAAACCTGAAGAGACAGCACATGCTAGTGAGGATGTGGAGAAAGTAAAACACTCCTCCATTGCTGGTGAGAGTGAAAACTTATATGACCACATTAGAAATCATTCTGATGCTTTCTCACACAATTGGAAATGGTGCTACTTCAAGTCTCAGATATATTCTTCCTGGGCATATTTCCAAAAGATGCTCCACCATTCAATAAATACATTTGCTCAATTATGTTCACAGCATCTATATTCATAATAGCCAGAATCTGGAAGCAACCTACATGTCTCTCAATGAAACAACGGTTACAGAAATTGTGGTACGTTTCCACAGTGGAATGCTACTCATGTGTTAAAAACAGGGAAATCATGAAATTTTCAGGGAAATGGGATGGAACTAGAAAAGATTATTCTGAGTGAGGTATACCAGAATCAGAAAGACATGCATGGTATATACTCATTTATAAGTGGATAATAGGCATAATACAGGACAAACATACTACAATCCACAGACCTAAAGAAGCTAAATAAAAAGGAGGACCCTATGGAGGATGCTCAATTATCATTCAAAACTGCAAATAGAATTGACACCAGATGTGACTGAAGAGAGGGAACAGGATGAGTGCCTAACATACATGTCCTCTGAACAGTAAGGGATCGAAGCAGATGCTAAGACTCACAACCAAACTTTGGACAGAGCACAGGGAGTCAGAGGAAAGAGTGGGGGGATAGAAAGACTCAGAGATGACAGGAGCTCCATAAGAAGACCAACAAGACCAACAAATCTGGGACTGTGGGGACATGCAGAGACTGATGCATGCACCAAAGACCATTCATGAAGAGGACCCATACCCCTGCTCAGATGTAGCTGACAGGCAGCTCAGTCTCCATGTGGGATCCATAGTAAGAGGAGCAGGGGCTGGCTCTGACCTGGACTCTGTTGCCTGCTCTTTGATCACTTCACCATGGTGGAGGAGGCATTGGTACACCACAAAGAAAGAGGGTGTAGACAGTCCTAGTGAGATTTGATAAGTTTGTGTCAGCTGGTAGGAGAGGAGGGCTCCCCTTATCTGATAAAATGGGACAAGGGGGAAAGAAGAATGGAGGATGAGATGAGGAAGAGACAAGGGAGGAGGTTACAATTGAGATGTTAAATTATTTTTAAATTTTATTTATTACAATTTATTCACTTTGTAAACCCACTGTAGCCCCCCCATCATCTATTCCCAGTCCCACTCACCCTCTTTCTTTTTTCCTATGCCCTTTCCCTAATCTGATAGGGAAGGAACTACTTACCCCCCTTCTATCTAACCCTAGCTTATCAGGAAACAGGAAACAACCTTGGAACCTGCCACATAGGGCCTCTGAAAGCCTCTGCCATGCAGACTGTGAAAGCAGATGCTGAGCCTGATGGCCAACTGATGGGCAGAGTGAATGGAATTTTAGGTAAGAAGTGGGAAATAGTAAGAGCTGGAGAAGACAGGAACTCCACAAGGAGAGCAACACAACAAGAAAATTTGAACACAGGGAACTTCCCAGAGACTCATACTCCAACCAAGGACTATTCATGGAGATAACCTAGGACCCTCACAATGCAGCCACTTCTGATGAGAACTGATAGACTAAGATCAGAAAGAAGGAGAGGAGGACCTCCCCAATCAGTGGACATGGGGAGGGGTATGCATGCAGAAAGGAGGGTGGAGGGTGGGACCGGGAGGGGAGGAGGTAGGGGCTTATGGGGAGATAAAAAATGAATAAAGTGTAATTAATAAAAGTTAAATAAAAAAATGAAATAAATAAATAAATAATGTGAATAAAATGAATGAATTAAGTTAAAAAACACAACAGGTTGGAAGAATGTCACATCCCTGCAATTCAATGACTCAGGAAGCTCAGTGTTAATGTCATGAATACATGCCCCTAAAAAATTAAATATACTCTAAGGCAAATTACAAATGCAAGATGTGGATGAAGATCACCACAAAAACCTATGCTTACATAGACAAAACAAAACAAAACTAAATAAAAACCCAAAACCCTACATTCCAGACTCAGCAGCCAATGATAATGATGTTGATACCAGGCATGTTGGCCTAAATTTTACCCCAACCCTCAACTGGAGTTAGACCTGTAAGTGCAAAACCTGCCTGGTGTACATACTGACTTTCAGGACAGCCTGGGATACACAGAAACATTTTCATTCAATGTCAAAACCAGAAACATCATCTTCTCTGGGAGCTTTTTTGATTCAATCAAATAATTTCTGATGAAATTCTCTATTGGCTTATGGCCATCCCATGATGAAAATGTAGTCTAACTTCAATGATCCTAAAATTTGCCAATAACTCATACACTGTTTAAATGTCCAAAGTCTCTTCTGACATATAAGAAAATCTCTTGACTGCCACAACAGAAGCAAGTAACATCATTCCAACATAGATGCACAGAATACCCCTTTCCATTCCAGTAGAGAGGAATGTATACATAGTGAGGGAAGACTGTACCAAGGAAAGAAGACCAGCAAGGAAAACAGCAAATCCTGTTGCTATTTCAAAAGGCTTAGAGGGTCCTATCTATGCAACATCTCATACATCTCTCAGATTGGTTATTTCTACTCCCTATAGGCAGCACTCTATGACAAGTATCTCATAACTTACGTATTTCAACATCTTGTAGTGTCAAGATGCAACTCAGGCTTCACCCTCACGGCTTAATGCAATGAATCTTTACAGTATCTTTACTGGTGATCTGACTCTGCCAAACACAGAAGGCTGGAACAGTGCTGAATAGAAACCACAAAGAATCTATTACGTTAAATTTTGCATCTTTCTTGTTTCCAGAAAAAGCACAACATGGGTGAACCTGTCAATTTGGATTCAAAATTGGGAAGGACCGTACCACACTTGGACCATGTGGAGCAGGCTTTATATGAAGTTCATTCCTGGCACTAGAAATCACGTTGAGTCCTACTTCCATTAACAAAAGAATTAGCAAGAAGGCGTTTATTCTATGAATATCATTTGAGGCTTCAAATTCAGAGCTAGGACCTTTTCTTTGATGGTGATAATCTCCTTGAAAAATTCTGCCTCTGTTTCATCACGTGACTGCCATCTGAAACTACCTAGTACTGTTTTTCTCTACAAACCAAAGACTTTACAATTATTTCTGCTCCACTTGTCTCTTTCTTTCACTGTGGTCCTGAATGTCTCTCTAATAATAACCATTCAACAGATTCAATATTCCATCTAAGAAATCCCGTCCATTATTTTTTAATTCTACCTTACTCAATTTCAAGGCATGGGCAGAATAAGTATTATTTGTAGCTAAAATATCACACAAATGACCTCTAGCTTAATTTCCGTAGAGTCTATTGTCCACAGAAGTCCTATGATATGGACTTCCTTGGTTTGCATTACTCTGAACGCTCTGATCTTCTAGGTCTTAGCAGAACAGCTGATGAAGCTCTGTATACAGCTTTCTAATGCCTTTGCCATCTTAAATCCTCATGTTTTCCACTTTCCATAAAAAGAGAACATTCCAAGTTTTTGTGCAGCAACTAAATCACTATTTGCATATAATTTTGTTCCAATTTGCTACTTTGTTGCTATTACTAAATCCCCCAACAAAAAGCATCTCAGGTCATGAATGGGTTTACTTGTTTAGTCTCGTGCTGTCAGATCACTGTCCACCATTTTGGGAGCTTAGCATAGAAAGTCAAGCTTGAAGAAAATTAGGGCAAAAGCAATAGGCAAATATTTCCTGGGTTGATCTCTTGTTTCACCTCTGTCTCATTCTCAGGTAGTTGTCTAATGTTGCTCACACACACTTGCTTAGGGATATTGCATCTCTCAGTGGAAGAGCCTTCCTATATCAATCATCAATCAACACAATCTCTCACAGATAGAGCAACCAGCTTCTCTGATGAGGGCATGACCTTAACTGAGGCTCCCTCACTTGACTGTAGGTTTTGAAATATTGGCAACTGAAGCTAATTAGGACACAGAGACAATATATGACAAAGTTTTTAAAACACCAAAACAATGTGTTAACTCTATCAATCACTTACGTAGCAAAACCAAGACATTGATTATTGCTACAACTTGAAAACACATATATACTAAGAAATAAGGATAGGCAAGCCTTCAGGATCAAGAAGAGAAAAGTAAAACTGTTTCTGTAAATCAAGTCTACAAATCAACAAAAACTCAAGGAATTATATTATAATAAGTTTTCAGAAGGCAAAAATATGTGATGGTCTATCACTTTCAAGAGAAAAAATATATATCTAGATTATAACTAATCAAGTCACACAATATTTAGCATCCTTTACTAAAGGAAACACACAGATAGGCCTACAAATATAATACAGTCTTAAATACAATAGGATTATAGCCAAAATCAAAATCAAAGAAATCTCTGGCCAGCACTCAACTTGTGCATTCTGGTTCTTTCCTTTGCCAACAATAAAAAATGCATTGGAGGTAGAGGGATATTCCAAATGAAGAGATTCCATTAAAGCGTACAAATGTTTCAACATTAGAAAAAATAATTTTTACTACTAAAATTATCTCATATTCTTATGATAAAGAAAAAGGTATATATTAGGATCACTTGGAAACCATATTGTTTTCTATGGATGATGATTGGATATATGTCTGCACCAGTGTGAGAAAATATAAACTTTTAAAAACCAAGTGGAAAGCAGATTTTTAAAGAAACAGTGTGTCTGTATTATACGCTTAAACACCTCTTTGTGCATTAATTGCTTTAATGACCAATATCATCTTCATGTAGTTTCTTTTAAGATCTTTCTCTTGGGCTTTCAGCTATATTTGTATATTCAGGATATGCTGTAGTATGTAGTATGTATAAATTCCATAAAGACATCCAGGCAAAACATAACCAATTGTAGAAAACCAATAAATTCCTTAAATAAAGCCATGAAACAGGAAACAAACAGTTGAGGGATGTGAGGCTTTGTTGGATTACAGTGAAGTACAACATCTCTGGATAGCCATTTATTTGAACTGGCTCTATGATAGTAAACTGTTTTCTCAGTGAAGGGCCTAAAAATCTGCTACCTGATCTGTATGACCCCAGGTCTTGTAAAGAGCCTCATATAGCCCTCAGGGAAGATTATTAGATGAACCCTTTCCTGAGAAGGACACTGTTCCAACAAGCTTCTTTTAATTCTTAGAAATGGATTACCCTGCTAAGAATGTTAGTCTTTAGCAGTGACTTTCAACTGTACTCAGAGATTCCCCACAAACACATTTAGGATAATTAAGTACTGTGTTCTTCCTCTTGTGATAGGACCATGTTACTGCATGGAAAATGAGACACAGTAGCACTACATGTAGGCCAAGTATACTTTACCTGTAGATCCCAGAAAATCAGACATTCATCTTCGAAATCCTTCCCTCTTCCCAAGGTATATAAATCCCTGATTTCTAATAAACATGTTGGGAATGCATTCATGCTGGCTGGTTGTATAATGCCTGATACCATCAGCCTTCCATCATGGCTCCTGAAAGTAGTCATTTATCCCCCTCTGGACCTGCTCTCTGGCCCACTGGGTCTAGGCCTCACTGGGTCTGGGTCTCATCAGGCTTGTGTCTTGATTTCAAGCCAACCAGCCATGGAATTCACCTGCACCTCTGAGGTGCTTAGTATGGCAGCTTAACCAAGAATGGTAACACTTTCTATTGCCATAGCTCTATTTCCACTACCCTGGAGATCTAATTCTAAAAGAGATAGCTTGCTGTATCAGTCCATACAAAATTCTTTCCACAACCCAGCCTAGTGAACCTGGTCCTCGACCTAAAGTGCTCTAGCTGCCCCTGAGAAATAGAACTGCTGTTCTCCATCTGGAAGCTGAGCTCCAGTCCCCTGCTGAAAGGAGAATGACAGAATGAAACACATACTGGAAATACAGAAATAGAAGCAATAAAGAATGAACAAGTTGGGCATGGTGGTGCACACATGCGATCCCAGCATTTGGGAAGGCAGAGGCAGAGACATTACAGTGACATTAAGTCTGGCCTGGTTTACAAAGTAATTCCAGGACAGCCAATGCTACACAGAGAAATACAGCCTCAAAAAAAAAAAGAAAATTAATTATTTTATAAAGCATAAACTTAAGGAATCCTGGAAATGAAAATTTAAAAACTATAACAAGGAACTACAGAGGGAATGTTCACACAGAAAACAGAGATCAAGGAAAGTTAGGCATTGAATGCAAAATAGAAGAAATGGAAGACAGGTGTGGTTGCACACTCCTTCAATAGCAGCACTCAGGGAGGCAGCTGGATTGTCCTGAGTTTAAGGCCAGCCTGATATACAAAGTAATTTCAGGATAGCGAAGGCTATACAAATATACCCTGTCTGAAACCAAAAAACAAACAGAAAAAATAAGAAATGGATACATGCATCAACAAAAATGTTAAATCTAAAAATTCCCTACCACAAAACACCAAGGAACTCTGAGACAATATGATGACAAAAACTGCTAATAATCAAATTACATGAGAAGAATGAGGTTAATGATCTAGAAGATATTTGCAACAAAATCATATAAGAAAAATTTCTTAACCTAAAAAAGAAGATATCTATCAAGGCACAAGAAGCATACAAAATACCGAAGAGACTGGACCAGAAAACAAAGACCTCTTCCCACAGAATAATCAAAACACTAAACATACAGAACAAGAAAGAATATAAAAATCTGCAACAGAAAAGCAAACAAACAAACCAAATTAACCAACCAATCAAACAGAAAAACTAAGGCAAACAACAGCCATGAAACAAATATAGGCAGATTTATTTGGAATTAATCCTGCATCCTCCATAAAGATTCTAGAAGTTGAATGGCTTACACAGTGTGCTTCTGACTCTAAAAAAAAAAAAAAAAAAACTATAAAAGCCAACACAAATTACTAACTATGCCAAGAACCTTTCAAATCACAAATGGAGAAAATAAGACGTTCCATGATAAGGTCAAATTTATACAATATGTATGTATAAATATAGCCCTACACAAGATGGTAAAACCATCCCCACCACCAATACCATCAAGATACTAGGATTAACAATTACTGTTGATATCTCTTAATGCCATTGACCCAAATTCACCAATAAAAAGACACAGGCTCACAAAATGAAGGATAAAACAGAACCCATCCTTCTTCTAAATACATCAAACACAGCTTCACATCAAGATAGGCATTATCTCAAGGTAAAGGGTTGGAAAAGTTATTCCAAAAAATGAATTACAGTATCAAGCTTGTATAGCAATTTTAATGTCTAACAAAACAGACTTCAAAATCAACTAATCAAAAGACGGCAAAGGACATGACATATTAAAAAAATATCCAGCAATATAACATTTCAATATTTAACATCTATGCCCTAAACATAAGAGCACCCAAGTTATAAAAGAAACCCTTCTGCAGCTTGTATCACATCCTAGCCCTCATAAACTGATAGGGGAAAACTTCAATATATCACTCTCACCAATCGACAGGTCCTCCTGACCAAACTGAACAGAGAAATGATCCAGCTAACTAACATCAAAAAACTAAATATACCCAAATGATGTGTACAGAACATCCACCCAAGCACAAAAGATTGTTCCCTCTTCTCAGCAACTCATACTCATATATTGTTCTCCAAAATTGATGATATACTTGAACAGTGGAAGTCTCAAAAGATATAAGAATAACCTTATATCTTTTCAATAATCTTCTGCATCCTATCAGACCACTAAAGTTTAAACTAGCACATCACCAATAACAAAAACAATAGAAAGCTTACAAATTCATAGAAATTGAACAACTCTCTACTGAATAAAAATGCATCAAAACTGAAACAAAGAAAGAAAATAAAGGCTTTCTAGAAGTCAATGAAATGAATACACAACATATCAAAACTCATAGTACACAATGGAAGTGTTGACCAGAAGACAGTTCATAGCACTAAGTATATTCAGAAAAAAAATAATCAAAAAGATCTCTTAGTAGCAACTTAACAGCACACCTAAATACTCTAAAACAAAAAGAAGTAAACATAACTAAAAGGAGTATACAGTGAGAAACTACTGAACTCTGTCTTCACTGGTAAACCAAATGTTTACACAGGAAAAGAAAGGTGGATCCTATCAAAATTGATAATGATTACATCTGAATAGTAGAGATCTCCTGAATAAGCAGAGGTAACTAACTGTTCATCAGACAGTGTGGTCATTCAGTTCAAACTAGCTTAATAAAGACTAAAGTTTTCTTCTTAAATAAAAAGGATATTTTTGTTGTTTCATATTAAAAACATTTAAGAGGTTTAAAATGTTTTAAGTAAATTCAAAGGAATAAACTTATTTGAGTTGGAATAATTTGGAGTAAATATAACATATTTGAGCACTGTGGTGATAGACCATGCATTTAATCCCAGCAGAGACAAGCAGTTCTCTATTAATTAGCTGTTTTCTAAATTCAGGAGTTACAGTGACAGGGTGTTGGTGGTTCATATCCTTAATCCCAGCATTTGGAAGCATGGGCCTTTTACATACCACCTGAGCGGCAGAGGCAGGCACATAGAATTTACAGTGATTTTATTTAAAAGCTGCTTGTAAAAGGCAGGCTGAAAATAAAAGTGAATGCCCTTTATTATCTAGAAATAAATACACTTTAAGGAATATTTGTAAACTTTCAATGATTTTTAACTTAAATGAGATATTATACTTTTCTATTTCCAAAAACCATCTTGCCCTTTAAAAGATATGACATGCCTAAAAAGGTACAACCCTCACCCCTGAATTAGGGATGGGGCAGGGTTTTGGTTTTATCTTTTCAGGAGAATAAAATCATCCAACTAACGAATATGGAGACCACTGGACACATGAAACTTCTGAAGAAAATGACAGATCACCAAAAGAGAATTTCAAAAGAGAAGGTGTAAACTGGCCAACTGGTATCACTCACCTTCATGTTGTCTCTTCTGCCTTCTACAGACATAAGTGCAAATTGTCGTTATATGCTTGTTAAAGGACAACACAAAATCTCTATCTCATATCAGAAAAGCCACCTGGTAAGAAACAGAGGAAAACAGAAAAATAATTGACAATTTTATTGCCACTAATCTCATAGTCTTCTGGCATGATGTGACTTCTATACTTAGCACAAACTTCAACAGTCAAGAATGCACAGTATTTGTGAAAGAATGAGGGGGTAAGAGAAAAAGCCAAAAACATAAGCCTAAAATATAGTCAAGTTTACATGAAAAGGCCTAAAGAAACTCTAACATGAAAAATGTGCACTGGATCAGAGATAACTTTGATTTTTTTTAATTTAATACAAATTAAATAAACACAGATTTCACAACTCCTACAAGACAAACTCAAAGTGACACCTAAACTGCTATATTTATGACCCTCCTGCTACTACTAATCTCCTTTCCAGAGAATCCTTTTTCTCTGGAAGTCTCTTGGAAAATGGAGACCATAATAAAGATGGGCTATGGCTTGCAGTCCCTCATGTTCCCTTGTGGGTTCAAGCATAGCCCTGCCCTCACCAACACTCACACACAAAACAATGTTGGAGAATAATTTAATATCTGTTTCTTGCTGCATGGATTATGTCACAAGATATGGAATCTTCCGTTTCCACTTACCTAAACCCAGGCACACCTGATGCTGACAAAATTTTTCATCTCAGAAAATCCATTTGAACCCAGGAATTGAATTCCCTTGAATCACACCATTGTGCCCGGTGGTAGTTGAAAGGTAAAAAATAAATTAAAAAAAAAAGTAAGCAATTATTGCTTAATGATGACCACCACCACTTCTTTTTTACCAGTTTCAAAACTATTTGTAAAATTTGTTACACAAAACCTTGTGTGGAATATAACACGAGGCATTTCTAGAAATGAGACTTTCAGTTTTCCAATCTAATTAATGCACAGCAAAAGCAATGCCTGGGTGTGCACACTAGATAGTGATTCTATAAGCACCACAACTTTCTACTGCCCAAGCCACAGGGTCCCCTCCTCCTTGGACAGTTAACACTCAAGAAGGGTCAGAGGACAAGGATCTCTGCTGAAGTCACCACATGGAAAACAACAGAACCATAGTCCGAACCACAGCCCATCTCAGTTAAAGCAGATCAGGCTGTGATAGCTCAGCAGCCTGCTTTTCCTGGCCTAGGGACAATGGCCCCACACTCACCATGACATGGCATCTGATCTCACTCACAGCCCTCTACAGCTGCATCAGAGGAAAATCCCAGAACAAACCCATAAGTTACCTCCCACTGATGCTCCTGACTGCTAGGACTGCCCAGAGACCCTTATCAGTTTGAACAATAGAGATGAGTCAGGACAGTCATAGCTCCTCTACCAGTGGATCAAAGATCAAATGATTCAGATAGTAGAGGCATTCTAGCTTTGCCCTAATCCCTATGAACACACAGAACCCTCGTGTTGTTATAAAAGAATGAAAATCCCAATTATTCAATTTTAAAACCTGCTAGCACAGAGAGGCAGAGAAAGCACCCATATGACCATCCTACTCACCTCAACTCCAAGAGGAAAAAGCCCCAAAAGCTCACCAGTTCAGATGACAGCTCAGAGGGGATAGGCAAAAGGAACCCAAGGCCAAAGGCTTTCTAGCTCAAAGCTCAAAAAGCCCAAAATCTACCAAGCTAAAACTCCTTCCACTTTTACACTGTGTCTTAAATACATTTCAGCTGAAAGTTCCACTTAATTTTTAATCCCTGTCAGCTGGTTTCTTGTTTTTCCTCTTGACCTAGGGTTAACATTATTTAATCCTGTGCACAGAGAGCTTTTGAATTAAAGGTATGTTCCAGGGCTGACGGAACCATACCATAATCACCTGTTTAGAATAAACAGAAAGTTCTTGGAATTAAGGTTTGTGTTAGGGCTCAACCATACCAAACAAAGCACAGGTTTTTACAGTTCACAATCTAAGGAATCACACTGGGATCAAATCCTGCAACACCCTCATTTTGGAAATAATTTAAAATACAGTCTTCCACACTCCCAGGGCACCTGTTCATTTTCCATGATACAGGTAATTTCTGTTACACACTCAGTGTCCAGTGCATTCATCTCTACCTCATAGTTGGGAAGTCCTTCATCGAAACTTCAGTCAAAGACAAACAGTAACAACCATTAAAGATACAAATGGCCATGAATTCGAAACAAGGAGTAGTTAAGCTCATTGAAAATGAGATATAAAACAAAAAGGATGTGGCTGTTCCTAGGTATGTTGGAGTAGAAAGTTTATTATAGATAGACACAGGGAAATGTGGGACAGTCTAGAGTTGACGTGACCCTGAGCTATGTGAGAAGAGAGGACAGAGGGAAGTAGAGAGCCAGAACAAAGGGCCAGGAGGATAAATGATAAATGAAAAAGACCAGGTAACCAAAACGGTTAGAATACATAAGGGAGGACAGCTGGGAGGAGGGCAGCTTAACTCCTGGGCTAGAGAACTCTGTTTGACACCCATACCTTGTAACAGGTAAGGACTGAGGGATGCTGGGAGAACCTGACAGCCAAATCTGCTTTGATTGTTAAGTAGCCACCTTAAGGATTTATCCCATCTTTTGAGATGTAAGAGTAGAGAGGAATGAGAAAGTTGAAACGATTTCATTATAATCTTAAAAATTATTTTTAAAAGTTGAAAATGGTTTTATGGTCCAATATTCTTCAGGGAATTCAAGTATGTATTAGAGCACACAAAGTATTACTCACACCTTTTCTCTCTCAGGTTGTGCATTTTCAAATGGGGGGAGGGGAAAGCATTCCTGTTAGGCACTACCACCCCACTTTGTCCAGATCTTCTGTGTGTTTGAACTAGTGTAACTGTAAAAATTTGCTTTCCAGAAACAAGTTCAGCAACTAATCCATATTCTTGATTCTCTTTGTGTATAACTCCCAGCCCTAAGTATACACTTTTCACATTTACTGACCATCTAAAATTGATTACCATTATCATTGCCATCTTCCCTCTTCCCCTCCCTTTCTGTGTTGTGACAACACCAGCTTCAAAGTAGCTCAGTGAACTCAATTCTTACACAGGTCTCTCTTTATTTGTAATCACCCAGCTCCAAACAAACAAACAAACAAAACCCAGGGAAGTCAGTGGACACTCATTCACTGATCTCTTTTACTTCACACTAACCAGTCAGGGCCCACCTGAAAAGAGTTGGAGGATTATGTTCTAGGCACTGGGCTGTAGAGGTAGCATTCAGTGTTCAAATAAAGTGTAAACTACATAACATGTGAAAGGCTGATCTACAGGAGACATTGCTTTAAACAAAAACAAAAATCAAAGCACTAGAGAAAAAGGAATGAAATTCTTAATGACTGGGGATTATCAGAGAATATTAACTAATAGACTAGAGCAGTGATGCATCAACAAAATAAAATTTAGTAATACCAACAACTGACTTATTTATTTATTTATTTATTTATTTATTTATTTATTTATTATGTATACAGTGTTCTGCATGCATGTACACTTGCACGCCAGAAGAGAGCACCAGATTTCATTACAGATGTTGTGAGCCACCATGTGGTTGTTGGGAATTAAACTTGTGATCTCTGAAAGAGCAGCCAGTGCTCTTAACCTCTTAGTTGAAAAATACACATAGCATACTGACTTTGAAAAACACAGGTCAATCTCTTGTAGAGTGAAAGCCATTAATAAGATACTGTTTAATGTTGTCACTGTGTACAATATTAGCTGCTGAGACCTGTAACCTGACAGACACAGCTTTATCCACTAGCCTGTGGCTCAAATTTGAACTGACAGAACTATTTCAATGAGGATTGTACATATGGGCATAGGATAGTCCATTAATTTGAAATTCAATATTCACTGGATCAAGCTACCTGACCCAAATTGTACACCCACCAATCTGGTCTGTTTTCATTCACATTCATGAATTAATAAATACACGTTGGAAAATTACAAATTAAAAGAACTCATCCTGCCACATTTCTAAATAATCCTGGTCAGCAAACATATGCATCCTCCGATCCTAATCTCTAACAGGCCTGGTTATCATACTACTTATTTGTGGAGTGTTTTACAGGCAGTTTTCCCTCAGCTAAATTCTAGTTTCTCAGCAATAGTAAATCCTTTACATCATCAGTTCTACTCTTCTATATCATAGCTTGATATTGGAGTGCTTTCTGACACAGGACATATCATTTACAACCCCCACAAAATCCAAATGGATCTTTTAGAACTTAGACAATCTACCTGACACTCCCAAAGATCACCAGGAACTAGGACTAAAAAAGGTCACCTAAAGGTCACCAAACTAGTGACTCTACCCGAAGGTCACCAGGAATTGGGCCATGTCATAAGATTCCCTACCCAAGGAACAGTTTGAGGATAACCACAAGGATGGAAAAGTATCTTAAAGTGGGACGATTGTGCTGAGCACCCTACCAACCTTGTAGAAGTTTCAATGACACAGAAAATACCTAACATTCCTGAGGCCTAGAGATAGCTTGCTCAATGTTAGTTATGTTAGCTAGCCAATCACTTTATAAAAAGCTTGCCCTTGCTGAATGTCACCCAATCCTTTAACTGTTAAACTACAACTTCCTGGTCCTTCCTCAGACCCCAATCAAAACCCTGCCATGCAGCTACTCAGGGCTCTCCTCTCTGATCCATTGTGTTGGTAATGATGGAGAGACCCAGCTTAAGCCCAAATAAAACTCTTTGCTCTTGCATATATGGTCCAGCTCCTGATGATCTTTGGTGACCCTAAGTGCTGGCCATAACATATGGGTTCTCATATTGGATTCCCAAGTCTCCCAAGCACCCCCAGCACATGGAGCTGAACAACAGCCAGTAAGTGAGCACTCTGTCAGTATCTCTCTGTGTCTGTCTCTGTGTTTCTGTAGTTTCTTTTTTCAAGACTCGAGGCAAAATGTGTAATCTGTGTGGTCAGAAAGGTTAGAGCTGATGCTTTGGACAGCTGTGGGGCAGAGGGGGCCTGGAAGACTTTCCAGACCCCCCTCAAAGAGGCACATTTGTAAAGGTAATTGAGTACTGAGTTTTCTGTGATCTCTGGACCTCAGAGAGGATGAATGTGCCCCTATCTGTAAAGGGTGGTAGAGTACCCAGTTTTCTGTGATCTCTGGATCATTGGACAAGGACAATGCAGGTATCTCCTATAGCAGAGATTCTCTGATATCCTACTTTCATTTTTTTCCACTGCAGAAATGGTGGAATCTGCTGTCTAGCTCTGTGTATTTTTCTGCTGCACAAGCATTGGGATCTAGCTGTTTGTGTCTTGTTTAACTGTTTTGTCCCTTGTTGCCATTTTTTTGTCTCTGAGACTGACTGAGGACATGGAACAGAATCCTTCTATCCCTCTAGACTTGATTCTTTCCCATTTCAGGGAAGCTGGAGCTATGCTCCACAGGCTCCCATGAGAGTGGCAAGGAGGTGCCAAAGGATGGATACAGTATGTGGAGCCCCAGGCTTGGCACCTCTGCCAATGTTCTCTGGTCTCTGGTCTGGCAGAGCTTAGCCACTACTCTGGCCTCAGGTCTGGCAGAGTTTGGATGCTGCTCTGGACTCTGATCTGGCCGAGATTTGCTGCTGCTGTGGTCTCTGGTCTGGCAGAGTTTGGCTGGTGTTTGGACTCTGGTCTGGTAGAGATCAACAGATATTTTACTGCTTCATTCTCTGGTCTGGCTGAATGCAGGACACCATTCCAAACTCTGGTGTAGTTGGATGGATCCTGATTTCAGTGTAGGTCACCACTTATGGAACAGGATAGAGGGCCCATAGAGAGACAGGTCACTGTTTTGAGTTTTGGTATTTTCTTCTTCCATTTTCTTTGCACGCATTGTACCCAGTGCATTTTTTCTTGTGTTGTTCTTTTGCGGTTTTGTTTGCTTGTGATGGTCTCAGTGGGCTGGTGACAAAACAGTTGTGATCCATTGTGACTTTGCCTGCCCCATACTGCACTCTGGGGCACCTCTGGTCTCCTGTGGGAGCACACATTTCCACATGGTTGGCTGGGAAATCTCGGTTGGAGAGGGATCGGTATGCAGAAAATCCTGTTGGGCTGGACCTTGTTGCCTCCTTGCTTTTTCTCCGAGGAAAGTTGGTGACATGAGGTTAGCTCTGGCTTGGAACAATGATCGCCAAATAATGCTTTTACCTGAAGCGTATTATAGTTATTACTATTATTATTACTTGGTTAGGGTCCCCTGTACCCCAACCTGGCCTTATACTAAACAGCTTAAATTTCTGATCCGTCTGATCCACCTCTTATCAACTGAGCTACACTCCCACCATGTGCTTCCCAAAAAGAAATAACAAAGATTAAAGAGGAAGCCAGAGGGGCTGAAGAGATGGCTTAGTGATGAAAAATACTTTCTGTATTTTTCTGTATTTTTTGTGGGGCTGGAGGGATGCCTCATTCCTTAAGAGGACTGGCTGCTTTTTGTCATGAGTTCAATTCCCAACAACCACATGGTGGCTCAGAACCATCTATAATGAAATCTGTTGCCCTCTTCTGGCATGCAGGTGTATATGAAAACACAACATTGTATACATAATAAATCTTAGAACAAAGCAAAACATTCTCTACTTTTTTTTTTGCAGAGTTCCTAGCATGTCCATGGTGGTTCACAATCTTCTGTAACTCCTGTTACAGAAAATTTGATGCCATATGGCCTCCTGGGATATAAGGCACACATGTGGTACACTTATATACATACAAGTAAAATAATCTTATCACTCATCTACAGAAAAGATAAAAATACCCCCTCAAAATAAAAAGAGGTCAGCAGGCATGGTGGCACATACTGGATCTCAGTGATTTTGAGGCCATCCTGGTCAACAGAGCCAGTCCAGTCCAGGCAAAGCTACACGGGGAGATTCTGTCTTGAAAAGCAAAGCAAAACAACAACCAACCAACCAAAACAAACAAACAAACAAACAAACAAAACAAAACAAAAACTATCATAAAGCAAGTGTGGTGACACATGCCTGTAAATGGAGCAACAGGGAGGTCAGGAATGAAGATCAACCTGGACTATATGAAACTCGGTCTCAAAAACAAAACAGCAGCAACAACAACAAAACAGCACAAGAATCTGAGTGCCTGAGATACTTTGGGACATTCAAATTTTTATCTTAATTCCTGGCTACATAGGAAGCTATTGAGGAGTGTAGTTCTTTGAATGAAAATGACCCCTACTATCTCATATGTTTGAAAATCTGGTCTCCCATTGGTGGAACAATTTTGGAAAAGTAAGTGTGATCTTGTTGAAGAGGTGTGTCACTGTGGGTCAGCTCTGAGGTTTTAAAATCCCACACATTCTCAGTTAGCTCTTTGCCTTATACTTATAGATCAGGATGTAAGCTCTTAACCACTGTTCTCTCTGGTGCTCTGTCTGCCATTACTGTCTGCCACCATGGTCCCTGCCATGATATTCATGGACATATCATCTGAAACTCTAAGTACCCAAACAACTGTTTCTTCTATAAGCTGCTTTGGTCATGATATCTTAGCATAGTGATAGAAAAGTAACTAAGACAAGTGGTTTGAAAATAGGATAGAAATTATTTAGTGTACACTTATCTCAAAGATCTTTTTGTCCTATAAACTTAATAGTAAGATTACAAAAATTTAAACATACACACACTTTTACGCACTGCCTGTGGATGGGTCCATATGGTCTTGTTCTTGATTCCCAGCATAATTTAAAGGGGAAACTTACACAATGTTCTGAGCCCTTGATGTCCTGCAGATGAAGTAGGAGGATGTCCTCAAATGCCTTGCCACAGGAACCCAGTTAGGTGGCAGGAACCTTGACTTTCAGATGGAGCAATGCATCTACAAAAGGAAAGTGATGGTATCTACATCATAAATCTGAAAAGGACCTGTTGCTTGCAGCTCAGGCTATTGTTGCCATTTCATTGAGAACCTTGCTGATGGCAGTGTCATCTCCTTCAGGAACACTGGTGAGCAAGCTGTGCTGAAGTTTGCCGCTACCACTGTAGCCACTCGAATTGCTGCCCCCTTCACACCTGGGATCTTCACTAACCAGATGCATGCAGCTTCAGGGAGCCATGGCTTCTAGTGGTAACTGATCTCAGGGCTGAAACCAGCCCTTCCCAGAGGCTGCTTAGGTCAACCTGCCTACCATTGCTCAGTGCAAGACAGATTCTCTGCACTATGTGAACATTGCCATCCACGTAACAAGGGAGTTCACTCAGTGGTGGATGCTGGCCGAGGAAGTACACCTCATGCATGGCACTATCTCCTGTGAGCAGTCATGGGAGGTTATGCTTGATCTTTACTTCTACATATACCCAGAGGAGACTGAGAAAGAATAGCAGGCTGCTGCTGAGAAGGCCATGACCAAGGAGGAATTCCAGGGTGAATGGACTGTGCCAGCTCCTGAGTTCACTGTCGCTCATCCCGAGGTGGCAGACTGGTCTGAGGGTATGCAGGTGCCCTCTGTACCCATCCAGAAGTTCCCTACTGAAGACTGGAGTGTCCAGCCAGACACTGAGGACTGGTGAACAGCTCCCACAGCATAGGCCACTGATTGGGATAGAGCCACCCCTGAGGGGTCCTGAGCTCCTCTGCAGAAACCTGTGCAAACAGAAAAGGTGGAACAAAAATAAAGTTCCTAAAAGCTGAAAATATGCACACACACACACACACACACACACACACTTTAGAAACAATAGTTTTGAGTGTTGGGTGTAATGGTACACTTCTGTAATCCTAGCTCTTAGGAGGTTGGGGCAGAAGGATGGTGAACTTGGGCTATGTAGTGAGATCATCTCAACAATAATGACAAGACTAGAACAACTAGATATTGTTCTGAGGCTGGGGTATGTAGCTCAGTGGTAAATCATGTGCTAAGCATGCACAAGGTGGTTCTAGGTTTTGTTGTTATCTCCAAAATACCAAACAACCAAAGCAGAATATTGGGGCTGGAGAGATGACTTGGAGGCTAATAGAACTGGCTGTCCTTCCAGAGGACCTGAGTTCATTTCCTGGCAACCACATTGTGGTTCACAACCACCTATACAGGGATCTGATGCCCTCTTCTGGCATGCAGGTGTATATGCATGTAGAGAACTCATAGACATAAAAATCAAAATCAAAAAAAAGAAAAAAAAATGGGCCGAAGAGATGGCTCAGAGGTTAAAAACACTAGCTACTTTTCTAAAGGTCCTGAGCTCAATTCCCAGCAACCACCCCCCCTCTCTACTCCAGCATGCACACAGACTGCACCAACAGAGTCAGCTTTGTGGAAACATACCCTGTTCAGGTACTAGGGATCTGCACTCAGAGGAGCCCACCTTTGTTCTAATGCTCTGCTAAAGCTTTTGAAATCTTTAACTTTTGAACAAGGGATCCTTCACTTTTGTTTTGCACTGGACTCTGCAAATTATGTAGCCAAGGCCTGTGTACCAAATATTCAGTCTATATAAGAACAGCCTGCAAAGCCTCTCAGTACCACTGTGACCACTGCAGTCCCAGATATTTCGAAAAAAAAATGTCAAGACACAATGGCCTAAGATACAGTCTGTCAGCCATCTCTGGATTTCTCTTTCCTGCACTCCAAACATAGTTCAAACTGAAAATGTGTGCTTGGTACACTAACTTTTTTTTCTCAAAATAGGGCTTTTCTGTGTAGACCAGGCTGGCCCTGAACTCAGTGCGATCCACCTGCGTCTGCTTCTCTGAGTGCGGGCTCACAGGTGTGTGCCACTGCTCCAGGCTTACAGACTTAATTTTAAGACTGGGTCAATATCTTGCTTTTTGTCTTTAGGTTTTCTATATAATGACTTGGAACATAGCTCAGTTGGTAAAGTGCTTGCCTTGCATCCATGAAACCTCGTGTTTTGTACACACCTGTAATCCTAATAAGGAGGTGCAGTCAGGGGCATCAGAATTTCAATATCATCTTAATGTGCTTGGAATTTTTGAGGCTAGCCTGAGATAAGTAAAACCTGATTTTAAAAAATAAGTTTTACATATAAAAAGCCATTTTTTTACACACATGAAACCAATGAAGAGGGAAAAGGGTAAGGAAGGTATTATAAACTATCAAGATGGGAAATGACAATGATGTGAGTGTGAAATGGACATGTGGGAAGTAGGAGCAACAGGACTGAAAGACGAATGTGGGCCTGAGTGAAAGGCCAGTATCGAGGGTAGCAGTCATTGAGATTTTTGCTTAGGCAACTGTGTGTTTTGAGATATGGCAGTCATCAGGGAAATTTCCACATCTCTCAGTCTCCTAAGTTATGGGTTGGGAGAAGAAATCTGAGGGAGCCCTGGTTGTGGCTGCAGGAAATGTGATCAAATCCAACTCTCAGACTGCCTGCCTAAACTGTAGTGGCTAAACATAGCAAGCATTGGCAATGACTGTACAGTGAAACCACTTACCCCACCACAGTCCACACGGGGAGTATCAGGCTGAGAAATCCCCCCCACACTAGGAATCTGCTTCATCTTGTCTTGTAAGGCAAGAAAGGCTGTCTTCTCTCTTGTATAGCTTTATCACTTGAGGCTCCCAGCCCTCAGCAAAACAAATCTGGACTTGGATTTTTCTCTCCCTTGTTAGTGAAAGATGATGGTAGTTATCTTAGGGGGTGGAATGGCCTTTAGCCAGCCTCATCAATCAGGCTGTCCTGTCCAGGCTTATTAGTTTCAGCAGCCTGGCAGTTGTTAGGTGAGAAACCAAAGTATATCTTCAGTGGATGTTAATGTGTTCATGCATAGATAGAAACACACAGTACTTTTAGGCCTTTACCTTATGTCATGGGAAAACTTCATTTACAAAACAGCCATTTAAATGTCCACTAGTCTATCTAAGACATTAATAGAATAAACATAGTCAAGAAGGTAGTGCTCAATTCTAGATTTGGAAAACAACTTCGATAAAGAAAAAGAAAGAAATTAAAATAAACTTGCAAGTTGGGAATGTAGTTTAGTATTAGTAGAACAATGATTAGATGAACAATGATTACCTCAGGTTAATGTCAATATTTTCAAAGAGAATTTAAACAATATGCATTTAAAGAGTAAATGGGGGCTGGGGAGATGGCTTAGTGGTTAAGAGAACTTGATTCTCATCCAAAGAACTAAGTTCAGTTCCTAGCATCCATGCTGGATGCTCACAGTTGTCTCTCCCTCTAGATCTGGGGTCTCTGACACTCTCTTTTGGTCATCACATGCACACACATACATACGTACACACAAAGAGTTATACATACACAAAATAAACATAGATCTTTTAAAAAAGATAAAATGAGAACCCTATCATTACAAAGTCAACCCAAAATGGATCAAAGGCCAAAATATAAGAGCTATAAGTGTGTAAAGGTTACATAGAAGTGAACTTTCATGATGTTAAATTCAATAATTAATTTTTAAATATGACACAAAAATCATAGAAAACCAATAAAACTTTGGACTTCATCAAAGTAAAATACTTTTTTGAACCAAAGGGTAATATCAAGAAGATAACATGACAGTCTACAGAAAGAAAGTCTGCAGAGTTTTTATTTGAGAGAAGTCTAGTTTTTAGAATAACAAACACAACAAAAACAAACAGGGCTGGGCTAGGGGTATGGCTCAGTACAACAGAGCTTGCCTAGCATGCAGGAAGCCAAGGGTTAGACACCTCAGCAGGGTGTGGTAAAGGTGTAGTTAGGCAGAGGACTAGAATAGATATTTCTCCAAGGAAGATTTAGAAATGGCAGACATACAGAGGAAAATATGCTGAACACCATGAGTCATTAAAGAAATATAAATCAGGAGGACAGTAAGACATCTACTCAGCTAGGCCTGGTGGTTAATTCCATGCTGTTAACCTCAGTATTGGGGGTGAAAATTAGGCTGGAGGATCCAGAGTACAAGAGTAAACTAGGTCACAGGTTAGTTGGGTCTCTAGTGAGACCCTGTCTTAAGAGCAACAGCATAAATTAATAATTCACACTTATTGGGACAGGCAGTGGTGGCACACTCTTAATCCCAGCACTCAGTCAGGAGTACAAGGCAGAGAGATCTCTGAGTATGAGGCCAGCCTGGTCTACAGAGTGAGTTTTAGGACAGCCAGGGCTACACAGAGAAAAACCCCCTTTTTTTAAACAAGCTAAAAAAGTAAAGCAAAACAACAAAATCCCAAACAAACAAACAAAGAGTAATCTATACCTCTTAACATATCTATAATATTTAAAAAAAAAATAAACAACCAAGGAAACAACTGCTGACAAAGATATAAAGATAGAAATAAAGTTAGAATTCTTGTTGGTAGGTAAAATCATTACCATATGTAATTTACTACTGTCCATTAGTGCTACTCTTAAGGATATACCAAGAGAATTGCAAACTGGTACTCAGGCACTTTTTTTTTCTTTTAAGATTTATTCATTTTATGTATGTGAGTGCTCTATCTGTATGTACACTTGCATGCCAGAAGAGGGCATCAGATCTCAGTACAGATGGTTATGAGCTACCATGTGGGTGCTGGGAATTGAACTCAGGACCTCTGAAAGGGCAACCAGTACTCTTAACCACTGAGATATCTCTTTAGCTACACTCACATATTTTCTATACATGGTCATGGCGCTAGACAGAAACAATGCTCTAAATCACCAGTGGATAAGCAAGGCCTGATTTGTACATAGAGAAGAGGGTTATTCAACCATAAAGGAGAATGCAGTACTGATGCTCTGATATAGTACAAGGCAGCACTAATGATAGAGCATGGATAAAACTAGGAAAAAAGCCAGGTGGTGGTGTGATGGCTCACACATTTAATCCCAGCACTCAGGGGGCTGAGGTAGGCAGATCTCTGTGAGTTCAAGGTCAGCCTTGTCTACAAAGAGAGTTCCAGGACATCCAAGGCTACACAAAGAGACCCTCACTCAAAATATCAACCAACCAACCAACCCAAAAGCAAAAACCCAAAACCTAGGAAACAATATTCCAGACAAGATTAATTCAAGTTATAGGAAACAGGCAAACCCATAGAATCAGAAAGTGAGTGGTTATTGCCAGGGCCTAGAGAGAGAAATGGTAGTGTATATTTAATGGATTTTGGGTGGGTGATGAAAATGGTTTGAAACAAGACAGCTGTATTCATTGTCCAATGGTGAGATATATTAAATGCCAATGGAGTGTATATCTACTTTTATGATATATAAATTTATTCCAAGTATAAAAAGATTGTTTA
Source organism: Meriones unguiculatus (assembly GCF_030254825.1). Classification (NCBI taxonomy): domain Eukaryota; kingdom Metazoa; phylum Chordata; class Mammalia; order Rodentia; family Muridae; genus Meriones; species Meriones unguiculatus. The sequence continues at coordinate 473,038 of NW_026843664.1, forward strand.
TTTTATGTGTATGGATTTTGCATGTCTCTGACATGAACTGACTGGCCTGTTCTTTGATCACCTCCCCTTTAGGGAGCAGCCTTACCAGGCCACAGAGGAAGACAGTGCAGCCAGTCCTTATGAGACCTGATAGACTAGGATCAGAATGAAGGGGAGGAAAACCACCCCTAATCAGTGGACTGGCAGAGGGGCATGGGTGGAGAATGGAGAGGGTGAGTGGGATTGGGAGAGGAGGAGGGAGGGAGCTACAGGGGGGATACAAAGTCAATAAATTGTAACTAATGAAAATTAAAAAAATAAAAAAGAAATAAAAAATAAACTCAATCGACTAGGATAATCTCTAGACTGGACAAAGAGCCCCATGAATTTATCTGATTGCACTTTTGCAATAGAGCAACTTGGAAGTTAATACCTGTTTCAGCTACCAGAGCTTTGAAACAAAAAAGCAGTGAAATTCAGGTGGGCAGGGCTCCCTGGGGAGCGACAGGACCATTTCAGGAGGATCCCTGGGATGCCCTGTTCTTAGGTGGAACCCAACTCTCTTGGGCACTCAGAGGAAAGCCCAAGGTGAACGCTCCCAGCCCAGGAATCCCAGAAACCATAGGTGTCTCTGAAGATTGTGCAAGTCTTTTCCTCCCCGGCCAGCTCGGTGGCATGTTTCTAAAATCCCAATCTGCACAACATAAACAGAAAACGTGCAGCCAGAAAGCCTCGGTGGTGCAAATTACAAGCTTCCAGCAGAGGGCGGGAGAATCTTTGCTGCGCGGCCAGTGGCAAGCAGGCAGCAAAGAGCAAGCTTTCCAGTGACCTCACGACCCTCCAAGCCCTTCTCCTCCCACTGCAAAAGGGAGAGAGAAGGCGGAAGGAAAGACCCCTGATAGAGGAAAATAAAGAATAGGGGAGGGGGGCGTTGAGGCAGAGGGCGGCGTCTAAGAGCTCCCCCTCGGAGCAGCCGCCCACTTCCTGAGCCGAGGGTCCAAGCCGCCTCGGGGGAACCCGAAGGCCGAGCCCTCGCAAATGGGGCAGGGGAGGGGCTTGCGCGAGGCCCAGCGCAGGCGCAGTGCGCGCCTCCATTGTCAAGCGTGATGTAAGCGCCATTGCTATGGCAACAGCCGCCAAAGGGAAAAGGAAAATCCCTTTGGGTTGCGGCGGCGGCGGCGGCGGCGGCGGCGAGGGTTGGCGACTGGAACCCGCTTCCCGGGCACGATGGCGGCGGTCGTGGCTTGGCTAGTGGACTACTTCATCCTGGAAGGCTGAGACCAGGAGAAACCAGGTAAGGGTGTTGGGCAGGCGCCGTCCCGGGCTCCGCCTCCGCCTGACTCGGGCTCCGCCTCCGTCCCCTCGGGCTCCGCCTCCGCCCCAGGCTCAGCCTCTGCACACACTAGGCTCCGCCTCTGCTCTCCCAAACTCCGCTTCCCTCATCCGCCGGGCTCCGCCTTCACCTCACAGGGCTCCGCCTCCCTCCGCTTCCGGGCCTCTCCCCGTCTCTACCCCGAGTTCGCTTTCGTTCCCGGGCTCCGCCCCCCCTCCGCTAGGCTCCGCCTCTGCTTCCACGGGCTCCGTCTCCCTCCTCCGCCGGACTCCTCCCCTGCCCCCCCTGGCTCTGCCTCCGCCCCTCGGGCTCCGCCTCCCCCGCTCTGCTTCTGGGCTCCGCCTCCGCCCCCAGCAGCCATCCAGTGGGCTAGGCGGTGCTGGGCCTGGCATCGCGGCTGGGAGGCTGAGAGGAGAGAGGGTTGGGTCCCAAGGTGGAGGAGCCTGTTGGCCATCGCGGAGCAGGCGATGTGTGTGAGGGACGCGCTAGACGGCAGTTGCGAGGCAAGGCAGGGCTGTGCAGCTGGGGGCTGGAGGGCTGGGCGGGTCGGGAGAGCCTGTCTGAGTTCTGCCAAGAGCTTTTGTGGAGGATGCTGGTACCTGGGACCGCGCCCTCTTACTGCCAGGGTTGGGAGGGCGGGAGTACACTCTGAGGAGTTTCTAGGATACCCTTGTGCTCTGCATCCTGAGGAAGAGTGATGCTGGGGCCAGTCCTCCAGGAATGGAAGTGCAGAGTCCGGTGCTGCCTCCTGCCTGCCCTAGGGCAGGTAGAGTGGGGGAGCTTGGACATCCCAGTCGAATGAATGCCTTAAAAATGTACTTAAAAAGGCATCCTGTAGGATCCGTGCACATTTCTAGGAATATTGTTTCAGGACGTATGTGCCAGCATCCCAGAATGAAATGACTCTTCTTAAGTAAAGACAGCCACTGCAGGTGCTCTCTCTCATTTAGATTTCACGTGATTTAATTGTTCTCTTTATTCATCAGAGAATTCTTCATAAGGAACAGTTTGGCAGATACACTGCTGTTTATACTTTGATGGACTTGTACAACCAGGAGTTTACAGGGTTCATGCGGGCTTATTTTCCTATTTGTATTTCTTTGGGTTGCTATGTGTAGATAATCAGGATATAATAACAAGGTTACTGTAGAGCTGGGAAAGCTCTTTTATTTCAGGTTTATTCCAGTTTTACACTTGCAAGGAATTTTAGCTACCAGCCCTGTAGCCCCTTGTCTCAGGAGGTGCTTAGGTTGTGTTTGGATGATTGTTAGTCGTTGATAGCAGTAATGTACTAATATTCTACTCATCTCTTTTTTATTATTTATTCATCCCTAAGAAATTGTTTAAGAGAAGGGACCCTTCACATTTTTTTCTCACTATTACCCAATTGAGGTCATTTAAGAGAATCGCTTGCAGGTCGGTAGGATGACATAGCAGATAAAGGCTCTTGCTGGGCAAGCCTGGAAACCTGAGTTTGATCCCTGAATTCCTGAAAAGGTGGAAGGCAAAAATGATTGCACAGTTGTCTTCTGACCTTCCCATGTGTTCACTAGTATTCATCCTTTACCTGCATCATGAACTCTCCCCCCCACATACATACACATACACAATTTAAAAAAAAGACTGTGGGCTGTATTTAGAGAATCTTCTTGCTGCTCCAAAATGTCATGTCATTTCATTTTTCAGTCTCTTACAGACATAGTCTTACCCAGACTGCCAGTGTGGAGAATCAGCATTGTTTTTAATCTTGTTCAGTTTTCAGTTACATTGTTCTCCTTACAATTTTATTTAGTTGGTTTTTTGACCCAAATTCTCTCTACAGAAACCTGGTTGTTCTGGGCTTCCCTATGTAGACCAGGCTGGCCTTGAACTTACAGAGATCTGCCTTTCTCTGCCTCCCAAGTGCTGGAGTTAAAGACCACGTGCAGCTTCCCCATAATGATTTTGAAACAATAACAAACTTGAAGATAGTTCCAAGTATGTACAGTTAATTGCACTTTTACTTTGGACATTTTGAGAGGAAGCTGCTGCTCTTATGCCCTGTCACTCAGAATGGTTTAGTGTTGATTTTATACAAACAAGAACTTTGTCTTACATAATGACAGTGCAGTTATCAAAATTGATAATTCACGCTGACACAGTATTGCATTTAATTTGGGTTGTGTTGACAATGTTATTACTCACATAATTGTCAAGGAAGTTGGTACATTTAAGTGTTGTATTGTTTCCTTATCTCTTTAGTCTCTTTCAATATGGAATAGTTCCATCATCTTTTTCATGATTCTGTCACTTTTGATGACTGTGGGTCAGTTGTATTTTGTCTTCATTAATTTATTTATTTGTTCATTTTACATCCCACTCACAACCCCACTCCCTCCTCTCCTCCCAGTCCCACCCTCATCCCACTCGCCCATTTTCCCCAGATAGCCCCCAACCAACCCACCCTGGCACATCAAGTTACATCAGTATTAAGTACCTCCTCTTTCACTGAGGCAAGACAAGGAAGCCCTGCTAGGAAAATGGGATCCAGAGGGAGGCAACAGAGATAGGAGCCCAAGACAGAGAGAGCCTCTGATCTAGTTGTTAGGGGACCCACTTGAGGACAAACAGCCCATCAATTTCATATGTGAAGGGGTCCTAGGACTAGTCCAGGCATGTTCTTTTATTGGTGGTTCAGTCTCTATGAGGGCCCATGGTCCCAGGTAAGCTGGCTATGTAAGTCTTGTGGTGTACTACCCCCTCCCAGCTCCCTAAATCTTTCCTCTAACTCTGCCACAAGACTCTCCAAATTCTGCCTAATGTTTCTTTGGCTGTGGGTCTCTGCAACTGTTTCCATTATCTATTGGATGAAGCCTATCAGATGAAAGTTATGCTAGTGTCCTGTCTACAAGCATAGCAGAGTATTATTAATAGTGTCAGAAGTTGGGTCTCAAGTTGTGCCAGTCACTGGTTGGCCATTTCCTCAATCTCTGTTCCATCTTTTATTCCTGCATATCTTGTAGGTGACAAATTTGGGTCGAGGGATTTGTGAGTTGGTTGGGGTCCCCCTCCCTCCTCTGGCTACAGGATGTGTCTACTTCAGTTTCAATATCCCTGCTGCTAGGAGTCTCAACCAGGTTCAACCTCATATCTTCCCAGGCACCTCCAAAATTCCAGGTCTTCATCTTGTCTCAGAGATGCCTCAACACCAATTTCCCTTCTCTCTTAGCCCTCTTACAGCCCATATCCACTTTACCCACACATGATCCCCCATCCTGTTCCTCTCTTCACCCCCCTCTCCCACCCACTTCTTCTCTCACTCCACTTCCCATGTCTGTCCCCTTCTTAGTGGGATTCAAGTATCCTTTCTTCTACCCTCCATGTTACCTAGTTTCTTTAGGTATGTAGGCTGTACCATGGTTATCTTGTGCTATATGGCTAATATCCCAGGTTAGTTATTTTTATAGACTCTCTCTAAGCTCTTTGTGTTCTCATAGATAAATACATAAACTGGGACAAGGGTATCACAAAAGTATAACACACTGTGTCCTATCAGGTGGTACATATTTTGACTTTGATTACTTGTAATCAGGATTTTCTACTACAGAGATAATACCCTGCATCCCCATGAGTGCCTTGACACTTTGTGTCTTGGTCCTCATCAGAATGTTAATGCATTTGCCATACACTTACATCAATATGGATTCATGATTTATGTGCCTTCTGTAGTGGACTGGACTGTTACTGTTTATTTTAGTCTGTTGGAGCTAAGTGACAAATGATTTATAAACACAGGCTTTACTTTTCACAGTTGTGAACTCTGGAAAGTCTAAAGTTAAATTATAAGGTCTAGTTGGGGCATGCTTGTCTACAGTCCTGTTCTCACTTTAAACTCAGTGTTCTAAAGGGCCACATGATTTTATAGGATCTCTTCAATAAGGTTATGAACCTATTTATAAGGGCTTCACCTCCCAGACCTGAGCACCTCCCAAAGATCTCATGCAGTTCTGTTGCTTTGGCTCTCAGGACTTCAACGTAGGTATTTTGGGAGGACATAGATATGCAGATCATTTTGATGTTTAAGTTGTTTTGTCATTTGACCAATGAGACATATATATCTGGCTTCTGTATCTTTTTTCTTTTCATTTTTTAATATTTTTATTAATTACACTTCATTCACTTTGAATCCCTCCATGCCCCCTCCCTTCTCCTCTCCCAATCCCATCCTCCCTCATCCTTCTCCACACATATGCCTCCCCAAATCTTCTGATAGTGGAGGTCCTCCTCTTCCTCCTTCTGATCATTGTCTATCAGGGCTCATCAGGAATAGCTTCACTGTCTTCCTCTGTGGTCTGGTAAGGTTGCTTTCCTCTCAGGAGGAGGTGATCAAAGAGCAGGCCAATCAGTTCATGTCAGAGACAGTCCCTGTTCCCATTACAATGGAACCCATTTGGGCACTGAACTGCCATGGGCAACATCTGTGCAGGGTTTTAGTTTATCTCCATCAATGGTCCTTTGTTGGAGTATCAGTCTCAGAAAAGACCCCTGTGCCCAGATTTTTTTTTTTTTTTTTGGTTCTCTTGCTCCCCTTGTGGAGCACCTGTCCTCTCTAGGGCTTCTTATTTCCTACTTCTGTCATGAAGTGCTCTTGCACTCTGCCCAAAATTTGGCTACAAGTCTCAGCATCTTCTCTGATACCCTGCAGGGTTGAGCCTTTCAGATTCCCTCTGTGGTAGGCTCCTGTCCTGTTCCCTGTTTTCTCCCTCTTCTGATGTCCATACTCTTTGTCTTTCTGAATGAGGATTCAGCATCTTAGCCAGAGTCCTCCTCCTTCATAAGTTTCTTTAGTTGTACAGATATTAGTATATTTATCCTATATTATATAGCTAATATCCACTTATGAGTGAGTATATACCCTGTGTTTCTTTCTGCTTCTGGGATACCTCAATCAGAATGATCTTTTCCAGTTCCCATCATTTGCCTGCAATTTTTATGATTTCTTTTTTTTATTGATGAGTAATATTCCACTATGTATATGTACCACAATTTCTGTATCCATTCCTCAGTTGAGGGGCATCTGGGTTGTTTCCAACTTCTGACTATTACAAATAAAGCTGTTACAAACATGGTGGGACAAATGTCTTTGTTGTATACTTGAGCATCTTTAGGATATAAGCTTAGGAGTGGTATAGCTGAATCTTGAGCAAGCACTGTTTCTAATTTTCTGTGCCACATTGATTTCCAAAGTGATTGTACAAGTTTACATTCCCACCAGGAGTGGAGGAGGGTTCCCCTTTCTCAAAATCCTCTTCAGCATGTATTGACACTTGAGCTTTAGATCTTAGCTATTCTGATGGGTATAAGGTAAAATCTCAAATTTGTTTTGATTTGAATTTCCCTGATGACTAAGGGCGTTGAGCATTTCTTTAAGTGTTTCTCTGCCATTCCTCTATTGAGAATTCTCTGTTTAATTCTGTATCCCATTTTTAATTGGATTACTTCATCTGTTTATATATATTCTGAATATTAGCCCTCTTGTCAGATATAGTGAACATCCTTTCCCAATCTGTAGACAGTGTCCTTTGCTTTACAGAAGCTTTTCAGCTTCATGAAGTCCCATTTATTGATTTTTGCCCTTAGAGCCTGTGCTGTTGGTGTTTTGTTACACAGCCAAGACACAAGACCGGAGAAAGATATTTTCCTGACACAGGCAAAAAGAGCATAAGTGTCCTTTCCAAAGCAATGGTTTTCTTGAACAAAGCAAGCACCAGGATTTAACTTAGGGCATATGGATATGTTCAAATGTGGGTTCCCTACTCAGAGCCATGCTAAATTAAGTCCTATACTGAATGTGAACATAATGTAAAATCAGAGATATAAAGGCACTCTTGGCTCAAAGTCATGGGGAAATATATGTAAAATTTTTAAAATGGACAGAAATGCCCCTGAGATGTTTAATTGTGACCACAAGTTCTTAACTGAAAATGAGGTAAATGAGGCCATGAAACTAGATTGCTCAGGAGGCAATGCCATCTGGTAATTATTATGTCTGATCTATGAGGAGATGTTTCAATGTTACAGTTCTCACTTACACAAAGGACAGAGAGCACAAATACAGAAACTTCTAACATCCCTGTATACACTATCCCTCAGGAAAAAAATAATCTATAGCTTGAAATATAGTCTGCATTTTGAAATCATTTTGACACATCATATTTCTACATAACCATGGCTGTTTTAGAACTGTCCATGGAGCTGGGCATGGTGGCACACACCTGTAATCCTAGCACTCAAGGAGAAAGAGGTAGACAGGTTTATGTGATTTTGAGGAGGGCTGGGTCTACAAAGTGAGTCCAGAACAGCCAAAGCTACACAAAAATTGTGTCTCAAAAACAAACAATCAAAGAACACACTCTGTGGAACAATATGGCCTCAGTCTCAGAGAGATCAACCTGCCACTGAATCCTAGGTTTAGTATGACAGGGATGCACTTCTGAGCCAAGCTATGATTTTTAAGTGTTCTATCCTTGAATCAATGAATTAAAGGATAAAATAAGATGTACAAAGGAACCATTTTCCTTTTAATGAGCAGCAATAAGTCTTCAAATTCTACAAATAATTCTGTCATCTATAAGTGGCTGCATTGCTTTGTTAATTTCATCATTTATAACGGATAATAGACATATAATATAGGATAATCATCCTAAAATCTATACAGCTAAAGAAGCTAATCAAGAAGGAGGACCCTGGGTAAGATGCTCAATCTTCATTCAAATAGGCAAACGGATGGACATCAGAAGAGGGAGAAAATAGGGAACTGGACAGGAGCCTACCACAGAGGACCTCTGAAAGACTATCCAGCAGGGTATCAAAACAGATGCTGAGACTCATAACCAACCTTTGGGCAGAGTGCAGGTAATCTTATGAAAGAAGGGGGAGATAGAAAGACCTGAGGGGAATGGAGCTCCACAAGGAGAACAATAGAATAAAAAAATCTGGGCACAGTGATTTTTGGAGACTCATACTCCAAGCAAGGACCACAAATGGAGATAATGTAGTACCCCAGACAGATTCAGCTCATTGCAGCTTAGTGTCTCTAGTAATGGGAACAAGGACTGTCTCTTACATGAACTCAGTGCCTGACTCTTTGATCACCTCTGCCTGTGGGGGGAACAGCCTTACCAGTCCACAGAGGAAGACAATGAAGACAGTCCAGATGAGACCTGATAAACTAGGTTCAGAAGGAAGGAGAGAAGTACCTCCCTTATCAGTGGACTGGGGGAGGAGCATAGGAGAAGAGGGAGAGAGGGTAAGATTGGGAGGGGATGAGGAGGGATCTATAGCAGGGATATAAAGTGAATAAACTGTAATCAATAAAAATAATTTAAAAATGCTGGAGTGTGTTTGTGTGTACATACATAAGTTATGATGTATACATGCTACTAAGAGTACAACTTATTGCTATTTATTTTCTACATCCCATATATAAGTTCTTCACATGGAACACAAAGAGTCTTTTGGCCAGTGACTACACTGGCCCTTATTTAGCGTGAAAATATATTAACATATCTACTAGTGTGTGAATTTGCATACACAGTAGCTCAACTATAAAAACATTAGAAAAATCTCTAACAGTGATATGGACTACTCAGGGATTGAGTGCAAATCATCAGGCTTAGCAATAACTAAATTACCCACTGAGACAATTCTCTGACCTTCACTTGCAGTTTTGGGAAATTCTTAAGAATAAGTCTTTACTCCTAAGAAAGAACTAACACATTCCAAAACAAGACAGGAGTGTATAATTTTCATTTGCAAGTAGCATTTATTAATCAAATAATTTCATTTTCTTCCATCCTCAGATGACAATATATTCATAATCAGAATAGAAGACAATACTGTACTGATGTAATTTTTCAAGTAAGTTTTATGAGTCTCAATGAGCTTAGTGGGGAGTGTTTGTCGTATGCAAAAGAGACAACATACCTTGAAGATCATAGAACCATGACGAAAATAGATCCCACACTCCTCATATATCTGTCATAGCCTAAGAATGAATAGTCCATCACATACATAACATGTCTTTTTGAAATAAATCGTGTTGCTGTTACATTAACTATCACTTCTAGATAAATCTCTATAAAGGCAATACTTCAAGATGATGTGCCGTATAGTAAATATGGGAACATGTAGAAGCATGAAATTTCAAACAATATATACATACCTGTGTACACACATACTATAAAGCATCAATTAATTATTGATATCCAAGAAAGGCTTAAAAACAAACATCTTAAATTAATTTGTGAAAACATATAAAAGTACAAGTTCTCATAGACCCTTCCTTGAAAATTATGATCTCACACTGCCTGATATAAATAAGCAATGGACCACATAGAAGATGGGGATTCCATTCTATACACTGCAGCAGAAAAATAACTATCACGAAGTGGAAATGCATTAGAAGATGAACAGCTGCCACAGAGGGAATATCAGAACAACCTAATAAACTTCTGTGAATGGATTTGCTACACACACAGCAAATTCAATAGCTACTCCAATGGTTCAAAATTCAGACCACAACCACAATTGGTGATCTCCTCCATTATAATGAAGTGAACATGGTAAATAATTACTTCCTCTGAGGCTCTTTTAAAAACAGATTCAAAATAGTTTCTATTCTTGGAAATGAATACATTTTTTATGTCCAAAGTAATAACGCATTTGCATAAATAAGATTGCTCTCTTCTATGAATTCTTTTCTACATCCTGACATAAAGGTGATATATTAAGATTTAAGATATTTACAGTACTAGATACATGGTTTTGCAGTTAAGTCAAGTTCATTCCCAGGACCTAGGTCAGGTTTTTGACAACTTTCTATAATTCCGGTATGAGAAAATCAGTGGGTCTAGTCTACTTGGAAACTAGAATGGACAGGCACATAAACAAACAAAGAAAAACTGTTATCACATAAGAGAAATTAAAACAAATTCTTAAATATATTTTTACTCATGAATGTTTTACTTGTATAAGCATTCATTACTGAACTCAGGTGTTGAGGCAACTACAGGCTTATCTACAAATGTCTTCATCATGAATTCCTTCATGTAACAGAAATCAAACATGTAAGTTTGAAATCAGAGAAATGAATCCTTTTCAGTTGGTGGTATCCTTTGGGAATGTTTAAAAAAATGTATCCCTGCTGGAGAAAGTATGTTACTTGGGGTGGGCTTGATAGTTTTCAGCTGCATACCATCTGTAGTTCCCACTCACTGCTTCATGCTGCAGATGAAGGTTGTGAGCTCCAAGCTTCCTACTTTAGCAGACACGCATGACACTTGTCTTGCCCAATTTATAGTGATCCCATATCCTCTACCATATCATAAGGCAAAGTCATCACATTTGGAAGTTGCCTTAGACATTGTGTTTGGTCACAGAAAATGCACTAATGTGCACACATAAATTTTACAACTGGATGATTTATTTCATGTAATTAAAGTGAATTGTGAAATAAAAATAGATTATCTTATTGTTTCAATTCATATGCCTTTGGTCCATGAGATTTCAATTGGAAACAAAATACGGATGGATGTCACAAACACATGCGTACATTGTTGACACTTGTTAGAATTTTCTCCAAAATAATCTAGTGTAACTGAATGCAAGTTGGTGGGTCAAAGAACTTAACAAATCTTTTATTCTAATAGATGTTCTACATAATGAGTTCCTTTAGGTTCTCAAAGACTACTGTGATATGTAAAGGCCTTCAGATATAGCCCACAGAGTAAAGCTTTTACTCTTATATAATGGTAGCATGAAGCAGATAACTTTACCATACTGACTACATTTGTGGGGTTTCTCTGCAGCATGAGTTCTTCTCATGATTTCAAAGAAAACCCCGTGAAAAGGATTTACCACATTGCTTATTCAGAGGGTTTCACTGCAGTGTATGTTCTTTTATGTATATGGAGATAATTGTATTAAGAAAAGGCATTATCACATTGAAGACATGTGTAAGGTTTCTCTCTACTATCTGTTCATTTGTATACTTGAAGATGATTTTTATATGCAAAACATGTAAATGCAAATTGTATGTGGGAAGATGCAAAAGCAATTTCTCCTAAGTATTTCCTTTTAGTTACCATCATTCATTGATTTATAGGATTTAAGTTCATAGTCCCTAGGAAAGCTGTAGACTTCCTAATAGCTGACCGGCTTTAATTACTTAGCTTTTGTTGCCCAAAACATGACTGTTCCATACCATGATTTCTGGTCCCCTAACAATGACTGACCCAAACCACAGATTCTCTTTACTAAAACATAATACCTTTTCCTAACCACAAAAGAACAAATGGATATGATTGTTTTGACTGATCAACCTACATTTTGCGTCAGGTGACTTCCTCAAAGACATAAACAAATCCCATATCCCTAAACCATGACTGATGGAAATAATTCAGTTGTAAAACAGTAAAGATGTTCATGGTTTTCAAGCTCAGAACCTCTGTAACTTTCTGGCTCATTGGATGGGTAGGCATCACAGTTCAACATTATGTGTCCTTCATCAAACAGGATGACAATATATTTTTATCTGTATTGACCTGTTTGAGTTATATTGGATTCAGTGGACAGAAGAACACAAAAGCCTTACCGTATTGATTATATTCTCAGATTTTTCTCTCCTTTTTAAAAATTTTATGATGATGTAGAATATAAATATGTGTAAAGGCCTCCCATTTTAACACATTCATAAATTTTCTCTCTGTATGAATTCTTTCATGATGATGAAGATTATACAAATGTGGAGTAGTTTCACCATGCAAATACACTCATAGACTTTTGTTTCAGTATGAATTCTCTCATGACGTTGAAGATGATTGTGAAGAGCAAATTTTTATTAGGAGATAACTGTTATGTGAAAAGGCTTTACCACATAGATTACATTATTAAGGTTTCTCTCATGGGTGAGGACTTTTGTATATTAGGAGATGACTGTTACATGCTACATGCAAAGGCTTTAACACATTGATTACATCCATAAGACTTCTTTCCAGTGTGAGTTCTTTTTTTTTTATTAGGAGACTACTGTTACATGCAATGGCTTTACCACCTTAGTAACATTCATAGGGTTTCTCTCTAGTATGCGTTCTTTATGTCATAGGAGATTACTATTATGTCAAAATGCTTTATCACATTGGTTGTATTGATAAAGTTTCTATCCATTGTGCTTCTTCTACATACATGAAGGTTATGGCATGCAAAGTTTTTGACACATTGATTATATTCATAGGGTTTCACTACAATAAATGTTCTTGTTCAAGATAAGTCTTACATGAAGACTTCATGATATTAGTTATATTCATAAGAATTTTCTACAACAACGATTTTTATGTCTTAGGAGAACACTGTAATGTGCAAAGGTTTTACCACATTGGTTACATTCATAAGGTTTCTCCCCAGCGTGAGTTCTTTTATGAACTAGAAGAGAACTGTTCTTTGCAAAGGCTTTACCACATTGGTTACATTCATAAGGTTTCTCTCCAGTGTGGGTTCTTTTATGTACTAGGAGAGTACTGTCACATGCAAAGGCTTGACCACATTGGTTACATTCATAAGGTTTCTCTCCAGTGTGAGTTCTTTTATGTACTAGATGACTGAGGCTTTGCCATATTGGTTACATTCATAATATTTCTCTCCAGTGTGAGTTCTTTTATGTTTTTGGAGATCACTGTTACATGCAAAGGCTTTACCACATTGGATACATTCATAAGGTTTTTCTCCAGTGTGAGTTCTTTTATGTACTAGGAGACTACTCTTCTGTGCAAAGGCTTTACTCCATTGGTTACGTTCATAATGTTTCTCTCCAGTGTGAGTTCGTTTATGTACTAAAAGTTTACTGTTACATGCAAAGGCTTTACCACATTGATTACTTTCATAAGTTTTTTTTTTTTTCCAGTGTGAGTTCCTGGTCTTAGGAGACCACTGTTAGATGCATAGGCTTTACCACATCGGTTACATTCATGAGATTTCTCTCCTATATGTATACTTTTATGTCTTAGGATATGACTTTTATGTGCAAAGGCATTACCATATTGGCTACACTCATAGTGATCCACACCAGTATGCATACTTTTACATGTGTGGGGACTACTGTGATGTACAAAGACTTCATATTCAGTATCTTCAGGGAGTTTGTCAGCACAATGATTGTTTTCATACCTGCAAAGATAATTGGCACATATGACAGCTTTTCCACATTCATTACACTAATGGATGTTTTTGCCACATGACTTAATTTTGCAGTTTGAATTAAAGGTAAAGAAGAATTACATTTTGAGTTTTCATCATTATTTTTATATTCACGTTGTTCTCCTCTACTGGCTGTTTTGCTGAGCCAGCAATCAGCTAAATACTGATGAAATCATAGTATTGTTAGTTCTATGGCTGATCACCTGTCATATTTTGTAAACATTTGTCCTTCCTTACTTATCTATTGGAAATAATAAAGAGCTAACAAGTGATAGAAGGGCACAAAATGGAGGACAGAACTTCTGAGTGAGAGAGGGTTGCTGGGAAGAAGAAAGCAAATGACACACCATTCACCAGCATGACAGTGAGGTTAACAGATGGACATGACCATGAACAAAGTAGAGCTGGCCATGCATTCGGACACTGTGATAGGTTTGTGTTCAGGGGAAAAAACGGTTCAGAATCTACCCAGTTAAAGTGCCTAAGCTTTGAAATATTAAAAAGCCTCTGTGTCATTATTTGTACTGCTGGCAGGGGAAAAGAGACATGGAAAATGAAGTGAGCACCTTCTAGCCAGTCAGGACGAGTGGAGAGAAGGAACAACAACTGGACCACAAAACTCATGATCCAAATATTACTCTGCCTACAATAAGTTTAGGGATAATGATGGAACAAAGACTGAGGGAAAGTCTACCAATAATTGGGCCAATCTGAGACCTACTTTACACTAGAGAATCAGCCAATTATATTGTAAATGTTGCTTTGCTGAGCTTGTAGAAATAGCCTAAACATGCCTGTTATCTCAGAGGCTCCACCCAGCAGCAATTGGAGACAGATGTTGGAACTTGCAACTCAGCATGGGGTGGATCTCTGGGAGTCTTATTGAAGTACTGGGGGAATGATGGAAGAACCTGAAGGTGATAGAAGGCCACAAGAAGACCAATTGCAACAAGTAAACCAGACCCGGGGGAGGGGATCTTAGAGAAAATGAGACATCAGCTAAGGAGCATGCATGTTCTAGACCTAGGCCTCTTGGCCTTATCTGTACTAAGGGCGGTTTGGTCCATGTGGATTGAGTGGTAAGTGGAGGTGAACTCTACTACCTGCTTTTAGATCCTTCCCCCCTGTCAGGAATGCCTTGACTGGTCTTAGTGGATTAAGATATGCTCAGTCCTGATGTGACTTGATGTGCTGCAATGGGGTGATACAGGGAGACTAGGGCTCCATTTTTCTGGGAGGGGAGAAAGAAGGGTAAGAATGGACTGAGAGCAGAGGAAGGAGGAATTGCCCTGTGGATGTAAAGTAAAAAACCAAACTAATCTCTTTAAAAATTTTAATACACTAAGAGAGATAGACAGTATGCTTGAGAAGGGATATAGGAGGGGGCTATAGGTGGGATACAAAATAAATGTAATAAGTAAAAGTGAAAAAAAAGATTAATATTAACACATTCTTTGAACTATTCAGAGGGAAAACTGGCAACATCACCTTGACCATCAAATTAGAATGGTCAAAAGAAACCCCCCAAACTGTCATTAAATCTTCATATATCTGTTATAGCCTAAGAACACAGTCATATTATACATATAACATGCTTTCTTTGAAACAAATCTCATTGTTGTGGCATTATATAGAACCTCTAGAAAATTCTAGTACAATGCAGAACTTCAGCATAATGAGAACATAATGAGAACTAATGAGAACATAAAGAAGCCTGTAACTTCAAACAATACATATATACATTCTATTAAGCATTTTAGTATTAACATTGGTAAAATATGTTGACAAAACAGAACACATTGGGGGTACAGTACATCTTCCATCCTTGCAATTGTACTCAGAAAGCTGACACATGAGAATCAAGAATTCAAATGTAGCTTTGACTAATTACTAACATCCAAGCCAGGTATGAAAACAAACATCACCATCTAAGAAATCAGTCCCCAAAATTTAATTCTCCCTTACATATTTTTTTAGATCATGAGTAGAATAAGAACGATCTGAGGCCAAATTACCACACAAATGACCTCTAGCTTAATTTTCATGGAGCCTATTTTCCACTGAGTTCTTCCTCTGTATTCACTACACTCAATATTCTGAACTTCCAGGTACTACAGGAAGAGCCAATAAAGTTTTGGATTTTTGCCATCTCACATTCCTCAAAAAAGAGAGCATTCTCAGGTCTTTCCAGGAGCAAGGTCACTTTTGGCATACATTTTTTTTTTCTTCTAATCTGCTACTGTGCTGCTCTGAGTAAATCCCCTAACCACAAACACCTCAGGCCATGAATGAGTTTACTTGTGGTCCTGTCATTTTGGAATCCTAGGATAGAATCTCAAGTTTCAAGAAAACTTAAGCAAAAATCATGGCAAATATTGTTTCCTGCCTTGCTCTCTTGTTTCTTCATCGTCTCATGTGTCACCTAATTTTCTTATCCAGCCCAGGGCCACTTGCTCAGGGATACTGTCACCCTCAATTGAAGAGCCATCTATAGAAATCATTAGTGAACACAATCTTAAACTTACATAGAAACCAGCCATTTTCTATTAGTTATTTATTTTTTCCATTTATACATTGCTTGCAGCTCTGTACCTCCTCTTTTCCTGGTATCATCCTTTCCCCTGTCTCCATACCCCTCCTCCCCCTCTTCTCAGAGAAGGGGAGCCTCCCCATATCAACTCTTTTCAACACATCAAGGTACATATGAACTAAGTGCATCTTTTTCCACTGAGGCCAGACAAGGTAGCCCAGCTAGGGCAAAGTGACTCATAAAAAGACAACTGTGTCCATGTCACAGACAGCTCTCATTTCAAATGCTAGGTGACCAACATGAAGACAAAGCTGCCCATCAGCTAGATATGCATATGGTACCTAGGTTTAGCCCAGGCATGCTCTTTAGATGGTAGCAACAAGACATTTTATGATGGCATGCTGCCAACTGAATTTACCATGTGCAAAAAAAAAAAAACTTCAGAATTCTCAGCAGGATTATAAAGATATATTACACACAGAGACAAAATATGACTTCTGTACTTACTTTACAACCAAAACAATGAAAATTGTGCACAATTTTTGTGAAAGAATAAAGCAAAAATACCAAGAATATAAGCCCAAAAATATAGTCAAGATTTCATCAAGATACCTAAGGAAACTCAACCAAGAACATTCTGAAGTAGACCAATGTTACCTATGATAGTATACATATAGAAATTAAATAAACAGAAACATCACAACACCCACAAATATAACTCAAAGTGACCTGTACACTGTTCAAATTATCTTCTAGATACAACTGATTCTTTTTCAAAGAAAATACCCATGCTCTATCTGTAAATGGAGGTCACCAGAAAGGTGGGCTATGGGGTTGTATCTCACGTGCCCCTAGTGTTTGAAGGTAAACACAGTCCTACTGAATCCTATAAACAAAACAATGTTAAATAGTAATTTTATGCCTCGTTCTTGCTACATATATTCCTGCACAAGATGTGAAATCTGTCCTATGTAACTGCATAACACTATGTACACTTGAGACATCTCTGCAGCTCAGAAACTCCTTTTAATCCTGGAATTCTGTTCTTAAGTCACATCATCGTGGCTGCTGTTAGTGGAAACGTAAAAGGATGCTAATCAAATACTGCTGAAGACTGATCTACATTTCTACCTTGACACCATTTTGTAACTGATTTGTAAACTTGTAACATTTATCACAAAACAATTGAATTGGGAAACAATGTTTAAAGCTTCCAGATATCTGACTTTCATTTTTTTCCAAGCTGTCTTCCTACTGCACACACAATAAACAGCTCATCGTATGTCTCAAATGAGTAATTTTAAAGATTCTGATGTGTACACCCTTTAACTTGAGAATTTAGGAATTTTAACCAAGAGGAAAGCAAAGTCATGCATCTGGGGAGCAAGAGACTGGGATAAATGTGGTTTAGCCAACAATACTTGTCTCAGAAATATTTTTCCAAACAATGAAAATGCAGCTATTCTAGAATTAATATCCACCATCAGGAAGAATGTACACCACACACAATTAAATGGTTAATTTAAAAAGTTTTCTTTAATAGTAGCATATATCTGGCTCTAGTTAATGCTATAAGAGAAGACAGCCTAAAACTGATTTTGTACTCCATACATGCAGTCTTCCTTAAGTCTTTTTTAGGCTCCAGTTTACATATTAAACAATTTCAATATGGACTAGAGAGTTCAAGTCTAGCCACTGAGCCAATTGGGAGATTTACATAGCAAACATATTCTTAGAATAATTTATGTACTCCACTTCTCTAATACAGCAGGTATTCAGTGGCATGGTATAGGTGATGTCTCAGAGGTTTCAAATATTAGGAAAAGTAGAAGGTAGAAAATGTAGAAGCTAGGGTGGGAAGGTTTTGCACAAACTGTATCTTATCCCAAGTAAGCTTCTTAAGGAGCATAGCATATTGTAGACTCCTTCTTGGGGAGAAATGGAAGGAAACAGGAGACATCTATGAATTGATCAGACACTCTCATACAATGGTATAAAACCATGAGTAGTCTAATAAAACAACACTGCACAAGGGGAACACATGATATCAAGAACATTATTTACCAAGACCACAGTGACTTTGGAACTGATGAGGGTATCTCCAGGTGTTAGAAAGAGTTGAGTTCTCAGAATCTGAAGGAAACCCTCCTCAAATGTCCTGACCCTGCAGCTCACCTTATTCCTGGTTTTAGAAAAGGAACAGTGCTTTATTTTAAATACCTCATAATCTTGGGGAAATCTCCTAAAGTCTAGGCCACAGGTGGATCTGGCTCTGCCAAGCATACGTGAGGAGTGTGAGAAGTTAGGTCACTCTCCATACATGAGGCTCTTGGAAAAAGCTTTGTTTGGTCAGAGAAGTGTTTTCCCTGTTCAATTGGTTTTCACCAGATGTCTTCCCCATGTTACAGAGCTATGCTTTTCTTAAGAAAACTGCAACTTTATGGCACAACAGTCTTTAATGCTGGCTGTCAGTCTGTAATGACAATTAAGCAGCTTGTTAGATGCCTGTTCTTTGACACAGACATGGGACAGTGTTTCATATGAATCAGGGCTATCTCCCTGGTTATGGCTGGAGACAAATCTGTTGACTATCGTCTTAAGCAAACATGTATTTCCTAGCATCCTAATCTCAAGCATGCCTGGTTAGCATTCTACTTATCTACTTAGCCCTTAGCTAAATTCTACTTGGTGTGACTTCCTTTCACCTAAGTATTGGTAAATCCCTTACATCAGCAATTCTAGGCATTTACATCACAACTTTATAATGAAATGCTACTCAACACATATGTTATTTACAACCTCCACAAAATTAACTCCAAAGGAATCTTATACCTGAATGTTAAATGCCAAGGTCAGAACTTAGAAAAGATACTAGAAACTAGGCCTCTCTGAGTTTGCATCCTACCAAGTACATTTTTGTGTTCAAGCCCCTGCTGCAAATACTTTGTAAACATGCAAGCCCATAGTGTGTAAGGAGGCAGCCTCCAGTGTCCCAGCCCTCTCCAAGCAACTCTTCCACTTTACTAGAAAGATTAAACTAACTTCACATTCCAAACCTTGCAGCGCCATCTCCCACTGAACCCATTGAAACATTTTCTTAATTATCAGTTAATTGGTAAAACTTGCTGTTACCTTAACCAACGTGCCTAAATTGTAAAAATATATCACTTACAAAGCCCTGTTTTATTACAGACAGAGCACTCACATCTTTTTTTTTTTTTCTTTATAACCTTGTGCTCCAGACCAAATGTCAAGAGATATAAATTAAGGGCCTTCGAATCCAGACCAAATGTCTTAGAAAACAGTTAAAGGCCTTGAGACCAGTGGCCTGGATCATCACAGCCTCCAACATAAACTCCCTTGTCTAATCCACAATGTTAAAATTTGATTGTATGAACCCAGGACTCTCCAAGGGAACCTCCCCTTATGGATTAACTCTTGAAATATACAATAAAGCTTACCCTAGGGCACCATTCAGATCCTGAACTGGCTGCCTCCCTGAGCACAATAAATAAAGTTTTAATTTTAACCTTCTGTTCCAGAAATGAGTTTTCTCTGCTCAGAACCTAAAGCCAACATAGTCAAAATATTCAGATGCTCTGCTCTGTTCAGGGATAGGAAAAGGGACCTCTCCCATGGCTGATTCTGGCTGCTTGTTCACATCCAGCCTTACGAAAGATCCTACACTGCAGCTCCTGCTGTTCAGCCTCGTGCTCCATAAGGTTGGGGACACTGACCACATAATCACCATGTTGAGACTTTGGAACTTGTCTGAAATCCCCTCACAGAACACAGCAGCTGTGCTCATACCAGAGCACACCAACCATTCAATCCAGCTCAGCTATAGAGAGAACATGCACCACGGTACCAGGAAGAACCCGCCTCTTCCTCTATGGGAGGGATGGAAGATCCTGAATGGCCAGTGAGTCTTGAGTGACATGAGCACCTCCCTTTGGCTTACACTGTACTGAAGGGATAAGGCTTAGTGATTTTTGGCCCAGGCTTCCGTTTCCATACCGAATATTCTTCAGATCTGCAGATTTCCTTTTCATCATCATTTGTGCCAATCCTCCCCTAGCCTACCCTCTGTCTTCCAGCACTCAGGATGCAATTCCCCTCTTCCTCCTGGAATCAAGGTGAATATTGCACAACCATTATTCAACCTGTATCAGAGTGAACAGTCTGTTCCACAGGTGGAAGGGTACCAAAACTATTAAGAATTACAGAGAAATTTTAGAAAATGCAAGGAGATTTTTGTTCTGTGACTTCACACTGGGGTCAGGTAAAATGCAACCACTTTTCTCCTAGAAGTTAAGAGACAACCCCAGCGGGGGAAAGGCAGGAAAAACATGACACTTTGGAGTACTATCATCAGGTAAATCTTCTTCCTCAATGGGAAGATGAAGAAAACAGAAAGCTGTACTAGTGAAGGCTCTCTACATGAAAAGAACTGACAGAATAAATTTCTCTGTATGTATACAGCTAATACACATACACAAATGTATGTATGTATGTATGTATGTATGTATGTATATATGATTTGGTATTTTGAGCTGGGCTTCTCCTTTTAGCCCTGGCTGTCTTGGACTAGATGTGTAGACCAGGCTGACCTTGAACTCACTAAGACTGACCTGCTTCTTGTGCCAGAGGGCTTGAATTCAAGGTCTATGCCACTAAATCCATCTCAGATTTTGTTTTAATTTTATTTTTTGTTTTGTTTTTTTAAGACCGGGTTTCATCATGTAGGCCTGTCTGTGCTGGACTCTCTTTGTCAACCAGGCCAACACTGAACTCACAGGGAAAAGCTTGTGTCTGCCTTTCAGGTGCCTGGATTAAAGGCTTGTGCAAGCCTGGCTGGCAAGACCTTAGACTTTTAAGGATTTGTTTAAGGGAGGGTTTCTTATATAACTAATTTTTTATAAGATTTTTGAGTGGGTGTATACGGGGACCTCTGTTTATTATTATCTGTATGTGTCTATGCGTGCATTAAATCAGACATTGTTGCCATCCTCACAGACCTTCTGAGATCAGAGCTTTTATTCTTATGCTTAAGAAATTTTATTTTAATTTTGGAAAAACATCTCCCCAGGCAGTGAGTTCTGTGCTGAGCATCACTTGCACTATGGGTCTGATCCTCTGAGGGCAAGGAATCACATGAAAGAAGAGAGAATTAGTATCACATGGAGAGGACAGGAGTTCTACAAGGACCAAATATATCTGGGCACAGGGGTCTTTTGTGAGACTGTATCTCCAATCAAGGACCATGTATGGTTATAACCTAGAACCCCTGCTCGGATGGAGCCCATGGTTGCTTAGTAGCCAAGTGTGTTCTCTAGTAATGGAAACTGTTTATGACATGAACTCAATGGCTGGCTCTTTGATCTTCCCCCCACCCCCACGGAGGAACAGCCTTGCTAGACCACAAAGGTTGCCATTGCAGCCAGTCCTGAAGATACCTGATAAGCTAAGGTAAGATTTAAGGGGAGGACCACCTCCCTTCTCAGTGGCCTTGGAAAGGGGCATAGAGGAAATGAGGGAGGGAGGGTGGGATTGGAAGGGAGTGAGGGAGCAGCCTAAAACTGGGATAAAAATTAATAAACTGTAACTAATATTAAAAAAATAAAATAAAAAGCAGAGAACAGACCTCAATGGAGAAATCTCAACAGGAGAATCTCAGATGGCTGAGAAACACTGTTCAGGTTCAGCATCCTTAGCCTTTAAGGAAATGCAAATGGAAACTACTTTGAACTTTAATTTTACACATGTCAGAATGGTGAAGTTTAACAGGACGAGTGACAGCTCACTCATACTGACAAAGGTGTTGGGGAAGGGGAACACGCCTCCATTGCTGGTTGGAGGGCAAACAAATACAGCCAACATTGTATTTTCTCACACAACTGAGTTGTTGTCCCAGGAGGTTGTATGAGGATGCCTAAATCCCAGGCTGATGTTAGGAGAGAGCATTGCTCTCTGAAAAACAACAGCAGGGCCACACTCTGGAGGAAAGCTTATCATAGTGTACTGAAGTCGAAGAGGTGGACCAGGTGCAGGCTGAAAGATTTCACTTCTATGTTCTAGTGTCTTTGGGGTGAGACAGTACTGTACAGGCTCCCAGAAAAGAAACCTGGACACAAATCCAGAATAAAAACTCCTCCACCTAAAATCTATACTGCGTGCAAGATGTAAAGGGGCAGTGATGGCCCCAAACTTGCTTGAGTGGTGAGCTAATGTTTTGTTAAACTTGCAGCCCAATCCATGAGATGGAACCCACTCCCTTGATGGCCAGGAATGTCTCCAAGACATAAACAGCAAGGATTGTGTGTGCATGTGTCCGCTCCAGGTCCACTGCTGAGATGTCATGGCTGTTAATTCTATATTTTTGTGAGACTCCTAACATTAAGAACAGGTATAGCTTTGACTCTCTCACCTGCTCTTGAGACTCTTTTTTCCCCTATTGGGTTCCTTGTCCATCCTCACTGTGAGGTCTGTTGGCCTTGTCTTTTTTTGTATCTTGTTTGGCAGTCCTATCTTAGAGAAATGGATACAGAGGAAGGAAGTAGTTATGGGGAAGAAGGGAGGTATGCTGGATGTGGGAGAAGGGGAGGGAGGGAAAACATTGGTCAGAATATATTGTATGAGGGAAGAATCCTTTTCAATTAAAAAGCATTAATTTAATTTTCCTACCTAAAAATGCAAAGAAGAGAAGCAATCAAAGAGAAGTGAAATAATGAAGACAAGGAAAACAAAAACTACACAGTGCACTGAAAGTGGAGAGGTGGACCAGGTGCAGGCTGAAAGATATCACCCCTATGTTCTAGTCTCTTTGGGGTGAGACAATACTGTACAGGCTACCACAAAAGAAACCTGGACACAAATCCAGGTTTGTACAACTGTACAACTGATGATGTACAGTTATTATTCTGTGTGCAAAGAGGGGAAACATCACTCAGAAGTTTAACAAGCTTATTCTTTAGTCTTATCTAGATCTATGATATCAGATGTTTTGCTCTCACCAATGTGAAATATATATCACACAGGTAAAATGAGGTAATTTTCTGCTGTTATGTGGAATTACAGGGGTCCCTGCTCACTTAATTCCAAAAGAGTACTCTTTCTTCTCTATAATAAAAACTAAAGTTTGGAGCTAGAGAGGTGGCTCAGCAGATAAGAACACTCTCTGTTCCTTCAGAGGTCCTGAGTTCAATTCCCAGAAACCACATGGTGGCTCACAATCATCTATTCTGAGATATGTTGCCCTCTTCTGGCATGCAGGTACAAATGCTGATAGAACATTAATTAAATATATAGTCTTTAAAACAACAAAAAAGTAAATTTGAATAATATTCACAATAATAGAAATAAGTATGTAATGTTATATACTATTTATACATTAAGTATATACAAACTGATATTTTAGAATGCTAAATGTTTAAACATGTTTTCCTAATACAAATAAAATTATCATCATCTAAGGTGGGTTAGCTGATCAAAACAAAATGAAGAAAAGGGTTACTTGTCTAAGACTATTACATTTTTATTCAACTGTAATTTATTGTCATTATTTCAATTCAAACAAAAGTCATTCTGTTTCTTAACTCATTTTCACTTCATGCAGCATGACTCATTGGCAGAAAGCTCTTATACCATCAAAATAAACCCACTTTCTGCATTATTATAGCATATTGTAAAAGTACATTTGCTTTTTATTTCTATAACAACTTTTGCTCTAAAAAGCCTGATATTTGATTTTCCTTCTCCACATGCCAACTAAAAATATGTTACAAAAATTCTTTGAAAGTGATTGCTTCAGCTAGGTTGTGTTGTTTCTGCCCTTCATTTTCTATTGTGAACTATAAAGTAGAAAAGATCACTGAAGCTCTCCTACCCAATGGAAAAATGGGAAAGCAGCAAGACTGAAATCAGAGAGAGGTTTTAGAGGTTTTTTGATTTGACACTGCTTATGCTGTGCTATGTGCTGTTTCATTACCAATACAGCAATGACTGTGAGAGTCTTTTATAAGTGTCTAATCCTTTAACCATTGCTATTGTCTTCATTCATTTATCATACTGTCCTTCTGAGGCACCCTGCGTGACCTCAACAAATGAGAAATTAGCTTATTTTAAAAGTTATGCCACTACATATATAAATGCACTAAGCATGAGAATTTAGATACTTCTTTAAAACTAACCTAAAGTACATGAAAATTTACTGAGAAGACGGTTGGGATCCATAGCAACTCTGTCATTTTATGAGAGCTCTGTGCAATGTAGGCACACATAAACATGGATACAATGAGAATGTGTGAAAAACATGGTTTATTGGGCCGTTTTTGGTAATGAGGGGGTGTAGGTGTAGGTAATATCTACAAATGTATCAGATTACATACACTAAATACTTGCAGTTTTACATAGACTATAACAACACAACTTGATGTTACCTAATTTTAGTTCATATCCGTGGGAAATCACAAATTCTGCTATCAAGAGTTTATTTTGTATGCTAATACACGATCCCATATCACATTCAAATTTATTGTTCAATTCTGGACCATGTTTTATTTTCACTTTTTGTCTTCTAAAATTATCCTGGGTAAAATAGCTTTTCTGACCATAACAATATATTTTGTGTCAGTAAAATCTATACTGAAGTCTTCTTTCTATGGCTGTGTAAATTTTTTCATATCACTTGCAATTTTATATACTAACTGTAGTTTGCTAAACAAATGTATATGTAGGATAATATCATTTACCCTTTTATACTAGAATAAACAACACCAATAAAGTGATGTATTTAAAAAACAAAGATGTTGGCTATTT
This sequence comes from Meriones unguiculatus, assembly GCF_030254825.1. Classification (NCBI taxonomy): domain Eukaryota; kingdom Metazoa; phylum Chordata; class Mammalia; order Rodentia; family Muridae; genus Meriones; species Meriones unguiculatus. Next base: position 497,928 of record NW_026843664.1, read on the forward strand.
TCTCTTTCAACATGAATTCAACAGAATCCAAAGAAAATTTTTATGAATTTCTAAGAGGAAAGCTGATTCCAAAGCTATGTCCCATGAAAAATGATACAGAATTCCGAATAGGATTATGAAGTAAAAGTAAACACATGGGCAGCTGTGACCTATGAATGTATCTCAGAGCTACTACTATCAAGAATGTGTACAACAGATGCGAGAAAATTAGGAGACGAAAAGAAATGCCAAAATCACAAGTCTAAAAATATATTCAAGTTTGCCTCAAAAGACCTAAGGAAACTCTGCCAGGAAAACTGTGTACTTTATCAAGGTTACCTTTGGTTATATGTGTATAGAAATTAAATAAACACAGACTTCAAAACTCTTACAAAAGCAACACAAACTGACCCCTAAAGTATTATATTTCTGACCCACCAGTTACTGTAGATCACTCTTCCAAAAGGAGAGATTACATGCTCTATGCTCTCGAGCTGTCTGTAGAAAAAGTGATTCTACAGGCCCTCATGCCTTCTTGTGGTTTCAGGCAAACCCAGCCCCACTGAAAGCCACACACAAACCAATGCTGTCAATGTATTCATGTTTGCTTACTCCAACATGGATTGTGCCACAAGATATGGAATCTACATAATCCACCAATCCAAGACCATGCACACCCTAAAAAAATTCTGCATCTCAGAAATTCCTTTTGTGTCCTGAAATTAAATTTGCCTGAATCACACCACTGTGATTGAAAGTAGCAAAACAGATGAAAAGATTCTAAACAAAAATTGCTGAAGAATGCACATTGCCTCCTGTCTACCAGCTTCAAAGCTATTTATGAAATTTGCCAAACAAAACTGAATATGGAAGGTTCAGAACTTCTAGAGAGCAGATCATCAGTTTTCCAATCTGTCTTCCCACTACACACCAAAAGCAATGTGTGTGTGTGCATACTGGACAGCAATATTTTAAGCATCACAGCTTTAAACTGCCAGGGCTGCTGACAAATTCTCCTAGCCCACCACCCACCGCCCCCAAGGAATCCACACTCAAGGAAGAGTGAGAGACCAAGGACCACTGCCCAAGTCACCACATAAATCACCAGAATGACAGTTGACCGGCAGTCTCAGCACCACCATATTAGACTCTGAGAGCTTAGGAGACCTGTTCCTCCTAGTTTTGGGACAGTGGCCCACACACTCACCATTGCATGGTTTGTGGTCCCCCTCACAGTTCTCTTCAGCTGCATCAGAAAAGAATCCTGGAAAGAAACTATGAGCTACCTACCTCCCACTGGTGCTTCTGATTGGTAGGTCTGCCCAGAGTCCCTCATTTCCTTTGACCACCCAGCTGGGCTTCAGGACAGTAGCAACTCCTCTACTGGGGAATCAGATTAAATGACTCAGATATCTGAGGCCTTCCCAGGTGGGCCCTTCCACCTTAGGGGCACACAGAGTCTTATTCTAAGAAATCTGTGTTTTAGGACAACTTTCCAGTCTCCAAGGAGACAGTTCCTCTTCCAAGTCACAGGATCCTTTGTGTGCACATTCCAAACACGTAAACAGTGTTCAGGACAGCTATCTCAACCTCATATCTGAGAAATCCCAAAGTCAAACACTAACAACAATTAAAGCAAAGAGTGACCATGAATTTGAAAGAAAGGAGTGGGAAAAGGAAAAGAATGAAAAAAAAAAGAAAGAAGTAGGAAAGGACATGGATGATTCTACGTATGGTAGAATAGAAAGTTTATTATAGATTAAAGGGACAGCATAGCCAGATGCAGGGACATCTGGGAGAGTCCAGAGGGGATATGACTTATGAGGAAAGGGAGGAGGAGAGAGGGGAAAGCCAGACTAAGAGGCCAGTATAGTAAATGATACATGAAAAAGACAAGGTAATCAAAATGGTTGGATTACATAAGGAAAACCATCCAGGGAAAGGGGAGCTCAGCCCTTTGGCTAGGTATGCCAACCATTACCCTATGACAGGTAGCAACTGAGGGATGCTGGGAGAACCAGCAGCTGGGTCTGCTTTGATTTGTTAAATAGCTACCTCAACTATTTGTCCCAGCATTTGAGACTTAACAGTAGGAAAGAATGAGGAGGTTGAAATGAATAAACTATCATCTCAAAAATTGTTGTAAAAAGTTGAAACAGGCTTCATGCTCCAATAGTTTTCTAGGACTAGACATGCGTAGCAGAGCACACTAAGAATTATGCACTCCTTTTCCCTTGGGGTGCACCATTGTTAGAAAAATACCATTCCTGTTAGGCTCAGCCACATAAGTTTGTCCAGGTCTTCGGTGTTTGCTGAGCCAGTGTAACTACAGAAATTTGGTTTCTAGAAATAAGTTTAGTTCCTCTTCTAGAATCTTTATTGCCTTAGTCTGTGAATTCCAAGTATTGCCAGTTTGGACTTTCCCTAACCATCAAAAATTGAGTAACTAACATTTCTGTCCAAGCAGGAAAGTTCTATCCTTCTTCGGCATCCCTTTCTGTGCTACGATGACAACAGCTTCAAAGTTGGTCAGTGAACTCAATTCATACACAGGTCCCTCTTTATTTGTAATTGCCCACCCTGTTTGAATAACCTCATTCACTGGTCTCTTCCATTTTAATGACCAGGTTAAGGTACAGCCTGAAATGAGTTGCAAGACACTGGGCCACAGAGGCAGCATTAGGTGTTCAAGCAAGTCTTAACTACACAACATGAAGAATGCTGATTTTGGGGAGACATTGCTCTAAACAGAAACTAATGAGAAATCCCTTTTTAAATAGTAATGAAATTCCTTTTTTAAAAAAATTACTGTTCAAGGTTCCTGAATAAACTGCATTGAGAAAAAAATAAAATAAAATAAATTACTTATTTTTTTTTTCTGTGCATTGGTGTGAAGATGTCAGATCCCTTGGAATTGGCATTACAGACAGTCGTGAGCTGCCACATGGGTGCTAGGAATTGAATCTGGGTCCTTTAGCAGAGGAGACAGTGTTCTTAACTACTGGACTGTCTCTCCATTCCCAGGAATGAAATTTTTAATGACTGGGAAATGTTGGAGAAGAGAAACAAATAAGAGATTAGAGCAGTGATGCATAAAGAAAAATAAAACTTAGTAAGCAATACCAACAACTGACTTTTTTAGAAAGTTAAATATATTTGAAAAACTGTAGGTGTCCTGGCTTTGAACAAAAGTAGACCCTTCTCTGCTAGAGTAATGGCATTAATAAGATACTCTTTGACCTTGATTCTACCTGCACTGTTAGCTGCTGATATTGGTAACCTGACATACAAAGCTACTGCCAATAGCTGAGTCTCAAATTTCTGAGCAGACATAGCGCTCTTTAGAAAGACTGCACATAAATACATAGGATAGACTTTATTTGGAAATTCAATATTCACTGGCTCCATCTAACCTATCCTTGTTGAAACCCACCAATCTGGTCTGTTTTCACTCACACGCAAATTTAATACATGCTAGAAATTGAAAAAAATCACTAACTCTGTGGGGATCATGTCCTTCTTTATAGGGTGACCCCTGCAGCTGACTGCCTTAAACTTTAGTCTTTGATCTAGCTATTGCCTATCCTGTTTCACCAAGCAATTGTACATAATAAATTGTTCTTCCTGTTCTGAACAGAAGGCAGAAACCATGCTCCACATGCAAATCCTTTAACTGTAAGTACAATGGACAGTTTATTACTAACTCAAATTATAAAGATCTTTTTTGGTACAGCCCTTTAACTAAAGAATTTAGAAAGTTTAATCAAGAGAAAAGCAAAGCTATTGACCTAGGGATAAACAGGCTGGGATAAAGGTGACCTCAGTCTGAATAGCTTGTTTTGGGAACATTTATCTACCAGGCTGAGGTTGCAACTGTTCTAGAACTAATATCCCCTCCCAAGGAGAAATCACTGCAAACACAATTAAAAGATTAATTAAGACAGCATACATTTAATGACAGCATACATTCAGCTCTGGCCAATACTCAAAAGGAGCCAGCTGAGGACGGAATTTTGCATTACCCAGATCTTGTAACCCTTAAGTCATTTTTAGGTTCAGGCCCCAGGTTATGTTTTCAGCAATTTAAATGTGGACTGGAGACTTTTAAGTCTAGCCACTTAGATTTACACAGCAAAAATATTGCCAGAAATACACCAGTGGCTTCAAACAGCAGGCCACTCTTCAGTGACAGGGTCCTGAAGCGAATGTGGCAGAAGAGAAGACAGGAAAAGGCAACATTGGAAAAAAAATAAAAGCTGAGGTTGGGAGGTCTTGTACAAGTTACGTGTTAAACAAGTAAGCATTTGTCCTTCAGTTCATTTATTTAATCACTTAACAGCCAGATGGAAACCTCCACCTTCCTTTCCTCCCTGTCTCACCCCTACATCCCACTCCTCCCTGCCTCTATCCTCGTAGAAGCAGAGCCCCTTCCCCATTTAAGTACCAATATACCCTGATGCATTAGGTCTAAATGGGACCTATTGTACCCTTTCCCACTGAAGCTAGGCAAGGCATTCTTGGTGGAGGACAGTGATCCACACATAGTCACAGAGTCAGAAACAGCCAGAAACTCTCATTGTTAGGGGAGCTACATGAAGACCAAGCTGCACATCTCCTACAACTGTGGAGGGGTTCTATGTCCAGCCCACTCTTACTACTTAGTTGGTAGTTAAGTCTCTGTGAGCCCCATGGGCCAAGTTAGCTTCTCAAGGATAGCATTTGGTATAGCACTTTCAGGGAAAATGGAAGGAAGCGGTTAACTTCTATGATGTCAGTAAAAAAATATCCAAGTTTGGCATCCTGCCACAAGGATGATTCTGCACAAGAACACCTGCTGCAAACTCTCTGCGCGGATGCGGCCCCCACACTGAAGTGACTCAGATGCCCCTGCTGGCTCAGCGCCCAGGACCACAAGGTCTCTCCCCAGTGGCCGTCATAGACCAGCCAGTATTGGAAGAGACCCCACACACCAGCTCCCGCCGCTCAGCCGCCTTCTCCTCCCGTCACTCACCATGTTGAGACTTCGGAGCTTTCCTCAGTTCCCCTTGCAGCACCCAAGCAGTGGCGGTGGCGCTCAGAGCTCTTCACCTGGAACCACGGGAGCCTGCTCAGCATCAGGAGCTGAACCCGCACAAACGCACCTGGAAGGACATGCCTCCTATCTTGACTGGCAAGTCCGGTCGGAGGCCCTGATTGGCCAGAGTCTTGAGTGACGGGAGCCCCTTCCTTAGGGTTAGAGTGTGCGGAAGGGACCTGACCCTGGCTTCCAAGCCAGGACCGCGCCTTCCTCAGATTTGCAGAGATACGCATTTCAGCAACAGTAATGCCTGTCCTCCCATAACATACATCTTACTGCACACCCAGCCTCGGGACCACCCAGGCCTCCCACCCTGGCCACTTGAACACTTGTTGCTCTCCTCTGTGGGAGGGGATCCTAGGTTCCCCAACTCTTTCTCAAGGCATGCCTGAGCTCCCCCACAGCACTCAGTAAGCAGTTCTATTTCTTCCTCCTGTTGGATCAGGCTTCCATAGCCCATTATTCAACTGCAGTAGAGTTACCCATCTGTCCCACAAATGGAAGGGGTCCTAGAATATTTACAATCAAGGAGAATTTTTTTAATTATTCATACATTTTATAATTAAAGAACAAAATACAAATTAAGCTGACTTCTCTATTAAATTAGCATGGTGTTTAAATGCTTTAGCAGTAATATACATATAATAAAATATAAAATGTAGGAATCACCTACTCCAAGAAGCCCTTTCCTGTGAGATGATTAACATGTCTAGAGAACATATTCAGTACAATCAAACAATGCTGACAATATGATTGCAGGATCCTTAAGTTAGGCTAAATCATATTCATCTTCGGTGGAATGTCGAGTTTATAGTGATTTACAAGTACTACAGAGGAGTTTATTAGATTTCATAAATGACTCTCACAGGAGTTATATAGTCTTCTCAGAGAACAATATGCATGTGTTTTGTAATAAATGCAAAATGCACTCTTCGCAAAAAGTGTAAAAGCTGCTAACAGAATTTTGGTTGGGATTGAGTTCCTTATACATTTCATTTCTGAATATTAATGAATTTTTAAAATTTTATTTTTTATAATAATGAAAGTTTATTCACTCTATCCCAGCTATAGCCCCCTCCTTCAATCTCTCCCAATCTCACCCTTGCTCCCTCATTAAATCCATGCCCCACTCCATCTTTTCTGAGACTGATTCTCCAACCAAGGACCATGCATGGAGATAACTTAGAACTCCTGCTCAGATGTAGCCCATGGCAGCTCAGTATCCATGTGGAAACTCTAGTAAGGGGAACAGGGACTGTCTCTGACATGAACTCAGTGGCTGGCTCTTTGATCACCTCCTCCTGAGGGGGAGGGAGAAGCCTGACTAGACCACAGATGAAGACAATGCAGCCAATCCTGATGAGACCTGATAGGCTAGGGCCAGATGAAAGGATAGGAGGACCTCCCCTATCAGGGAAATTTCAAGAAACAATATTTTGTTTTGTGGCTTCATGCTGGGCTCAGATAACTGTACCTAAGTTTCACCTGTGAAAAACTGTGCACACCCAAGGACCAATGAGAGAGGTTGTGTGTGTGTGTGTGTGTGTGTGTGTGTTTGTGTGTGCATGCACAAGCGGATCTTGGGGAAGTTTTCCCTGCAGATAAAAATAATGCATGGAAAAAGCCAGACACTTTTCTTTATTTGGTGAGGGTGCTTTGATGGGGAACTGTGAGAAACCAGAGCTTAAGGGCTGAAGAGCTGAATGGCCTCATCTGATTGAAAAACTCATGGGTGGGTGCTGGAGAGATGGCTCAGTGGTGAAGAGCATTGGCTGTCCTTCCAGATGGTCCTGAGTTCAATTCCCAGCAGCCCACATGGTGTCCCACAACTGTCTACAATGGGATCTGGAGCTCTCTTGTGTCATACAGGCATATATTCAGACAGAGTGCTCATATGTATAAATAAATAAATATTTTTTAAAACAACAACTCATGGGTTTCTTTTTAAGGCTTAAAGCTTAAAACATATGCTCTGTTTGGTGCAGATCCAAAGAATTTGAAGGGAGCCAGTATGCTGGTGAACCACTTAAAAGACAGGCCTATCCACAGCCAGGCCAGAGTCACCTTGGCTCCCAAAGTACAAACCTTCCAAAAGTTCTTACCAGGGGCTGTTCTGAAAACACAGTCCTCACTTAAACTGAACAAGATTATATTGAACTTTGGAGGGGAAGTTGAGGCCTGTAATCTTAAAAAAAAATGTTCTCACCTCAATGTCTCCAAAAGGGAACAATGCATATTCTGGCCGTGGAGGAGGCCCTTAATGAGACGGTTTCCCTCAGAAATGGATATCTGTTTGGGGAAGGTTCAGGAACTGACTTTATGGGAAGGATATGGGCCCTGCATACCAGTCTGATTTTTTCAGGAAGGATATTAAGTCACTAGGTGAACTCTTGGTTGTGCAAGGACTCGCTTGAACGGAAACAAAAATGTTTCCCAGTAGCCCGATTTAACAATGCATCCAGCCAGTAAAAATACACAAGAGCCAGTTTTCGGCAGCATGTAGACATACCTGAGATGTCTACCCCAGTCCTTAAAAGACACATTGATTTAAGTCCTTTTGGGCTAACGGTGGTTTTGGTTGAGTTGCCCCTGGAAGTTGGTCCTACTTCCAGGTTGAAGTGTCCAGTGTCTCTGTCTATTTTGGCTTTTGCATAACTAGAACCTGGGTGGGGGCCTCCTCCTTTTGTTCAGGGTAACAGGCCTGATTAGAGTCACCTACTTGGATTTGAGACATTTTTTCAGGGAGAAAAATATGTATCTATTTGCATTTTTCTACATGCAGAGATACAGTTAGATCAGCATGGTTTATTGAAGATGCTGTCTTTTTTCCATTGTACGGTTCTGGCTTCCTTGTCAAAAATCAATTGACCAAAGGTATGTGTGTTTATTTCTGGGTCTTTGAATCAATTCCATTGATCAACCAACCAGTCTATCTCTATGCCAGTACCATGCAGTTTTTATTACTATTGCTATGTGTTGTAGCTTGAAGTCGGGGATGAAGATAACTCCAGAAGTTCTTTTATTTATTTTGTAGGACTGTTTAAGCTGTTCTGGGTTTTTTTTTTTTTTTTTTATTCTTCCATATGAAGTTTAGAATTGTTCTTTCAAGGTCTGAAAAGAACTGAGTTGGTATTTTGATGTGATTAAATTGAATCTGTAGATTGCCTTTGGTTAGATGGCCATTTTCACTATGGTAATCCTATGGATCCAGGAAATTGGGAGATCTTTCCATTTTCTGACATCTTCTTCATTTTCTTTCTTCAAATCATTGAAGTTGTTTTCATGCAGGTCTTTCACTTATTTGGTTAGAGTCACACCAAGATACATTATAGCATTTATGGATATTATGAATGGTGTAGTTTCCTTACTTTCTTTCTCGCACATATGTCCCTTATGTACAGGAGAGCTACAGATATTTTAAAATATTAATCCTGTATCAAGCTACTTTGCTGAAGCTGTTTATCAGCTGTTCTCTGGTGGAATGTTTGGGTTGCTTACATACACAACCACCTCATCTGCAAATAGAAATATTTTGACTTCTTCCTTACTGATTTGTATGCCCTTGATATACTTTAGTTGTCTTATTGCTCTAGCTAGAACTTAAAGTACTACATTGAAGAGGAACAGAGAGAGTGGTCATTCTTCTCCTGTCCCTGATTTTAGTGGAATTGCTTTGAATTTTTCTACATTTATTTATTTTCTACAATATTTCTACATTTATTTATTTTGATGTTCGCAATCAGTTTGCTGTATATAGCCTTTATTATGTTTAAATATAGACCTTGTATCTTTGATCTCTCTAAGACTTTTGTCATGATAGGATGTTGGATTTGGTCAAACATATTTTCTCCACCTAATGAGATGACCATGTGATTTTTTTTCTTTAATTTTTTTAATATGGTGGATTACATTGATGACGTTTTGTATGTTGAACCATCCCTGCATCCCCAGTATGATGTATATGATGTGTTCTTAGATTCAGTTTGCATTTTTTTTTTTTTAGTTTTTTGCATGGAAGTTCATGCATGAAATTGGTGTGGAATTATCTTTCTTTGTTGGGTCTTTATGTAGTTTAGGTGTCAGCGTGACTGTGGCTTCATAGAATGAATTTGGCAATGTTCCTTCTGTTTCTATTTTGTGGAATAATTTGAAGAGTATCTGTATTAGTTCTTTTTTGAATGTCTCATAGAATTCTGCACTAAAATCACCTGGATGTGGGCCTGTTTTTTGGTTAGGAGATTTTTGATGATTCCTTCTATTTTCTTAGTGGTTATTGGATTGTTTAAACTTTTTCCTGATCTTTATTTATCTTTGGTAGGTGAAATCTATCCAGAAAATCATTTGTTTACTTTATATTTTTGAATTTTGTGGAATACAGGCTTTTGAAGTAAGTCCGAATGATTTTTATGGATTTCCTCATTGTCTGTAGTTATATCCCCATTTTTGCTTCTGATGTTGTTTATCTGGATATTCTCCCTCTGCCTCTCATTTAGTTTGGCTAAGGGTTTATTTATCTTGTTGAAATTTTCAAAGAACCAGCTTTTGGTTTTATTGATTCTTTGTATCAGTCTCTTTGTTTCCAATGTATAGATTCCAGCCCCAAGTTTGAATATTTCCTGTCAACTGCTCCATGTAGGTGTGTTTGCTTCCTTCTGTTAGGAGCTTTCAAGTGTGCTGATAAATTACTAGTATGGGATCTCTCCAATTTCTTTATGAAGGCACTTAATTTATCAAAATGCTCTGAGCTTTTCTCTTAGCACTGCTTTCATTGTGTCATAAATTTGCATATGTTTTGCCTTCATTTTCATTGAAAACTAGAATGTTTTTTATTTCTTCCTTTGTTTCTTCCATGACCAAGTGGTGTTTCTCTTGTTGAAGTCTAGCTTTAATCCATGGATGTCTGATAAGATTCATGGAGTTATTTCAGTCTTCCTATATCTTCTGAGGCTTGCTTTGTGACTGATTATATGGTCAAATTTGGGGAAGGTTTCATGAGCCTCTGAAAAATGTTCTATATATATCACTTAGGCCCATTTGATTCAAGATGCCTGTTAGTTTCTTTCTTTCCCCATTTACTTTCTGTATTGATCTGTCTTTTGGAGAAAGTCAGTGCTAAATTCTCTGACTATTAATGTGTGAGATTCAATGTGTGAATTTAGCTTTAGTAGTATTTTTTATGAATGAGGCTGTTCTTGCATTTGCATCAGAGATGTTCATTATTGAATGGTTGTTGTGGTGAGTTTTTTCTTCAGTGTGTATGAAGTGTTCTTACCTATCTCTTTTGATTAATTTTGATTGAAAACTTATTTTTAAGACATGAAAATGGCTACTTCATCTTGTTTTTTTGGGGGGGTTTCTTGCTTTCAAAACGTTTTCCAGCCCTGAGGTAAGGGCTATCTTTACTTATCATTATTTTTTTAGTGTAATCACCCACACCTAAGAACAGTCTCTCTCTAGTATCCCTAATGACCTATCAAGGCACACAGTCAGAAGAATTCTCTACAAGACAATACACAGCCAACACCCTTTCCTAAGATCCAGAGAGAGAAACAGAAATGAAGAAATTAAACACCATAAACCTAAAATAGACAAGTCCAGATAGCCACAGCTAGAATTACAATCATCCCAAACCCAGATAACTAAACACCAGAGCGAAATCAAAATCATTAACACCTAAGACACCAAATCACCACAAACCTATTAGAGGAGACCCTGAGAAATTCAATATAGCCACAGAACAAAACAATGATTTCAAAACATAGATAAATCAAGGATATAGCACAGGATATTTATAAAACCTCAATGATGTCTGTGAAAACAAAAAGTGAAATAAAACACTGAAGATAGTTGAAGACATTTTATTACAAAAGGAATCGATAAAATGAAAAACTGAGATATATCTAGAAATAAAAAACTGCTGAAGAAGTCTAACAAAAACTCAAGTGATAAGCCTCACCAACACAGTCCAAAACATGAAAAAGACATTCTCATGACTAGCGAAAATACTATTCCTTAATTTCTCATCCATCAGATTCTCTGATTCTTGATTTTACTGAGGTCTTTAATCTATTTTGGTGAGTTTTGTTCAGAGTGATACATAAGGATCTTTTGAATTATTTTATGTGCACACTTCTAGTTTGACCACAACAATGTGGTGAAGATGCTGTCTTTTCTTCCAGTGTTTATTTCAAGATTTCTTATTTTAAAAATATTAACTGTCCATAGGTATTTGGATTTCTGCATAGGTTTTTCATCTCATCATCGACCAAAGTGTTTGTTACTCTGCCAGTACCATGCTGTTACTACTATAGTTTTTAGGTCAATTTAATCTTTGGATGGGTGATCCCTCTTGCAGTTCTTATTTAGGATTGTTCTTATTTAGGTTTCATGGTTTGTTTGTGCTTCTATTTGAAGCTGAAAATTGTCCTTTCAGCATCTGGTAAGAATTGTCTGGAATTTTGATGAGGATTACACTGAATGTTAATGTTGATTGCATTTTTTTATGATGGAGAGTTTTACTGTATTAATCTTAGTTGTCAATGAGTAGGGGAGATATTCCTAGCCCTTGCCCAGGCATAAAGATAAACCATCTTCAATATTACAGCAGATAACTTAAAATCTTCTTCATAACAAAGGACCACCATCATTCTGAAAATGAAGAAGTGTAAAAAAAGCTAAAATACATTCACCAACTACACACCCAAATAAATTCTAATATTCAAATGAATAAATAAGTCAAAAGAAAAATTAGATATCAAGAAAATATACAATATGAATAATACACAATATAATTCTAAATAAAGAATTCTTTATTACTATTATTAATTACAGTTTATTCACTTTTTATCCCAGGTGTAGCACCCTCCCCATCCCCTCCCAATCCCACCCTCCTTCTTCTCCTATGCCTCTCCCTCAATACAATGATAGGGTATGACCTCCTTTCCTTCTTTCTGACACGAGTCTATCAGGTCTCATCAGAACTCGATTCATTGTTTTTCTCTTTGGACTGGTAAGGCTGCTACCCCCTCATGTGGAGGTGATCAAAGAGCCACCCCATGAGTTCATGTCATGTCATTATTTGCAGATGATATATGATAGTATACCTGAGTGACCCCAAAAAATCTTCTACAGCTGATAAATCAATTCAGCCAAGTGCCTGGATACAAAATCAACTGAAAAAAATTTAGTAGCACTCCTGTATACAGAAGACAAAAGGGCTGAGGAAGAAATTGGGAAAACAACACCCTTCACAATAGCCACAAAGGACATAAAGTACCCTAGTGTAACTGTAACCAAGCAAGTGAAAGACTTGTATGAAAAAAAAAAAAACCTTCAGTCTCTGAAGAAAGAAATATAAGAAGATATCAGAAGAGAATTCTTAAAGAAATAATTCAAATGGCTGAAAAACATTTAAAGATATGTGCAAGATCGATAGTCATCAGGGAAATGGAAACAAAAAGTAGTTTGAGGTATGGTCTAAAGAGAGTCACAATGGCTAAGAATATTCTGACATTGCTAGTAGGAGTACCAAAATGTATAGCCACTAAGGACATATTTGTGGCTTTTCCTCAGCAATATGGAGAATGTTCTGCCTCAAGAATCAGCTATGCCACTGTTGGGCATATATCCAAAGAATGTTTCATCCTTCCATGGAGACAATTATGCAAACATGTTTATGATTGTTTTAATCAACACTGCAAGAAATTGAATAAAACCCAGATGTCCATAACAGAAGAATAGATAAAGAAAATGCGACATTTATACAACAAAATAGTACTCAGTCATTTTACAAAATAAATCGTGAAATTTGAAAGAATATGCATATGTGCAAGAAAACTAGAAAAAATCAGACTGAGTATATAGTAACACAAGTTCAAAAATACAAATATGTCATGTATCTTCTCACATGTTAATGTTACTTTTTTTACTGTTTGGGAGAAGGATTTTTCTTAAAAAGGTAATAGCACAATTGTCTAGCATGAACTTTATAGATGACAGCATTGTTCTGGCAATGTCAAAAGCCTGGACACGCCTGTCTGGATTCTCAGGCATTTCTTTTTTTTAATATATTTTTTTAAATTTTTATTATTATTATTAATTACACTTTATCCATTTTGTATCCCCCCATAAGCCCCTCCCTCCTCCCCTCCCAATCCCACCTTTCCCTCCCTTTCTGCATGCATGCCCCTCCCCAAGTCCACTGATAGGGGAGGTCTTCCTCTCCTTCTTTCTGATCTTAGACTATCAGTTCTCATCAGTAGTGGCTGCATTGTCATCTTCTGTGGCCTGGTAAGGCTGCTCCCCCCTCAGGGGAAGGTGATCAAAGAGCAGGCCAATCAGTTTATGTCAGAGGCAGTCCCTCTTCCCATTACTATGTAACCCACTTGGACACTGAACTGCCATTGGCTACATCTGTTACTTTTAAAGTGAATGATAAGCAATGTACAGTACATTAAACCATGTAGGATACACACAGAACAAGGAACTAGTGTTCAAGAACAAGTAACTAGATCTCTTTAGGATAGGTCAGTAAAATAGTTATTTATAGTTGGAGAATGGGCTCATAAAGAAGAATGGGTTGGAAGTGGGGAAGAAAGAGGACATTAAGGAAAGTAATATGAAGAGAGACAGCGAAGATGAAATGTCGGTTGAATGTTACTGTAGTAACCTAATAGAGCAGGAGCTTCCTAAAATATATACATATCTGAATAATGAAATAATAATGAAATAATATGAGAAAGTCACAACAGCATGTCACTTGTCATCAAAGAAGAATGGGTTATATCTATTTGAGGTGGTGGGCAAAGGAGTCTTATTGGTATGCCCAAACAATGCAAACTTTGATCAATATTATAATTTGCTCTCCATAAATTCACTGTAAGTCTCTATCGCTAATACATCACTTACACAACTCACTGAACATAGAGAAATTAAGCTGGTGCCTACATAGAAATTTCACTGTATAGTTATATTTATCTATATCTGGATTGATATAGATAGATAGATACATAGATTGATAGACAGATTTATTTGTGTGTGTATTCACTATATATTTTTTTTAAATTCCAGTAACCAAATTTTGTAAGATTATACATAGGAGACATCAATTAATTATTTTGTTTGTTTATACATAAGAATTAACATTACATCATTTTTTCCACTTTCCTACCTTCAAAGCCTCTTTCAGATTTACCTCTTTTGAAATTTCATGGCTGTGTTTTTATGAATAAATTTACCTGTTAGATATCAAAATTTGATTTTCACTATATTATATATATCATATTATAACAATAATATATAATAATACCATGAAATTATATCAGTAGTAATTATGATAAATGGTATTACAGTAAAGTAGAAAAAGTATAGAGAGAAAGTATTTTTTCTTTTTGGTTTTTGTTATGAGACAGTTGACTGAATCTCAAGACTTCTGCTGCCAGGTTCAAAACTGAGTTCATATTCAGAGATCCTAAAGCCTACTCCTATCCTGATTCTTCAGGTGATTCATGTTTGTTTTTTAATCAGGAAAGAATGTAAAGAGGAAAGTGACTGATACTCTAAACTAAGCACACAAGTGTTGCCTGTCATGACTTAAATTGACTATGAGCAGCTTGCCCCCTCTTTTTGTCCTGTATAATTCTGAAGTTGGTGCCAGACATCCAGGAAGAGGTCTGAATGCAAAAGATGAGTTGAGAACCCTGAACCCAGGTGTCCTGCATAAGGCTGAGTCACTAGTGTTTACTTTCTTGGTCAAAACCCCATGTCAAAGTATGACTGAAGTCTCCCTCTCCAGCCCCCTATGTCCCTCCTCTAGTCCACTGATAAGGGATGTCCTCCTCCTCCTCTACTATCTTACTGTAGCTTATCAGGTCTCATCAAAACTGGATCTACTTTCCCTGTTGCTTAGTTTAGCCACCTTGACTTGTGGAAGTGGTCAAAGAGCTATCAAAGTGATCAAAGCCTGATTGTCCCTGCTCCCCTTCCTAGGAGAAATCAAATGTTCAAACTACTCTCACAACAGCAATCAAACCTCAACAAGCTGTTTTTGGATGACCTACAATTTTGTCTCAGACTCTGGTGCTCTCCAAAGTCACTGTGGACCATGATGAAATCATTACAGGTTGTTGATGGAAGAAAGAAAGAACCAAACATGTTTTTAACCCACATAGTGGAACCAGGTGCAGAGCTCCAGGGCTATGGGATTTCAAGAGTACATGGATGACAGGGAAATAGAACAATAAAAAGACAGAAAATTCAGAGCAAGTCTGGCTACAGCAACAGAAATATCTCAGTACTGTGACCCTCAGTTGTCTGGAATTTGCTACAGTGTTTGCACCGACCTGTTATGAGAACCTATGGCTATGCACAGACTGAGAGACTGAAGCAACAGTAGGAAGCAGCTGTAGCATACAAAGCCTTCTCTGACATTGTTGAGGTCTGAGCCTGTTCCAGGACCTAAGCCAATAATCTCCCTGGATCAATCCAAATGCAGGAGACTGTCTCTGTGTAGTGAAGAGCCTAAATGTTCCTTCTTTTGCTTTGTCTCATCCTACTCCAGCAACCTGCATATACATCACCCCATAGCAGGATGTCTCAGCTCAATTGTTTTCATTACTGGGATCCTAGCAACTACACAGAGGCAGAAATAATCCTTGGTACATTTATCCCCATTCACATCCTACTTGATCTACCCCAAAATGTCCAGAACCGTTTTGACACTGAACCAAGTCCTCTATGGAACAACTTTCAGTGAGTACTTTTTTGAATGTGCTATGTTTGTTCTGTCTACAAGATAGTACATTACCTGCTAAACACATGTAATTCCATTGAGGATTATGAACTAGTTCCAGAACAATGTGATAAACAGTTTGACATTTTCCTGCTTCATTGTGCATCTACAAACATTTCCACTTCTCTTTGTTATGTTTCCAGTAAGAAAGAAATCAGGAAGAGAAACCACCAACTTTTGTGTCTGCTCCATGGTGTGATTCCATGGACAAGCTTATGTTTTTTTTTTTAACTGATGCTAATATGTCAAGATAAGTTTCTAGTCTTCTCAGGTCTATTTGGCCATCTAAATGTGTTATGTTTGAATATCTGTTTCTTTCAAGAATTGGAGAGTTTCTGCTAAAGTGAACTTGAATATCCCTATGTCCTCAGTACAAATCTTAGAATCTCCAGTTTCTTGTGTTCTGATTTTAGTATATTTAAAGGAACTCAGAGTTTAAAGACTGGTCATACTTATAACTAATTTATTTTACATTGATATTGTAATGTAATGTTATGAAATTCATGTCATTCATGCCCACATTCTGTCCTCTGCTTAGTTAGCTGTGCTGGAAACCCAGTGTTCTGTGATATGATTGGAGGTTTTATGATTTTCATTTCCAACCTTTCTATCTGTCTTTCTCCTCCCTCACAATCTCAATTTTGTCTTATGATTTGTCTTTTATGGTAGTCAGTCTTTCCTGTGTATTGTTGTTTATTCTATCCCTCATCCAAGTTCTCATGGAGAATGTTGATTCTTGTCTGAATGCCTAGTTGAATCCATTTATTGATTCTGTCTTCTTTTCTGTTGTTCATCTCTTTACTTTCTGAAGTATTTATCTACCACTTTATCTCTCTGAGAAACTGTGAGTTAGGTTGCTGATATTTTATGATATTGTGGAGGAGTCAGTAGGCTTTTTCATATTCCTGGTTTTTGTTGATGCTATATTTGGTACATGTGTTCATTTGAACATCAGTTTTGGGATTAGGATGGTCCTTTGCTGAAAAGTATCTTTTGAATCCACAATACATATTTCCTCTCTGAGCAGGAAACAAACATACTAGCCTAAGATCCTGGTAGTTGTATTGTTGTGGAGTACTTGAATAGAAAAAAAATCAGGATTCCTAATTTATGTTGAAAATAAAGAACTCGTAGGAATGCTTTCACAAGATAGAGAAATCATTGATCAGGAGCCCAATGCAGCTGGAAAGAGAAGGAATGCCAACACAGGAGGAAGGAAAGTACCCATCTTCAGATATAGACAGTAGATAGAAAGACTGCATTGTTAGTTGACAGAAGTCTTAATCTAGATTCTGTTAGACCAACAGCAGTCAACAAGTGTCTGTAAACAATTAGAGTAGACTGATGCTTTACAGATAAGCTTGGGCAACAAAAAGGATGGTTCTGGACTAAAAATGAACAGCCTTTCCTCTCTCTGAATGTGTAATGGCAGGTAAGATTTCAGCACAATAAGAAGCATTGAAGTATATCTTCAGCAGGAATGTAAGGACATTAAAAAGTCTGATTCAGTAACTATGAGAAGACTAGCCAAGGCTTTCCCCTGGTGGTTTTCATAGCATATCAGAACTCCACTGATTCACATTTTAAAATCAGAAAGTTTAAACTCTTTAAGTCTCATTTTTCACATACTTTAAACCACTTTCCCAAATTTTTATACCTTGCATTTACATACCTTAAATCCCTTTCTTAGACATTCAAAATTTACATCAACTTTAAAGTGTCTGTTTCCAACATCCAGGCATTTAAACAGAGACAGATTGGTTTGAATACTGGGAGAAATGATTGACAAGCCAGTCCTTTTAAAGGAAAGAACGATAAAATGTAAACTATTAGGTATTAGTAGCTTCAGTTTGAATTTCATTTAAATCTAATTTTGTGAGATTAGATTTTTTTCAGTGTGAAGCCAGCAAGGTAATATCTTCTTCAAAGGAAAATCTTGTATCTGTAGAAAAGAACAAGGCCTGACTTTCATGTATTATATGGACTGACCATGTAGCTGCAGCATTGTTCAGAGGAGCTGCCTAAAGTTTCATAACATCTGTTAAACTTTTATAATGACAACCTGCTATGAAAATGAGAACAGATCTGAGATGGGAAAATTTTATCTGGAAGTATAATCCTAATGGTCTCTATGCCAGTAAAAATGACAGAAATTTAATGGATACCTGGGCACCCAGTCTGGGATCCTCCATGGCATTTTCAAAGACTATGTAGGGACCAGAGGTTGACAGTCTTTGTATGCCACACAAAACAACATTGTCTTTATCTGCCACACAAGGCATCATGAGCCTCTAAATTCCAGACTTGTGAGGCCTGATTTTTTATGGAGCAGGAACTTGGGAAAAATAACCTACCTTGGCCATGCAGAGTAGAGAATTTAATTCAACCATGTCCCTAGGTTGGACAGAGATTTATTGTTGGGTGAAGTGTGTGGCAATTCATGGTTCAGTTGTCAGCATTACCACAGTTGAAATATGATCAAAAGAAAGACAATTTCTTTCCTCTCTCTGAATGTGTAATGGCAGTTAAGATTTCAGCACAATGAGAAGCTTTGAAGTATATCTTCAGCAGGAATGTAAGGATTTTTCAAATCCAAGAACACTATTTTGCACATGCTTATTTATTCTTATTTCATGTACTTGAGAGCTCACCTTATTCTTAGGTGTGAATACCACAGGTGTGCCTGGTGCCCAAAGATGCCAGAGGGATCTTATGAACTGGAGCTAAACATGTTTCCAAGGCCACCCTGTGGGCACTGAGAATTGATGCTAGCTTTTATTCAAAGCGGTCTATCTACATATCTTAGCAACCTATCTCAGCAACCAATATGTGGCAGAGAAATCATTTTCATTACATTCCTTAAATCCATACTCAGGAGAACTCTCTGAGGGCTTGGAGAGAGAGCATCTAACTTATTATAATATTTTTCACTTGAATATTTTTCATTAATTAATTGAATTTACATATTGGTCATAGGCCCCACCCTCTTCTCCTCCCAATCCTACTCTCTCTCTCACATCCTCCTCCAATATTCTGCTCCATACCTACACACCCCAGCCCCTGTAGTCTTAGTTTGTAGGCTGAGTTTGTGTTCCTCCCCTGTTGTCTTTTAGGGCAGTTCCATCAGGGGAAAGTGATCAACAAAGAGAAAATATAGTCTATGTCCACTCCACTAACTAGTGGGCCCACATGAAGCCTAAACACATCAGCTACTTATATGTAGAAGACCTACATGCCTTGTGTTTTGTGGGTACTTCATACTCTGTATGACCCTCTGGGCCCTGGGTGATTGGTCCTGATGGTCTTTTTGTAGAGTTCCTGTCACATATATATATATATATATATATATATATAAATGAATAAGTATACAGATAGAATGAACTGAATCGATTCTTTAATCTTTAGTATTGCTTTTACGTGAATGGAAAAACATAAGCCCTCAGCTCAAATGAAAAAAAGAAAGAATTTCTTCTTGAATAAATTTGAGAGTCTGTGAACACAATTTAGGTTATCCCAAACTCCATGATACAATGTGGAAGCAGCTTCATGAATTTTCAGAGTAACAGAATAAGGAAAACTATAAATCCAATACAGCACTGGAAACCTCAGAGAGGATATTAACAGCAAAATGTGGTAAGGTATCTTACAGGACCAAGATGGCTATGTGATGTCATTCTTGTCTTTTAGATTGGCAAAATCCAGTAGTGTACTGGGTTACTACATTCTAAAATGATTTTATTCAAGAGCTATAGGAGATATATAGATATAGAAACAGATACAGGTATCTATGTAGCTATCGTCTCAACCACAGAGGTGTCCAGGAAATGGCTACTCAGGGTGCTGCAAATAGCCCAAGCTTTGGTAATGAGCCTATCAAACTACAATATTGCAATCTCTTCAATGAAGTTTTTATAGCCAGTCTTTGCAAACACAGCTGTTTCCAGGAGTTCTCATTGATGCATGTATACATTCCTACAGTTCAATATTTAGTATGGTATAATCCTTGGGGAAGACTAAATTATCTTTCTCTTGGCTGTTGCTAATTGCCTGCTTTTGCCCAATAGATTCTCTCTTAACATAACATCTAGACACAGAACTCAGATAAATGTAGTACATCCAATTCGAATTCTTCCTGGTGATGGCAGGTCAGAATGCAGACTCCTTCCTTCAATAGAAACCAGTGGACTTCAGGTTAATGATTTGTGTTAAGCTTCCTCTATTAGGGTCACCCAGACTCTTATCCACCACAGGTTTTGAAACAAGCTTTTAAGGACCCATCCTCAAGCACTGAAGGATATCTGTGACACAATTCAATCCAACTGCCTGCAACAAAGTTCCACTTTCTCCCATTATGTACTGTCTTAATGTACTTGGTTTTCCTCACTTTAATATGCTACTTTAAATTACTATTTTTCCCTTACCTTACCCAGGAAACTCTACTCATTCATTTAATCTGAAAGCTTAGAGAAACACTTTTCCTTCACTGCTTTTTTACTACTTTTTGAATTTTTATAGGAATTCATTAATTTTTACATTATGATTATGAGTGTTTTGCCTTCATGTTTGTGTGTGTACCACTTGTGTGCATGGTCCCTTCATAGGGCAGTGGAGGACATGGATTCCCTAGAACTGGTGTTACACACTATAGGAACCTAAAACTGGCTACTGTGAATTGAATCAGGGTCCTCCACAAGAGCAGCAACTAGTTATAATGTATCAATCATTTTTCAAACCCAAGAACACTATTTTGCACATGCTTATTTATTCTTATTTCATGTACTTGAGAGCTCACCTTCTTACATAGGTTTGAATACCACAGGTGTGCCTGGTGCCCAAAGATGCCAGAGGGATCTTATGAACTGGAGCTAAACATGTTTCCAAGGCCACCCTGTGGGCACTGAGAACTGATGCTAGCTTTTATTCAAAGCGGTCTATCTATATACAGATGCCTGGGCATCTGTCTAAACCACAAAGAGACACTTTAACACTAGGAGTGCATATAAACTTGTTAGAAATTTTTATAAGTGAGTATGAAATTGAATAATGACAAAAGAAAAGGATATGAAGCTCTTGCTTATATTCCTAGTGAACACCTTAGTGACTCTTCTGTAACCCAGTGCTTCCATGTGCTGAAACATCATAAGCACCTATGTATTCAGTACTCATCTGATACAAACGTGATATTTTATGCACACAATGTACACCAAAAAACATTAGGAACACTTAAACTTCTGAGAGTTTAGGAGAAGTTCAATGATGTTCCTGGGTTGCCATAGGCTTATTCACACAAGATTTACATGTCACAAGAAAAGTCAAAGGCTAGGACCTCTAGGTTCCTGTATTTGACAAAGACTTTTTGAGAAAAAATGTGCTGACAAGACCCATCATTCTGTTCTTCTGGTTTAGATTCCTTTGGAGAAACTATCAATATTTGCTGACCTTATACTTTGCCATTGAAGAGATCAATAAGGACTCAAGCTTGCTTCCCAATATGACCTTGGGTCCCCACATCTACAATGCCTTTAATTCTAACAAAAGAGCCTTGGAGGGCCCTCTGATGTGGCTGTCTGGAAGGAGTGAATATATCCCTAACTACAAGTGAAACACTTAACATAATGCTCTAGGAATCATTTCAGGAACCAAGCCTGAATTTTCTGCTGCAATTGCAACACTTTCAGAGCTCTACAATCTCCCACAAGTAAGTTAGAAACATATTTTAAGCATAATCACATCTTAGACCTGACCAAAACAAACAAACCAACAGAATACAATAACAGAACAAACACAAGAAAACAGAGAAATGGGTTATGTTTATTGTAGGCAGATTTCAAAAAGCACTGACGGAATTATTTTGATATGGCAATAATTAACAGATGACAGAGTGTGGTAAAAAGCATGGACAGCAAATTCTGGGAATTTCTAAGCAGATCACTTAGTAGTATCCATGATTCTATCTCCAAACAATGGATGATGTACTGTGGATACACAGTCTGCATTTGATCATAAGTCAAATTCTACAACAAAGATACCTAAATATGCAATCTAGCATATAAACATCTTAAAATTCCTATGGTTGTCAATACCTTACACATGGAAAAAGAAAGTCGAGGACATGTAACTAAGTTTGGATCAATGTTTAATGCCATCACTGATGAAAATTTTTCAAGGAATTAATGATATCATTCAGGAAATAGATCTCAGAATAGCACCCACAAAGACCAACCACTTAGCTATATCGTTGCAATTGACTCATCCAAGGCTACACTGAAGAAATGCATCTATCAGCAGGCGTTACTACAAATATAGAAATACTTGGTGAGCACAAGAGTCAGAAATAATCAAGATTAAAAACCCACCTGGTAACTCTCATTGTTATCATTCAGTTAAACAATTTGTAAATGTGTTTAACCTAATGTAATAAAAAGTAAAAGACAATAATTTAATCTGTCTGAGTTTTCTCTCTATCAAATCTATTGAGAGGGATGATACAATAACCTCTGGCAATGTGGCCCCAGATCTTCACAACTTACACAATTTTTTTAAGTTTTTTTATTTTATTTTTCTTATTAGTTTCTCTTCATATCACATAAATCTTTCGCCTTTTAACTTACACAATTTTAACTTAGGAAACTGAATCTCTAAAAACTTTGTTAGTCTCTGTATTTGCTTTCCTAAAAATGAAGGTTCTCGGAAATATGGTGTTATGTGACAAGAAAGTACCTGTTAATGCTTTCTGCAGTTTTTCTCTACATGAGATACTTTTTGGCATTGTTATTGCAACAAGAGATAGCTATCATGCCTTTCAAAGCCAGTGAGCTGCTTATTGTTTACTTATTGGCAGCTTCAGACACCTTAGTAACTTTGGAGCCTATAGTACTTGTAAAAGACTGTACTCCACCACATAATTTAGGGACAAGCTAATCTCACAGAAGACATCCTCCTTAACAATATTCATATTAACCCTCATATTTGAATAATGAAGTCACTTCCTTACTCAGGGTGATGATTCCAAATACCTGAAATTCAGAATCACTTTTTTTTTTCTTTGCTTCTTCAGGTCACATATGGACCATTTGATTCCGTGCTTAGTGACAAAGATACGTCTCCATCCCTTTATCAGATGTCTACTAAAGACAGAGGTCTAGCCCAAGGGCTGATCTCTTTATTGCTCCACTTTGCCTGGAAGTGGATGGGGCTCATTGTGTCTGATGATAAGAAAGGAAGGGAGTTTCTCTCTGACCTGAAAGTAAAGATGGTATCAGAAGATATCTGTGTAGCTTTTACACAAAAACTCCCTGATAATTTGAATCATAATGTAAAATATGATTATGGTTTGCTGAACTTGAAACAACATACACGAATAAATGTGAATTTATTCTATGGTGATATAGATGACTTGTTGTTCTTCTGTGTACACATTCGTATCTTTTTAATCAGAAAGAAGGTGTGGATCTTTGCAAAGCCACACTCAACATACTTAGAGTCTATAATAAATAATAAGCATATTATGATGAACCTATTCAGTGGAAGCTTCTCATTTTTAAAGAAGAGAACTATCCCTGGCTTCAAGCAGTTTCTTGAGGCCCTTACACCCTCCCATTACCCAGGAGATGTTTACTTCTCTAAGTTCTGGATTGACAATTTTAGTTGTTTACCTCCTGCTTTGCAATGTGGAAATCATAAACTTTGTCCAGTGAATATTTCCCTAAAGACTAAGGAGAAAATAAATGATATGATGACTATTTCTGAGCCAAGCTATTCCATATAGAGTGCAGTGTATGCAGTGGCCCATGCCCTGCATAAAATGCTATTGAGCAAAACTGAAATGGGATCTAAAGAAGACAGAAACACAGACTGGCTTCTACCATGGCAGGTAATAAGCCTCACCCATAATCAGGGGAAGCTTAGAACCTCATATTATTAGTAAGTAATTTGCTGTGGTCAGGCCAATAAAACATTTTCATCTTACAATTAAAAGTATAATGGATTACTTGGATTGCTGCTTTTCAGCTTCTTTAGTTCTTTGTATATACTGGATATTAGTCCTCTGTCAGATAAAGGGTTAGTGAAGATTCTTTCCCAATCTGTAGGCAGTCGTTTTGTTTTGATGATGGTATCCTTTGCTTTACAGAAACTTTTCAGTTTCATGAGGTCCCATTTATTGATTGTTGCTCTTAGAGCCTGTGCTGTTGGTGTTCTGTTCAGGAAGTTGTCTCCTGTGCCAATGAGTTCTAGGCTGTTCTCCACTTTTTTCCCAATTGATTTAGGGTATCTGGTTTTATGTTGAGGTCCTTGATCCACTTTGACTTTAGTTTTGTGCAGGGTGATAAATATGGATCTATTTTCATTTTTCTGCATATAGACATCCAGTTGGTCCAGCACCATTTGTTGAAGATGCTGTCTTTTTTCCATTGAATGGATTTGGCTTCTTTGTCGAATATCGAGTATTCATAGGTGTGTGGACTTATTTCTGGGTCTTCGATGCGGTTCCATTGATCCTCCTTTCTGTTTCTATGCCAATACCATGCTGTTTTTATTACTGTTGCCCTGTAGTATGGCTTGAGATCAGGAATGGAGATACCTCCAGATGATCTGTTGTCGTACAGGATCGTTTTGGAGATTCTGGGTTTTTTGTTTCTCCATATGAAGCTGAGAATCTTTTTTTCAAGGTCTGTAAAGAATTGAGTTGGTATTTTGATGGGAATTGCATTGAATCTGTAGATTGCTTTTGGCAGTATGGCCATTTTCACAAGAGATAAACAGAGAATTCTCGACAAAGGAATATCAAATGGCAGAAAAACACTTAAAGAAATGCTCATCCTCATTAGCCATCAGGGAAATGCAAATCAAAACAACCCTGAGATATCACCTTACACCCATCAGAATGGCCAAGATGAAAAACTCAAGCGATAACACATGCTGGAGAGGTTGTGGAGAAAGGGGAACCCTCCTCCACTGCTGGTGGGAATGTAAACTGGTACAACCACTCCGGAAAGCTATCTGGAGCTTTCTAATACAAATAGGAATAATGCTTCTTCCAGACCCAGCTATACCACTGCTAGGTATATACCCAAAGTTTGTTCAAGTACACACAAAGGACACTTCCTCAACCATGTTTATAGCAGCTCTATTTGTAATAGCCAGAACCTGGAAACAACCCAGATGTCCATCAATGGTGGAATGGGTACAGAAATTGTGGTATTTTTATACAATGGAATACTACTCAGCAATCAAAAAGGAGGAAATCATGAAATTTGCAGGCAAATGGTGGGATCTAGCAAAGATCATTCTGAGTGAAATATCCCAGAAGGAGAAAGACAAACATGGGATATACTCACTTATATAGACCTATAAGATATGATAAACATAATGAAATCTATACACCTAAAAAAGATAATCAATTGAGTGGACATGGGGTAAGATGATCAATCCTCGTTTAGAAAGACAGATGGGATGTGCATTGAACGTATGACAGGAGTCTACTGAGCACATCTGAAAGACTCTAACTAGCAGTGTTTTCAAAGCAAAGACTCATGACCAAACCTTTAGCAGAGTTCAGGGAATCATAAGAAAGAAGGGGAGTTAGTCTGATGGGGAAAGGATAGGAGCTCCACAAGGACCAAATATATCTGGGCACAGGGTCTTTTCTGAGACTGACATTCAACCAAGGACCATGTATGGATATAACCTAGAACCTCCACTCAGATGTAGCCTGTGGTAGCTCAGTAACCAATTGGTTTCCCAAAGTGAGGGGAACAGGGACTATTTCTAACAGGAACTCAATGACTGGCTCTTTGGTCTCCCCACCCCCGAAGGGAGGAGCAGTCCTGTTAGGCCACAGAGGAGGGCTTTGCAGCCAGTCCTGAAGATACCTGATAAAACAGGATCAGATGAATGGGGAGGAGGTCCCCCCTATCAGTGGACTTGGAAAGGGGCACAGTGGAGATGAGGGAGGGAGGGACCGGGAGGGAATGAGGGATCGGGACACGGCTGGGATACAGAGTTAATAAAATGTAACTGATAAAAAATAAAATAAAAAATAAAAAATAAAAAAAGAAAAGTCACACAGACAATAAACCACGCTTTCAAGATAAAAAAAAAAAAGTATAATGGAAAAAGTTTTAAATTTCTCTCCATTTAGTTTGATGTTGGCTATAGGCTTGCCATATTTTGTCTTGTGCCTTGTATCCCTGATCTCTCTAAGACTTAGTTAAACATGAATAGGTATTGGATATTGTCAAAAGCTTTTTTGACATCTAGGAAAACTATCGTGTGGTTTTTCTCCTTCAGTTTGTTTATATGATTGATTACAATGATGGATTTCTGTCTATTGAACCTGCATGCCTGAGATGAAGCCTACTTGGTCATGGTGGATAATATCTCTTATGTGTTCTGGGTTTGCAAGTATTTTATTGAGTATTTTTGCATCAATGTTCATAAGAGAGATAGGTCTGAAGTTCTGTATTTGTTGGGTCTTCCTGAGATTTAGGTATCAAGGTGACTGTGGCTTCATGAAATGAGTTTGGTAATGTTCATTCTGCTTCTATTTTGTGGAATAATTTAAATAGAACTGGAGTTAGCTCTTTTTGAGGTCTGTAAATTTCTACACTGAAACTCTCTGGCCCTAGGCTTTTTTGTAAGGGATACTTCTGAGACTGCTTATATATACTTGGGACATATAGGACTATTTAATCTATTTAGCCAATCTCTACTTAAGTTTGGTAATTGGAAACTATTAAGAAAATTGTCCCCTTCATTTAGGTTTTCAAATTTTGTGGCATATAAGCTTTTATAGTAGACCTAATGATTGTTTGGATTTCCTCAGTATCTGTCATTATGTCCCCTTTATAGTTACTGATTTTGCTGATTTGGACACTTTCTCTCTGCCTTTTAGTTAGTTTGCCTAAGGATTTGTCTATGTTGTTGATTTTTTCAAAGAACCAGCTCTGGGTCTCATTGATACTTTGAATTGTTTTCTTTGATTTTAATTCATAGATTACAACTCTGAGTTTGATTATTTCTAATTGTCTACTCCTCTTTTGTGTATCTGCTTGTTTTTTCCCCCTAGGGATTTTAGGTGTGTCATTAAGTTTCTTATATGAGATGTCTCAAGCTTCTTTCTGGCAGCACTTTGCACTATGAACTTCCTCTTAGCACTGCTTTCCTTTTGTCCCATAAGATTTTATTACTATCGCTCTTTAGTACAACTTGAAATCAGGGATGGAGTTACCTACAGAAGTTCTTTTATTATACAAAAATGTTTTAGCTATTCTTTAGCTAATTTTTTGTTTTGGTTTTGGCATTCTATATGAAATTGAGAATTGTCCTTTCAAGGTCTGTGAAGATTTGGGTTGGTATTTTGATAGTAATTGCATTGAATCTGTAGATTGTTCTTAGTAGGATGGCTGTTTTTACTATGTTAATCCTACTGATCCATGAGCATGGGTGATATTTCCATCTTCTCATATCTTTTTCAGTTTCTTTTTTCAGGGATGTGAAGTTCTTGTAATAGAGGTCTTTCTCTTGCTTGGGTAGTTACACCAAGATATATTATTTCTGGTTACTGTGAAGTATGTTGTTTTCCTAATTTTTTTACAAGCCAATTTATCATTTACATTCATGTGGGCTATTGATTTTATAAGTTAATTTTACAGCAGCCAGTTTACTGAAGGGGTTTGTCTACTATAGAACATCTCTGGTAAAATTTTGTGGGTCACTTATATATACTAGTGTATCATCTGTGAATAGGGATATTTTGACTTTTTCCTTTCCAATTTGGACCCCTTGATCTTTTGTAGTTGGATTATTGCTCTAGCTAGAACTTACGGTACTACACAGAAAAGATATGAAGAAAGTGGACAGCCTTCTATTGTCCCTGACTTTAGTGTAATTGCTTTGATTTTGTCCCTATTTAATTTGATTTTGGCTATCGGCTCGTTGTTTTATTACCTTTATTATGTTTATGTTTGGGCCTTGTATCCCTGAGATCTAGAGGGCTTTTATCATGAAGTCATGCTCAATTACCTCAAAGGCTTTTTTTTTTTTTGCATCTAATGAGATGAACATGTTTATTTACTATTTCTTTCAGGGAATTACAGTGATGGATTTAATTATGTTGAACCATACCTGCATCCCTGGGATGATGCTTACTTGATCATAGTGGATGATTATTTGATGTGGTCTTAGACTGGTTTTACCAGTATCTTACTGAGTATCTTTGCACCAAAGTCCGTAAGGGAAATGGGTTTGATCTTTTCTTTCTTTGTTGGGTCCTTGAGTGGTTTAGATACCAGTGTGACTATGGATTTATAGGATGAGTTTGGCAATGTTCCTTCTGTTTGGTTTTGTACAATAGTTTCTAAAGTATTGGTGTGAGCTCCTCTTTGAAATTCTGGTAAAATTCTATGCTAAAGCCATCTGGTTCTGAGATTTTGTTTTGGTTGGGAGACTTCTGATGACGGTTTCTATTTTCTTAGGTGTTATAGGACTCTTTAACCTGCTTACCTGATCTTGATTTAACTTTGGTAAGTGAAATCTATCAGGTAAATCTTCCATTTAGATTTTTGAAACTTGTGGAATAGTCTTTTGAAATAATATATAGTGATTCTTATGAGTTATTCCTTTTCATTTCTGATTTTTTTTATTTGGATACAGTCTCTCTGTTTGTTAGTTTGTTTAGAGGTATGTGTATCTTGTTGATGTTCTCAAAAAAAAAAACAGCTCTTAGTTTCACTGATTCTTTGTATTGTTTCCAATTTTTCTGATACTGATTTCATCCATGAAAATGACTACTTCCTGATGCCAGTTCCTCTTGGTTGTTTTTACTTCTGTTTGTTCTAGAGCTTTTACATGTGTTTTTAAATTTATATTATAAGAATTTGTTAATTCTTTTTAGGAAGGCACTTAATGCATTGAAACTTTTCCTTAGCACTGTTTCATCGTGTCCCAGAAGTTTCAGTATGTTGTCCCTTCATTTTCATTGAATTCTAGAAAATCTTTAATTTATTTCTTCCCTGACCCAGTGGTCACTGAATTGTTCAGTTTCCATGATTTTTTTAGGTTTTCTCTTGTTTCCACTGTTATTGATATCTAGCTTTAATCCATGGTAGTTTGATAAAATACAAGGAGTTATTTCAACTTCCTTGTACCTATTGAGGCTTGCTTTCTGACTAAGTCAATACGCACTTTTGGAAAAGCTTCTGTGAGGTGCTGAAAAGAAGGTATATTCCTCTTTGGGGGAAAAATTCTGTATATGTCCATTAAATCCATTTGATTTGTGTTTCTGTTAGTATAATTGTTTCTCTGTTTAGTTTCTGTCTTCGTGATATGTCCTTTGGTGAGTATGGGGTTTTGAAGTCTCCCTCTATGACTGTGGAGGTATTAGTCTATGATTTAAGCTTTAGTAATGTTACTTTTACAAATGTAGGTGCCCTTGTATTTGGACCAATACATTCAGAATTGAGACATCATCTTGGTGGATTTTTGCTATCATATGTATCATTTTGCTATGATATGTGTCCTCTCATATCTGTTTTGAATAAATTCAGTTAAAATATTACTTTATTAGATATTAGGATGGCTTCTTTCAACTTGCTTCTTGGGTCAGTTTCCTTGAAAAACATATTTCCAGCCCTTCACTCTGAAGTAATGTCCTCCTTTGTTTTTAAGTTGTGTTTTTTCTTTTGTATGCAGCAGATTGATGAGTCCCATTTCAGCATCCATTCTGTTAGTCTTTGTCTTTTTATTGAGGAATTGAGTCCATTGATGTTGACTGATATTAATGATTAATGATTGCTAGTGCCTGTTATTTTGATTTTTATGATTGCAGCAAGTTTTTGTGGTTTTTTTTCATTTGTTATTGCAGCAGCAGTGTTATTTATTTTCTGTTATTCTCTGGGTGATGTTTACTTACTTTGGTGGGGGTTTTCATTCTAGTATCTTCTGTACAGTTGTGAAGCATAGACATATACAACATAACATTTTCAATTCCACAGCACGGCCCCACTTGCTGTGAAGTCACTACAATTGAAGCCTTATTAACCCGGTCCACCGGGTGCTGCCATTTTTGTCCTCTTCAACTCTACATCTTCTAAATGGAAATATTTTTTTCTGGTGCTGGAAAGGCACAGGACTTTTTTCCAACTAAGGACATGCTACATACTATACTATCTTCCATCTCATAGACAATATTTCTACTTGTGTTCACTGGCTCTTGTATTATTTCTATGGGGAATAGTTTTAATCTCACTAAACAACTGGGAAGACAAATAAACAAACTAAGCACTTTCAAAAAGAAAGCCATGGTAGAGAGAGGGAAAATGAGCTTCTCTTTAAAGTCAGCCTGTGTCGGCCACTCATATCATATGATGTCTCTCTTCAGCTGCATCCATTTCTGAGGAAAATTAAATTTATAAATGCTGCTGGAAATAAAATAAGCTTTGATGAGAACAAGAATATTAGGAAAACATATGATATACAAAATTTTATTGCATATAATTTTCAAAATGCATTACTACTTAAAGTGGGAGAGTTTGTCTTCAAGAGTGCACAAGATCAAGGCTTTTTCATCAATGAAGTTCTGATTCAATGGCCAAGCAAATTAAAACAGGTCTGGAAATTTTTCAGTATTTAATTTGAAGGGAATTAATTGTAAAGAATTATAAAAATTGATTGTGTAATGATTCTTTGAACTTTTAAAATGATTGTGAATTTTTAATTTCTTATGTCTATTGTGACTATTAGCTTGTGTGTGGGTGTTCATGCACCCGAGAACATGTGCTTCGTAAATCCCAGTCAACCGTGGTTATCTTCTTCAGTTGCTGTCAACTCTATTTTTATCTGTGAAACCCTTACTTTCTGATTTTGCTGAACTCAGTGGACAGAATTACCTAGGTTCTCTCTTTGTCTTCATTATCATAAAGTTTGGATTACAGGCCTATTTTTCTGTACCCAACTTTTCTTCCATCTTTTCATCATGATCAAATTCATATTTTCCTGCTTATGTGGCATGCATGTTAAATACTAAAACATCTCTTTAGTTCTGTTTGATGACATTAAATCAGAAATGAACTAATATTTCAGAATTACATATATGTATATACATACACATATAAATATACATACAAATGCACACATAATGTCAGCTAATTCCTTAGCTACAATTAGATGAATTGAATTTGAATGTTTGTGTTGATTAATAATGCAGTGAATGAATGATTGAGTGCTCATGGTTATATAAAGGCATGTATGTGTGTTTCTATATGTAAACACACATATGCACACAAAGTTCTGTAAATTTTCACATCTTAATTATAAAGGCTAGCTGATGCTCAAGCATCCTTCCATTCACATAACTCATACTCAAGCATATCAATAATTTTACAAGGATGTGAGCTAGCATAAATAACTAATAAATTATGGATTTGGACACAAAACATTTCTCCAAGCAATGTATATGAGCTGCCCAATATGTGTTTCAGGAACTGAACTTATATTTCATTTCA
This sequence comes from Meriones unguiculatus, assembly GCF_030254825.1. NCBI lineage: Eukaryota > Metazoa > Chordata > Mammalia > Rodentia > Muridae > Meriones > Meriones unguiculatus. The sequence goes on from NW_026843664.1 coordinate 529,276, forward strand.
AGAGCTATGTGCACTCTTAACAGCTAATCCAGTTATCCAGAAACACATTCCTGTTAATATGTACATATTCATTAGACAGAAACTGCCAAACCAGGGCAGAAAAGAGATCTAAGATAAAAATATTTCCTGTCCTACAAAATTTCTAACGTATAACAAACTAAAATTGCACTAGGATTTTATTAGTTATGTTATAAAGAATGCAACTGGTGAAAGTCCCATTTGATGACATCACTAATGTTTGAAAAGAAAGGCATAAAACAACCCCTAACATTGGGAGTCAAGGGTAAGAGTCACAGTAACAGATTATAATTCACCAATGGCCGAAACATTTTCATGAGAAAATTGAACTTCCTTTTGCAGCTGAATCAGAGTGCATGGGTGTTACTATAAGATTGGAAATATAAAGGTAGAAATAAGTGTGCTTGGAGGCAAGTTTTATGATTGGATACTTGTCTTAAAATCCAACTGTCCCAAAATTCATACAATAAAATAAGTTCTGGCTTTCTGCCTCACAGAAGAGGATATCTTGATGTCCAACACATTTCACACAGGATAGGCAGTAGTGAGTCATAGTTTGGTCACCAAAAAGGGATGTTGAACATTTAGTATTGGAAAGTGTGGTAAGTTGAAATCTCCATTCTACATTCCCACATTAAAACCTCAGAGTTCCTCATAAACAAATGCAATTTCCATAGGTTACGTGTATTTAGCCTAATCTATTTTAAAGTGATGTTCGATACCGTGACCAGTTTTTCTGTGTTGTTTTCAGACTCCTCAATCTGTATGTACACAGAGCTGTGGTCCAGGATTCTGGAAAGTTCTACAAAAAGAAAGGCCGGTCTGCTGTTTTTCTTGTGCATTTTGTCCAGAGCAGCATATTTCTAACCAGACAGGTAGAAAAATAATACTTTTACTCAAACTGCTTGGGAATGCAGAGGGGGAAAGTTAAGAAGTGACCTTGGTGTCATAATGTAGTGCTGTTCCATATGTCTCTAACACTCATCCTTAAATCCATTAATCATTGGTGAAACCACACAATGTGTGAATTTAGAGTGGCAATTCTCATGCTATTGTGTCATATGCACCCTACTTTCAAAAACCAACCTTTGGGTGCACGGAATGACCATCTCAGCTCTTGCAGTGTTCCATGTTATGAGCTCTCCATTAATTGTGAGTTCTCCAGTTGTCCAGGATAGATTTGTATTTCTGTGATTAACAAACCTAATGATTCTTTCTTCAAAGTAACTCCAGGAAAACTGCATATCTGATTGTTTCTGAATGCACAAGAAACTGAACTGCATTTACAACACAGTTGTTATTTTCAGTATCAACAATAGAAAAAAGCAAGTCTTTGTAAATGAAAACATGGCTGCCTTTTTAGGGTTGTGGTCAACTGTGTGATAACATATATAAATAAAATCATATGGAATGAGCAGGTTGCATTTTTATATACAAACACACACACCAAGACAGAAACACATTTAATGAGAAAAGAAAGAGCCTATGTATTTGAGAGTAAATAAATATAAGGTGGGTCTGGGAGATGACTTAGAGAAATGAAAAAGAAGAGGCATAGTGAGGTAATTATATTATTTTTTAAATGAAAATTTTTACAGAAAAATAAAAAGTCAGAAAGAAAATACATTAATATAATGATGAGAATCTACTATTTATTCTATTATAAAGGCCAATCCTTAGACAACCATAATACAAACAGAATTTTTTATGTATTATTGGAAATGATCAAATGTTGAAAATTAAATATTCTTTATATTCTAAGATCTAATGCTATCATAGGTTAAATTCCTTGCAGAGTGACAGATGACTTCAATTCCTGTGTTAAAAATATATGGAGAGAGCAGAGAGCCTTGCCTTGTCCCTGATTTCAGTGAAGCTTACAAATGAAGCTTACAAAGCTTACAAATGAAGCTTACAGTGAAGCTTACAAATGAAGCTTACAGTGAAGCTTACAAATGAAGCTTACAGTGAAGCTTACAAATGAAGCTTACAGTGAAGCTTACAAATGAAGCTTACAAATGAAGCTTACAAATGAAGCTTACAAAGGTCATGAATCAAATACCTAATAGAAGTCCTCAATTGGGATTGATTTGTGTTTCTCTCTGTTTAGGTTAATGTTGGCTATAGGGTTGCTGTATATTGACTTTACTATGTTTAGGTATGTGCTTTATGACCCTGATCTCTCCAAAATTTTATACATAAAGAGGCATTGGATTTTTGGAATCTATGGAAATGATCATGGAATTCTTTTCCTTCTGTGTGTTTATGTGGTGGATTAAATTGATGGATTTCTATAGACTGAACCACTCCTGCATGCCTGGGATGAAGCTTATTTGACAGTGGTGGATGATATCTTTTACTTGTTCTTGTATTTGTTTTGCGAGTATTTTACTGAGTTTTTTTGTGTCATTGTTCATGATAGAAATTGGTCTGAAGTTTATGTCTTTTTTGGGTCTTGACTGTGATGTGACTGCGTCTTCATCGAATTAATTTGTTAATGTTCCTTCTGTTTCTATTTTGTGGGATTGTTTGAAGAGTATTTGTATTTACTCTTCTTTGAAGTCTGGTTGAATTCTGAGCTGAAACCATCTGGCTCTGGGCTTTTTTGGATAGGGACTTTTGAAGACTTCCGCTATTTCCTTGGGTAAGATAGGATGTTTTATTTACCTGATCTTGATTTAACTTTGCTAAGTGGAATCTACCATGAAAATTGTCCGTTTTATATAGATACTAAGTTTTTGTGATGTATAGACTTTTGAAGTAAGACCTAATGATTCCTTCGATTTCCATCTTTCTATCACCCTTTTCCTTTTTTATTTTGTTCATTTGGATAGTGTCTTTCTGACTTTTAGTTATTTTGGCTAAGAGTTTGTCTCTCTGGTTGATATTCTCAAAGAATCAGCTCTTGGTTTCGATGATTCTTTGAATCATTTCATTTCTAGTATATTGATTTCAGCACTGAATTTGATTATTTCCAGCCCTCTACTCCTCTTGGCCCTGTCTACATCTTGTTGTATTATTCATGGTCTTTCAGTTGTGTTATTAGATTGCTTGTAGGAGATGTCTCAAATTCCTATATGAAGGCATTTAGTCTATCAATTTTCCTCTTAGCACTGCTGGCATTGTGTCCCATAAGTTTGGGCATGTTGTGCCTTAATTTTTATTGAATTCTAGGACATCTTTAATTACTTTTTTATTTCTTCCATGACACCTGTTATTGAGTAGAATTGTTCAGGTTCCATGTGTATGTGTAGGCATTTCGCTCTTTCTGTCATTGTTGAGGTCCAGATTTAGAACATGGTAGTGTAATTGGATCCAAGGGATTATTTCAGTCTTATTGTATGTGTTAAGACTTGCTTTTTGCCTGAATATATGTTCAATTTTGGAGAAAATTCCTTGATTTGCAGAGAAGACATATTTGTGTCTGGGTGACCATTTTTAGGACTTCTATTAGGTATTTGATGCATGACCTATGTAAGCTTCATTATTTCACTGTTTAGCTTCTGTGACAATGATCTGTCACTTGGTGAGAGTGAGGTCATAAAGTTTACCATTATTACTGTGTTGGGACTGATATGTGATTGAAGTTTTAATAATGTTTCTTTTACAAATGCAGGTGCCCTTCTATTTGGGGCATAGTTGTTAAAGATATTGTCCTCATGGTGGATTTTTGTATGATGAGGACAACATATCCTTCACTTCTCTTTTGAATAATTTCATTTGGAAGACTATTTTATTAGATATTAAGATGGTAGTGCCACTTACTCCTGGGTTCCATTTGATTGGAAAACCTTTTTTTAGCACTTTACTCCAAGGTAGTGTCTATCTTTGGGGCTGAAGTGTGTTTATTGTATGCAGCAGAATGTAGGATCTTGTTTCTATAACTATTCTGTTAGCATGTGTCTTTTTAATGGATTGCTGACTCCATTGATGTTGAGAGATACTGGTCATCAATGAATTTTGGTTCCTTTTATTGTGGTGTTATTGCGGATAGTGTATTTATGTGCTTGTTTTGATTTTTTCTCTTTTTTTAAAGGATTTATTTATTATGTATACAGTGTTCTACCCACATGTACACCTGCATGCCAGAAGAGGGCACCAGATCTCATTATAGATGGCTGTGAGCCACCATGTGGTTGCTGGGAATTGAACTCAGGAACCTTTAGGAAGAACAGCCAGTGCCATCTCTCCAGCCCAACTTCTGATGTTATCTATATCGTGTATTTCATGGGTGTAGGTGATCTCATTGGGTTGGAGTTTTCCTTCTAGTAGCTTCTCAAGGTCAGGGATAGTGAACAGACTTGTTTTAACTTAGTTTTGTCATGGAATATCTTGTTTCCTCCATCTCTGTTGATTATAAGTTTTGCTGAGTACAGTAGTCTGCTCTAGAATCTGTGGTCACTTCATGTCTGCATGACATCTCCCCAGGCCCTTCTGGGTTTCATAGGCTCTGTTGGAAAGTGTGGTGTGGTCCTAATAGGTCTGCCTTTATATTTCACTTGATCTTTTTCCTTTGTGCTTTTGATATATTTTTTCTTCATTGTGTAGATTTATTGTTTTGATTATCTTATGGCAAGATAATTTTCTTTTCTGTTCTAGTCTATTTAGTGTACTGTAAGCCTCTTGTATGTTTAAGGTTATTATTTCTTAAGGTTGGAGAAATTTTTGTCTATGATTTTTATTAAAAATATATTCTGTACCTTGGAGCCTGGAATCATCTGTTTAGTCTATTCCTATTGTTCTTAGGCTTTACATTTTCATGGAGTCCTTGAACTTTTCTGATTATATGTTTTCTTTGAGAGATAGATCAGTTTCTTCAATTGTATTTTCAATGCCTGAGATTCTCTCCTCCATTTCTTGTATTTTGTAGGTGATGCTTATCTCTATGGTACTTGATCTCTTCCCTACGTATTCCATCTCCAGGATTTTCTGGTTGTTTTCTTATTGATTCCAATTCCATTTCAATAATTGAATATTTTTAATAATTTCTTTCACCTGTTTAATTGTGGTTTCTTATATATGATGGCCTCTCTTTGTTTGCCCTGTATTTCTTTGAGACATTTGTTCTTTTCTTCTTTATACGTCTCTAATAACTTCATAAACATAGATTTAATGTCCCTTTTCTGTGTTTCAGCTGTATTAGAATATCCATTGCTCTCAGGGGTGGGTTCTGGTGGAGCCAGGATGTCCCAGTTTTTGTTGACTGTGTTTCTATACTGGCCTTTGGCCATCTGGTTCTCTGTAGACTTACCTGTTTCTTCCTGGAAACTGTACCAAAGACTGGATCCTCCTGCTTTTGGAGTTTAGAGTAGTATTCAGGAAGATGTCAAATGTACAGTTGCTCAGGAATGGATACTGGCAGTTCAGATGCCAGCATCTTGAAGGGCAGGGCACATGGCAGTGTATAGACACATAAACATGTAGGGACTGGTGAACTGAAGGACAAGGGTGTGCATGCACTGGAACCATGAATTTTAGAGTGCAGGTACTGGTGGTCATCTGCAAGGGGCAGGTGCCTCAGGTTGTATCCGGGGGATTCCTCAGAATAAAGCTGGGCTGCTGCTTACAGGCCTGCCCCAAACTGTGCTCCCTGTACTCAGATTCCTCTGGGCTCTGCCTTCTTGGATCTGCCATCCCTGTAATTTTATTGTTCACATGGTGTCCACAGGGTGACCAGTAAACAGTAGCTTGGTGGCTTAGATGCTCTCCCAGTAAACCTGAAGCTGCCCTACAGGGAGCAGAAGAGATCCAAATTCTGACTTCTAGAGCAAACAGTTCCTGGATATGGGGATCCAAACTCACTGGAGTATATGAAGGGGCAGGTGGCCCAAATTTTGTTACTCCTGATTCTGTGAGATGGCCACAGAGGGCCTGTATCAGATGGACTCCATTTCTTGGATGACCTGTTCAGAACAGGAAGCAGCAAAGTTGATTCTGTGGATCTGGCCACCTGTCCATACACTGGTCTCAGAGTCTCTGCATCTCTGCCCCTCAGATAAGGTGCACACTGGTCTCCACCATCTTGGATTCTCCTTGTTTGAACTTTCATCCTTTTCTTTTTTGGTGGGAGCCTTTTGTAATTTTTTGAATTTACACTTGGGTCTATTTAGGTCTAATTAGGTTGCTGAATTGTTGTTGAATTCAACTTTGACTAATGGTTGCTTGAACAAATCTAAAACTTATCCATCTCATGACCACTTTTAAGCTGACTAGAATATAGTATGTTTTAAACATATTTCCTTAGAATATTCTGAATTTCGTTGAATTCTGTAATAAAGTTTTTCTGTAATTTCTGATTCTGTTAATTTGAGTACTCTATTTTTTCCTTAATTTACTTGAGATATAGGTCTGTCAATTTTCTTTATCTTCAGAAAGAGACAGCTCTTCCTTTGGTTAATTCTATGTATTGTGTTCTTTGCTTCTGTTTCACTCATTTCTATTACAAAGCTATTATTTCTTTTTATTATATTATTAATTAATTCGTGTACTATCACAGCATCTGCTCACACCTCTCCTCTCAGACCCTCCCAACCCAATGTGCCACTCCTCCCTTTCTTTCCAAAAAAACAAGTCCCCCATGGATATCAACCAGCCTTGGCATATAAAGTTGCAATAAGAATAAGCACAACTTCTGTTATTGAGGCTACACAAGGCAGTCAAATTAGGTGACAAAAGAGTCAGAGAAAGCTTTGGTCTTGCTCTTAGGTGTCCCCATAAAGACAAAGCTGCACAAGTGTTATATATGTGCAAAAATCTCATATCTGTCCCTTGCATGCTTTACTGTTGGCAGTTCATTCTTTGTGAGCTTGTGCCAGGAGCCTTTCTGTGGGGCAATCCCGAGCATGGAAAGGAGAGGTTTTTGCCTACAGGGTGCTCCAGAGAGCTGATGAGGTGTCAACGATGAGAGGGAGTTAGTCAGCTGATGTGGTTAGTGGAATCTAGCAGCTGACTTATAACATTAAGACCTTTCTTTGGCTCTGACTTATTGTTGACAAGGCTCTTCTTGTTTGTACAAGTTTCACAGTACAAACACAGATTAATGATTATACAAGTGGTACAGAATGGGTGTTTGATTTTTTTTTCATTATCCAGGGATAAAAGTTCTGTTACAATTTAAAAAGTACACACCAAACATATTTGATTATCATTATTAGCCCTATAACTCTACTTTAAAGAATCCAAAGAATGTCTCCTTCACAGAAAACACATTTAATATGTGAAAGCCTGCTTTTAGGCTGGTATTGTTTGCACTATGAGTGTAGTCCAGAGAAACAAAAAACACTTTAACTGGTCTTTTTATGCATAGCAAATACAAAGAAATATCTCCTTTTACTATATGTATCATTATCTATGCTACAAACTAGAAAAAGTTTATTTAAGTCAATCTTATTTACTAAGTTTTATTCCATCAGGAGTGTATCCTCTGTGAACTTCTATCTTTAAACTACATTTTCAGGGAGCTCTAAGCCTATAATAGAAGATCTTAAACCTATACATGAATCTCCAGGCCTCTCAGGTTATGCATATTACATTTGTTTACCCTGCACCAATATAATATTTAGGGGCACATACCCCAAGAAAACTCCTGAAATAATGGTCTCATCTCTCTATCTGCTTAACTCTGCTTAACAATTTTCAGGGCATAAAGAAGATTTTCAAACAGTGGACAGATAAAGCTAAGTTTAGTATTTTCATAAGGCTCAGGTCTCATTAGGGCTGGCTGCATCGTCTTCCTTTATGACCTAGTAAAGTTGCTCCCTGTTAAGGGAAGATGATCAAAGAGCTTGTCACTGAGTTAAATTCAGAGGCAGTCCCTGTTCTCCTTACAATGCAGCCAGCTCTGATGAGACCTGATAGGCTAGGGTTAGAGGGAAGGGAAGGAAGACCTCCCTATCAGCAGACTTGGAGAGGGGTATGGGAGGATATGAGTGTGGGAAGATGTGGAGGGCATGAGCAAGGGTGCTACAGTTAAGATACAAAGTGAATAAACTATAAATAATTAAAAATACCTAATTAAAAATGACTCAGACATAATTTTTATGTAGAAAAAAAAGAACAGAAATTGAATCAAAGTGCAGAAAGTCCCCAGTAATGCAGCAAACAATTAAAAAAAGCAGAAGTTAGAGATAGAAAAATTGTAACAATCTCAGCTTTGCTGGAATAGCACCAAGCAACTATACTGGCAAATGACTCTCAACACTTTCAGTGAATATGGCTCTGTCATTCTCCCTTTGTGATAAAACATTTTGGTAGATTTATGGTATTTATGACATGCAGGTCATTTTTCAGTCTTCAGAATATTACTGAAGAACAAGAGTGAAAATTAGAACAATTCCCAGGATTATTCTGGAATTAATAATGAAAGACAAAGAGTCCTGTCCTGAGTCAAAGGATGTCAAAGACTATAGAAATTTATTTGAAACTTCCACAGCTGAGATAGGTAATTATTGGTCTGAGATTAGAGCTGGAGTTTGTTGATGCAAGGGCTGTATATTTACCACCAAATCAGAACTGTTTCATAGGTCATGGAGGTGAGACCTCACTTATTCCCATGTTACCTTAGAAAAATTATAGGAGTGGGATAACAAATATCCACTGAAACAGTGAGTAACAAGAAAAATGAGAAGAATCCATGATGGTGGAAACAATGAAGTATATTTATACATCGATGTCACCAAAATACAATGTACACATACTTAGAAACTCAACGTGTAAAAAAAAATATTTGAAGGCTCACTTGACAGTATTACTTTATCTGAATACAAGTAAAATAGATTTTACTGTCCTTGAGAAACAGTGATAAGCTGCTGAGAAGAAAGCTTATTTTTGATTAAACAAGATAAACAGTAAAAATGTGAATTATAAAGATTTCATGTACTTGGCAGTAACAGGAAGCAGAATATACCAGAATACACACATCACTGGAAAACACTTTAAATGTGCAACAAATAGATATTTATATAAGGTGAAATGTTGATCAAATTTCTCCATACAGATCAGCAGGAGTGCATCACTTGCCCAAGTCATGAGTACCCAAACCCTGAGAGAAACAACTGTCTTCCCAAGGCAGTGACCTTCCTTTCATTTGAGGATCCTCTGGGCATGGCGCTGGCATGCACAGCTATGTGCTTCTCTGTCAGCACAATTGCAGTTTTGGGAGTCTTTCTCCAACACCGAGAATCAGCCATTGTTAAGGCCAATAACAGGACTCTCAGCTACACCCTGCTCATCTCCATCCTCCTCTGCTTCCTCTGTTCCTTTCTCTTCATTGGACGCCAAAACACAACCTCCTGCATACTGCAACAAAAAACATTTGCACTTGTGTTCACCTTGGCTATTTCCACCATTTTGGCAAAAACTATAACTGTAATTCTGGCCTTTAGGGTCATGAAACCAGGAAGAACAATGAGAAGGTTGTTCGTCTCAGGCATCTATAATTCTGTCATCCCTATCTGTGTCCTGATCCAACTTATTCTCTCTGCAGTCTGGCTGGGAACCTCACCTCCTTATATTGACACAGATGAACACTCTGAACATGCTCATGTCATCATTTTATGCAACAAGGGCTCAGTCACTGCCTTCTACTGTGTGCTGGCTTACTTAGGGACCCTGGCCTTAGGCAGCTTCACTGTGGCTTTCCTGGTAAGGAACCTGCCTGACACATTCAATGAGGCCAAGTTCCTGACATTCAGCATGCTGGTCTTCCTCAGTGTCTGGGTCATCTTCATCCCTGTTTACCAGAGCACCAAGGGCAAAGCTGTCATGGCTGTGGAGGTCTTCTCCATATTGGCCTCTAGTGCAGGGTTGCTGGGGTGCATCTTCTTCCCTAAGTGCTACATTATTCTCTTAAGACCTGATAAAAACTCTTTGAGATGTATTAAAAACAAAAAATACCAAATAAAAACTGATCATTTTGTTGTATTAGTTTTCTTTTTTCTAATAAAACCCATTAGTATACTAAAATTAAGTTATTTACCCACTTTTAAGTAACTTTTTCTTAAATGTATATTTAAACAAACAAAAGAGCTCCTCACTTTGTCAAACAATCACAGACATTCTATTTTAGAATAAAAGCTGCTGCTGAAAACACATTTTAGTAAGTTATGCATGTTATTTATTAATTTTTGGACAATATACATATTCAAAATGTAATTACATGAAAGTAATTGAGATAAATAGTACATGAACAAATACTTGTTTTCTTTGTTATTTTAGGGAGTTTTTAGCCCTGTTATATACAGGGCTTTGGGTGATATCTGAGATTCTTCTATAGTCCAAGCATGAGAATCAGTTTCTGGAAAGGGGTTGGTGGTGTGTTTTTTAAACAGTTGAGCCATTCCAGAAATCAGAGTAGAGAATTTTCTAAAGAGAAATTATAAATCTGCTGCCTGTCTCTGCTCTCTTTTCCTTGTCATATGTAAAAATGACTCAACATCCCACTCTACAAACACTTGCTCAGTCACCTTCATTGCTATTCTGTTCACAATATGTAGGAAATGTAAACTCATAAATATGTTTAACATGATAAATATCTATATATAAATAGATGTAAGTAAAAAAATACATAATTTAGGTAATCCATATCCAGAAGACAAATATCTTTCATTCTCTACTCTGGGGCATCTAGCTCCAAATGTTGGTTTGTGAGTATTCATCATGGAATAACTGTAGAAACAAGAACGCATGGTGGGTAAGCAATACAATGGCAGGTACAATTGATCCGATTGGGATAAACCAGGGGAGGTACTCTAATTATGAAGGAGGATAAATATAAAAGAAGGAAATGGGTGAAATAACAGTAAATTTTTGAAAGAGTTTTAAGCAATCATACTGTGAATTATCCACATAAAATCCCTATAATACATGAAAGTCCATTCATGAATATAAACATGTTGCAATCTTGATATTTTTAATAATGTACACAGATAAGTATAGTTCACCACTGAACGAATTTTATGCTACTGCTATATCTAACCTGAAAACTACAGTCCATTTCCAGCCTGAAAAGATGCTTTTTGTTTAGTCTGAAATACCTGAAAATAACAGGGTACAGGAGGAACTAGAAAAATGAAGAGGTGCCATGCTAACTCCTGAAAGTTGAATTTCCACCAAGTGTAAGTTTCTTGGAGTATAACTTTATAGTCGTTCTCAAGTGCTTGCTTGTCAACAATACATAAGACATTGAAGACATGGCATGCATGATTGTGGGTGTTCCCGTTCCCCTTAACATTCACCACAGTAAACCTAAAGAGGTAAGTACACTCCAACCCAGGCCAGGAGTCCTAGAGTTCTTGAGGTATCCTGGATGGATGAGCCCCCAAATATTATGCCAGGTTCACAGGACCCTCAGAGACGACCAGGAAATGACTCAATGCAATTGCAAGAGAGCTTTCTTATGAGAGCGATTGAACTCGGAACCCAAGTCTCACTAGCGCAGCAGTAGAGAAGTGGGACCCCGAGCTCTGAGTGAACAGAATTTTTAAAGGGAAAGTCTGGGAGCCAGGGGTTTCCATGGCAGCAAGCAGGGGGGCACAAGCCTTGGTGTTACAGAATTGGGTGAAGTTTAGCAGGGAAGGGTGACCTTTTCTGAGGCACACAATCACAATGGCTAAGGCATATAATCACAATGGCTATTTTTCTAAACCATATCTGAAACATTGGGGAGAATTTTCCCACTCGATTCTCAACCGATTCCCATTGATTATTGCCAGGGAGTTTGTCTCTATTTTCTATGAAGCATTTATTCTGTTATATTTCCTGGAGGCTGTTGCTAGGAGAGTTAACTTTGTTTTCTACCAGGTGTATATTCTGTGATATTTCCTGGTGCCTGAATTCAGTTCCCAGTCAAGATCTTTATTTCAAAATGGAGTTATATTCAGGCTATCTTAAGCTCTTCAGTTACTGTTTGGCTTTGACTGAAGTTTGGCTGAAGGACTTCCCAACTATGAGGTAGAGATGAATGCACTGGACACTGAGTTTGTAACATAAATTACCTGTATCTTGGAAAATGAACAGGTGCCCTGGGAGAGTGGAAGATTGAATTTTAAAACATTTCCAAGATGAGGGTGTTGCAAGATATTTGATACCAGTGTGATCCCTTAGATTGTGAACTGTAAAAACCTGTGCTTTGTTTGGTATGGTTGAAACCTAACACAAACCTTAATTCCAAGGACTGACTGTCCATTCTAAACAGGTGATTATGATATGATTCTGTCAGCCCTGGAACATACCTTTAATTCAAAAGCTCTCTGTGCACAGGATTAAATAATGTTACCCCTAGGTTAAGAGGCAAAGCAATAAACCAGCTGACAGGGATTAAAGAGTAAGTCGAACTTTCAGCTGAAATGTATTTAAGACAGAGTGTAAAAGTGGAAGGAGTTTTAGCTTGGTAGCTTTTGGGCTTTTTGAGCTTTGAGCTAGAAAGCCTTCGGCCTTAGGTTCCTTTGGCCTATCCCCTCTGAGCTGTCATCTGAACTGGTGAGCTTTTGGGGCTTTTTCCTCCTGGAGGTGAGGTAAGTAGGAAGGTCAGATGGATGCTTTCTCTGCCTCTCTGCGCTATCAGGTTTTAAAATTGAATATTTGGGATTTTCATTCTTTTATAACAACACTAAGGTTCTGTGTGCCCATAGGGGTTGGGGCAAAGCTAGAATGCCTCTGCTATCTGCATTATTTGATCATTGATCCATTGGTAGAGGAGCTACTACTGTCCTGAGACTCAGCTCTATTGTTAAAAGCTAATGAGGGACTCTGGGCAGGCGTAGCAGTCAGGAGAAACAGTGGGAGGTAGTTTATGGTTTTGTTCTGGTATTTTCCTCTGATGTAGCTCTAAAGAGCTGTGAGTGAGACCAGAGGCCATGTCATGCTGAGTGTGGGGTCATTGTCCCCAGGCCAGGAAGAGCAGGCTGCTGAGGTATCACAGCCTGATATGTTTTGAACGAGATGGACTGTAGTTCAGACTGTGGTTCAGGCTGTGGTTCTGTTGGTCTCCATGTGGTGATCTCAGCAGAGACCCTTGGCCTCCAACCCTTCCTGTGTGTTTATTGTCCAGAGAAGTGAGGATTTTGCGGCCTGGGCAGTAGAAAGTTGTGGTGCTTATAATATCACTATCTAGTGTGCACACACAGGTATTGGCTTTGCAGTGGACAGATAGGAAAACTGAAGGTCTCATTTCTAGAAATGGTGAATGTTGTATTCCACATACTGCTTTGTGTAACAGATTTTACAAATCATTTTGAAACTAGAAGAAAAGAGGTGGTGGTGGTCATCTTTCAGCAATACTTGATTATGTTTTTTAAACCTTTGAACTGTCACCAGTCATAATGGCGTGGTTTAGGGAAATTCAATTCCAGGGTACAAAAGGAATTTCTGAGATGCAGAATTTTGTCAGGGGTGCCTGGTTTTAAATAAGTGGATAGGGCAGATTCCATATCTTGTTACATAATTCATGCAGCAGGAAACAGATACTAAGTTATTCTCCAACATTTTTGTGTGTGTGAGTGTCAGAAAGGGCTGGGCTGTGCGTGAACCCACAAGGGTACATGAGGGACTGCAAGCCATAGCCCATCTTTATGATCACCTTCATTATCCAAAAGACTTCCAGAGCAGAAGGACTCTCTGTAAAGGAGATTAGTAGTAGCTGGAGGGTCAGAAATATAACAGTTTAGGTGTCACTTTGTGTTTGTCTTATAACAGTTGGGAAATCTGTGTTTATTTAATTTGTATTAATTAGAAAATCAAAGGTATCTCTGGTCCAGTGCATATTCTTCATGTTAGAGTTTCCTTATGTGTTTTCATGTAAACTTGACTATATTTTAGGATTATGTTTTTGGCTTTTTCTCCCACCCTCTCATTCTTTCACAAACACTGTACACATATTGGTTATTGAAGTTTCTGGTAAGTACAGAAGTCACATCATGCCAGAAGATTATGAGATTCATGGCAATGGAATCATCCCTTATTTTTCTGTTTTCCTCTGTTTCTTACCAGGTGGCTTTTCTGATATGAGATAGAGATTTTGGATTGTTCTTTAGCAATCACATAAAGACAATTTGCACTTATATCTGTAGAAGACAGAAGAGATAACATGAAGGTGAGTGATACCAGTTGGCCAGTTTACTCCTTCTCTTTTCACATTTTTTTGGTGATCTGTCATTTTCTTCAGAAGTTTCATGTGTCCAGTGGTCTCCATATTCTTTAGTTGGATGATTTTATTCTCCTGAAAAGATTAAATCAAAACCCTGCCCCATCCCTAATTCTGGGGTGAGGGTTGTAGCTTTTTAGGCATGTTATATCTTTTATAGAGCAAAATGGTTTTTTCGAAATAGAAAAAGTATAATATCTCAATTAAAGTTAAAAAAATCTTTGAAAGTTTCCAAATATACCTTAAAGTGTATTTATTTCTAGATAATAAAGGATATTCACTTTGATTTTCAGCCTGCCTTTTACAAGCAGCTTTTAAATAAAATCAGTGTAAATCCTGTGTGCCTGCCTCTGCCTCCCAGGTGGTATGAAAAGGCACGTGCCTCCCAAATGCTGGGATTAAGGCTATGAACCACCAACACCCTGTCATTGTAACTCCTGAATTTAGAAAACAACTAATTAATATAGAACTGCTTGTCTCTTCTGGGATTAAATGCATGGTCTATCACCATGCTGCTCAGATATGTTATAGTCACTCCAAATTATTCCAACTCAAAAAATTTATACCTTAGAATTTACTTAAAACTTTTTAAAGCTCTTAACTGTTTTTAATATGAAACAACAAAAGTATCTTTTTTATTTAAGAAAAAAAACTTCAGTCTTTATTAAGTTAGTTTGGAGTGAATGACCACACTGTCTGATGAAAAGTTACCTCTGCTTATTCAGGAGATCTCCACTATTAAAATCTAATCATTATCAATTTTGTTAGGATCCTCCTTTCTTTTCCTGTGGTAACATTTGGTTTTACCAGTGAAGACATAGTTCAGTAATTTCTCACTGTCTACTCCTTTTAGTTTTGTTTACTTCATTTTTTTTCTAGAGTATGTAGGTGTGCTGTTAAGTTGCTACTAAGAGATCTTTCTGATTATTTTTTCTGAATGTACTTAGTGGTATGAACTGTCTTCTGGTCAACAATTCCGTTGTGTACTATGACTTTTGATATCTTATGTATTCATTTCATCGACTTTTAGAAAGTCTTTAATTTCTTTCTTTATTTCAGTTTTGATCCAATTTTTATTTAATAGAGTGTTGTTCAATTTTTATGAGTTTTTAAGCTTTCTATTGTTTTTGTTATTGGTGATGTGCTGCTTTAAACCTTAGTGGTCTGATAGGATGCAGGAGGTTATTGAAAGTTTCTTATATCTTTTGAGACTTCCACAGTTCAAGTATATCATCAATTATGGAGAACAATATATGTGTTGCTGAGAAGAGAGAACAATCTTTTTGTTTGGGTGGATGTTCTGTAAACATCATTTGGGTAGTGTTTTGATGTCAGTTATCTGGACCATTTCTCTGTTCAGTTTGGTCAGGAGGACCTGTCCATTGGTGAGAGTGATATATTGAAGTCTTCTCCTATCGGTTTATGAGGGCCAGGATGTGATGCCAGCTGCAGAAGTGTTTCTTTTATAACTTGGGTGCTCTTAGGTTAGGGGCATTGATGTTAAGTATTGAAATGTTATATTGCTGGATGTTTTTTTAATATGTCATGTCTTTTGCCATCTTTTGATTAGTTGATTTTGAAGTCTGTTTTGTTAGATATTAAAATTGCTTTACAAGCTTGATATTCTAATTCATTTATTTGGAATATCTTTTCCAACCCTTTACCTTGAGATAATGTCTATCTTGATGTGAAGCTGTGTTTGATGTATTTAGAAGAAGGGTGGATTTTGTTTTATCATCCATTTTTGTGAGCCTGTGTCTTTTTATTGGTGAATTTGGGTCAATGGTATTAAGAGATATCAACAAACAGTGATTGTAAATCCTGGTATTTTGGTGGTGGTGGTGGTGGTGGTTTTAGCACCCTGTGTTGGGCTATATTTATAGATACATATTGTTTAAATTTGACCTTATCATGAAACATCTTATTTTTCTTCATTTGCTGATTGAAACTTTCTGGGCATGGTTAGTAATTTGTCTTGGCTTCTGTAGTTTTTTAGAGTCAGAAGCACTCTGTCTAAGCTGTTCAACTTCTAGCATTTTTACTGAGAATACAGGATTAATTCCAATAGATCTGCCTCTTTTTTTTTTGGTTGGTTTTTGTGGGTTATTTTTTGTTTTGTTTGGTTTGGTTTGGTTTGTCTGGTTGGTTAGTTTGGTTTGTTTTTGTTTTTGTTTTCAGTTGCAGCTTTTTATATTCTTTCTTTGTTCTGCATGTTTTGTATTTTGATTATTCTGTGCTAAGAGGACTTTGTTTTCTGGTCCAGTCTCTTTGGTGTTTTTATGCTTCTTGTGCCTTCATAGACATCTTCTTTAGGTTAAGAAATTTTTCTTGTATGATTTTGTTGAAAATATCTTCTGGAACTTTGATCTCATCCTTCTTCTTCTAATCTGATTATTAGTATGTTTTGTGTTATCATAATGTTCCAGAGTTCCTGGATGTTTCCTGAAAGTTTGTATGTAGATCAGGCTGGTTTTGAACTTAACAGCTCTAACTCAAGTCAAGTGTTGGGCTTAAATCTAGGCCAACATGCCTGGCATCAACATCACCATCATTGGCTGCTGAGCATGGAATATAGAGTTTTAGGTATTTATTTTCTTTTGTTTTGTATATGTAAGCATAGGTTATTGTGTTGATATTCATCAACATCTTGCATTTGAAATTTGTCAGGGAGTATATTTAATTTCTTAGGATGCCCTTTATTCATGACACTAACACTATCTGAGCTTTCCAAGTCATTGAATTGTAGGTGTGTGACGCTCTTCTTACCAGTTGTATTTGTTTTATTTTAATTTTGTTTGTTTTATTCACATTTAATTTATTTTTAATTTAAATTGGTTTTTTTGTTTTTATTTATTCTCTGACATGAACTTGAGTCTTTGATCACCTCCTCCTGGGTGGTGCAACCTTGCAAGGCCACAGAGGATGACCTTGATGAGGTCTGATGAGACCTGATAATCTAGAAGGGAAGGAATCCCTCCCCAATTAGGAGATTAGAGAAAGGGCATAGGAGCAGAAGAAGGAGGGTGGGTGGGACTGGCAGGAGATGAGGGAGGGGGCTATGGCAAGGATACAAAGTGAACACATTGTAATAAATAACTTAATTAAATTAAAAAAATAATTTATCCACTTAACATCCCAATTGTAATCTTCTCCCTTGACTCTTCCTTGTCTCACCCTCCATTTTTTTCCTCCTTATCCCATTTCCTATATCTCAGATACAGGGAACCCTCCTCTCCTACCATCTGAACCCAGCCTATCAAGTCTCACTAGGACTTCCTGCATCCTCTTCCTCTGTGGCATAGCAATGCCCCTCCACCACGGGGAAATGATCAAATAGCACACAACAGAGTCCATGTCAAAGCCAGCACCTTCTCCCCTTACTATGGATCAAACATGGAGACTGAGCTGCCTATCAGCTACATCTGAGCAGGGGTCTGTTTCCTCTTCATGAATGGTCTTTGGTGGGTCCATCAATCTCTGCAAGTCCCCATGGGCCCAGATTTGTTGTCCTTGTTGGTCTTCTTATGGAGGTCCTGCCAGCTCTGGGTCTTTCTACATTTTATCCTCTCACTCTTTCCTATGATTCCCTGTGCTCTACCCAAAGTTTGGCTGTGAATCTTAGCATCTGTTTCGAACCCCTGCTGGGCGTCTTTTGGAGGATATATATGTTAGGCTCTCATCCTCTTCCCTCTCCTCAGTCACTTCTGGTGTCGATTTTATATGCACTTTTGCATAAGAATTAAGCATCCTCCATAGGGTCCTCCTTTTTATTTAGCTCCTTTAGGTCTATAGATTGTAGTATGTTTATCCTATATTATGGCCATTATCCATTTACAAATGAGTATATACCATGCATGTCTTTCTGGTTTTGGAATAACTCACTTAGGATGATCATTTCTAGTTCCATCTACTTGCCTGAAAATTTTATAGTTTCCTTTTTTTTTTTTAATACCCGAGGTGCATTCCATTGTGTAAATGTACCACAATTTCTGTAAAACAATGGTTTGGTTGAGAGACATATAGTTTGTTTCCCTATTATGGCTATTATGAATATAGATGTTATGAACACAGTTGAGCAAATATCTTTGTTGAATGGTGGAGCATCTTTTTGATATATGCCCAGAAATGGTATAGCTGGGTCTTGAAGTAATACTATTTCTAATTGTCTGAGAAAGTATCAGATTGATTTCTAAAGCGGTTGTATAAGTTTTCACTCCCACAGCAATGGAGGAGTGTTCCTTTCTTCACATTCTCACTAACTTGCTGTCACTTCAGGTTTTGACCTTAGCCATGATGGGTTTAAGATGGAATGTCATTTGCATTTCTATGATGACTACAGATATTGAGCATTTAATGTCCACCATTTGATATTTCTCTGTGGAGAAATCTTTGTATAGTTCTGTACCCCAGTTTTAAATTGGATTATTTGGATTATTGGAGTTTAATTTCTTCAGCTCTTTATATATATTGTTTATTAGCTCTTTCAGTTGTATGAAGGGTTGGTGAAGATCTTTTGTCAGTCGGTAGGTGGTCATTTTGTTCTATTGACAGAGTTCTTTGCTTCATAGAAGCTTTTTGTTTCATGAGATCCTATTCATTAATTCTTGATCTTAGAGCCAGTGTTCTTGGTGTTCTGTTGAGGAAGTTACCTTCTATGCGAATGAGATCGAGGATCTTTCCCACTTTTTTTTCTAACAGATTTAGTGTATCTGGTTTTATGTTGAGGTCTTTGAACAACTTGGACTGCAGTTTAGTGCAGGGTGATAAATATGGATCTATTTTCATTTTTCCACATGTAAACTTCAGGTTAGACCAGCACTGTTTCTTGAAGATGCTGTCCTTTTTCCATTGCATGGTTTTGGCTTCTTTGTCAAAAATCAAATGGCCATAGGTGTGTGGGTTTATTTATGTGTCTTCACTTCAATTCCATTGATCCACTGATTGTTTTTATTATAGTACCATGCAGTTTTTATTACTATTGATTTATAATAGAGCTTGAGATGAAGAATGGTGATACCTCCTGAAGATCTCCTATTGTACAGGATTGTTTTAGCTATTCTGGCTTTTTTATTTTTCCATATGAAGCTGAGAATTGTTCTTTCAAGTTCTTTAATGAATTGTGTTGATATTTTGATGGGAATATCATTGAATCTGTAGATTGTTTTGTTACGATGGCAATTTTTACTATGTCGGTCCTACTGATCCATGAGCACGAGAGATATTTCTATCTTCTGGTTTCTTTTTCAATTTCTTTCTTCAGAGGCTTGAAGTTTTTGGTTTTGTTGTTGTTGTTATTCATATAGGCTTTTTACTGGCTTGTTGAGGATAACACCAAAATACATTTTTTTTTACTGCCTATTGTGAAGGGTGTTATTTTCCTATTTTTTTTCAGTCCATTTGTCTTTGGCATCCAGGAGTGTATTTTTTTGAGGTTCCCTACAGTAGAATTTTGGGGGTCACTTTTGTATACTGTCATATCATCTGTGAATAGAGATACTTTGACTTCTTCCTTATCACTTTGTATCCCCTTAATCTCCTTTAGTTGTCTTATTGCCCTAGATAGGACTTTGAGTACTGTATTGAAGAGATTTAGAGAGAGTGTGTAGCCTTGTCTTTTCCCCAAGTCCAGTGGAATTGACTTAATCTTTTCATTTAGTTTGATGTTAGCTATATACTATTCTGTATATATTCTGTATATTTTCTGTATACTATCTTTACTCTTTTTAGATATGTGCCTTTGTCCCTGGTCTCTCCAAGACTTTAAACAAGAATAACTGTTGGATATTGTCAAATGCTTTTTCAGCATCTAACGAAATGGCTTTTTTTCAATTTGTTTATACAGTGGATTACATTGATGGATTCCATATACTTAACCACCCTCGCATGCCTGGGATGAAGCCTACTTGGTCATGGTGGATGATACCTTTGATATGTTCTTGGATTTGGTTTGCAAGTATTTTATTGAGTATTTTTACATCATTGTTCATAAAAGAGATTGGTCTGAAGTTCTCTTTCTTTTTGGGGATCTTTGAGGATTTATCAAGTTGACTGTGGTCTCACCAAAGGAATTTGGTCATGTTGCATCCATTTCTATTTTATGAAATAATTTGGAGAATATCAGTATTCACTCTTCTTTGAAGGTCTTGTAGAATTCTGCTCTGAAATCATCTGGCCCTTGGCTTTTTTTTGGTTGGGAGTATTTTGATGGATGCCTCTATTGCCTTATTTACTATAAGACTATTTAATATTTTTACGTGATGTTGATTCAACTTTGCTAAGTGGATTTTAAATAGAATTGTATATTTCATTTAGATTTTCAAATTTTGGGGCATATAGGCTTTTGACATAAAAGGTAATGGTTCTTTGGATTTTCTCAGTGTCTATTATATCTTTTTCTTTCAGACTTTGTTGGTTTGGATAGTATCTTTCTACCATTTACTTAGTTTGGCTAAGAATTTGTCTGTGTTTTTTTATTTTCTCAAAGAACTAGCTCTTGGTTTCGTTGATTCTTTGAATTATTATCTTTGTTTCTAATTTATTGATATCAGCCCTGAGTTTGGTTTTTCCTAGTGGTCTACTCTTGCTGGGTGTGTCTGCTTCTTTTTTCCTAGGTCTTTCAGGTATACCATTAAGTTGCTTGTATGAGATGTCTCCAATAGCTTATGATGGCCTTTGTTGCTATTCAAACTCCTCTTAGGACTGCTTTCATTGCATCGCATATGAAGTTGAGAACTCTTCTATAAAGGTCTGTAAAGTATTCTGTTGGTATTTTGATGGAAATTGCATTGAATCTGTAGATTGTTTTTGGTAAGATGTCCATTTTTACTATGTTAACTCTGCCAAGCCATGAGTATCAGATAGTTCCATATTCTGATATCTTCTTCTAATCTTTCTTCAGAGACTTGAAGTTTTTTCATACAAGTCTTTGACTTAATTGATTATGGTCACACCAAAGTACTTTATGTCCTTTGAGGCTATTGCGAAGGGTATTGTTTCCCTAATTTCTTTCTCAGCCCTTTTATCTTTTGTATACAGGAGGGCTAAATTTTTTATGAATTAATTTTGTATCCAGCCACTTTACTGATGGTGTTTATCATCTGTAGAAGTTCCCTAGTAGAAGTTTTGGAGTTATTCAGGTATACTATCATATCATCTGCAAATAGTGATACTTTGACTTCTCCCTTTCCAATTTGTATTCTTTTGATCTCCTTTAATTGTCTTATTGCTCTAGTAAGGACTTCAAGAACTATGTTGAAGAGATATGGAGAGAGTGGACAGCCTTGCCTTGTCCCTGAGTTCAGTGGGACTGCTTTAATTTTCTCTCCATTTAGCTTGATGTTGGCTATAGGCTTGTTGTGTATTGCCTTTACTATGTTTAGGTATGTGCCCTTTATCCCTGATCTCTCCAATACTTTAAACATGAATGGATGCTGGATTTTTTCAAATGCTTTTTCAGCAACTAAGGAGATTATCATGTGTTTATTTTTCTTTCAATTTGTTAATATGGTGGATCATATCAATGAATTTTTGTATATTGAACCACCCCTGCATACCTGCCATGAAGCCTGTTTGGTTGTAGTGGATGATATATTTGATGTGTTCTTTTATTGGGTTTGCAAAGTATTTTGTTGAGTATTTTTGCATCAATGTTCATAAGGGAAATTGGCCTGAAATTGTTTTTTATGCTGCGGTATCCAGGGCTGCTTGCTCCTGGATAACTGGGTTCTGGAGATGCCATTTTGCTCTGTCTTTTGTTGGTTGAGCTTTTATGCTGGCCTCTATCCATTTGGCTATCTTAGGTGTTGGGTGTTAGTTTCTGGTGGTTCCTAGAATCCTGTGCTGGGGAGAAGGAGAATCCCTTTGGCAGGAAGAAAATTTTTTCAAAGAAGGCTTCCTTAGCTTTTGGGGTACGGTCACTGAATGACAGGTGTTTTTCAGGAATTGTCACAGCTCACCTTAGGCATACAGACGTTAGTAGAAATTTTCCATGTTAGTCAAGGGGGCTCTCTTCTCACCCAGAGAAATCCTGGAGACAGCTGCCCTGATGCTGGGGTTCTTGCTGTAAATTTAGTGAGCTGAAGCTGTAATCTGGGTACCCCATGGTTTGGTCAGTTTAGTTAGGGATAACTGGTTGTCCCTTGGAGCAGTATCTGGGGGTTGTTCTCAGGGAACCCAGGCTTCTGTAGGTCTGATTTCGGAGCTCTGTGCCCCAGTACCCAGGTGGTAATCAGTGGCAGGTGAGCACCACTCTCATGTGTACAGCAGGAGGCTAGAGTCTGGAGCCTGTAGATAACCAGAAACTTTTCTGGAGCTAGGTGTCCTAAAGTAGGGCCAGATATTTCCCCCACCTTTGCGTTTTCTCCCAACAGAAAGATCCAGTCTGTACTGTTGGGGGGTATAGAGTGCATAGGCACTTGTTTGCGAATGGTGGCTCCAAGCTGGTGACTGGACAGGAACCTGGAAAATTTTTCCGATAATATTCCCATATGTGGTCGTGGTAGTGGTGGTGGTAGTGGTGGTGGGAGGGTCAGCTGAGTGCTCTAAGCTGGGACCTGCTGTTTCCCTCCCTGTGGGGTTTTCTTTCTACAGGGAAACCCATCCTTTAGTTCCCTGGGGCACACAGTTCTGTCTGTGATGGAGAGTTGGTTACGTGGGTCTGGCGGCTGAAGTCCCACTCAGGGCTGGCTGCTGTGCACCTGCAAGTCTACAGGACCTTTTCCATGGATAGACTGGATGACATTCAGTCAGTCCCACTTGCTTCCTTCCCTGTGGGTTTTTCTTGAGAGTGGGACTCCCAGTCTCTTGTGCTCTGGGGCACACAGTTCAGCCTGGGAAGGTGATCAGGACACACTTCTTGGGTCTATTTTCTTGAAAACTTTATTCCTGCCAAAACAGCCCAGGAAATTTTCCAGGGATTAGCTGGGTGCTCTGAGGTTGAACCCAATTGTTTTTCTCATCATTGGGTTTCTTATCACCTGGTAAACACAGTCAATGTTGTTTAGGGACCAACTGTTCCAACTATTTGTCACTGTGCAGTCTCTGTTACCCCACTGATCAGTATGCAATCAGCCCTGCCATCTGGAATCTGTTTTTAATTTTTACTGAATATGAGTATTTTGATTGAAGCCATGAATATGAACCTCTTGTGTGCCTGATCGTCACAGTAGTCCAAAGAAGTGTTCAGAACTTATGAACTTATAGCAATTGATAATAGTGGGTCCCAGTTAAACACTGACATTTCAGACCAATTATTTGCAAGAGCAGCAAGAGCTCCTCACTGCTGAGCCATCTCTCCTGCCTTATGTTGCTTACATATATCATCATTTACATTGCTAATATTTTCATCTTTCTATTTTTAGCTATTTAAACATGCATTCCTTTTAGTAAGATCTTATTAAAGTTACAGTTTAAGCTAGGGCATTGTAGATTTCTGAAAATTGAATACACAACTGGAGTGAATGTATAATTCCTTGTAGAAGCTTCAGTAAACACCTCTCAGTTCTTTCCATGTTTTATGTTTGTTTTATTGATTTAAAGGGGTGACTCTGTCTTACTATATAGGTCTGGCTGTCCTAGAACTCTTTGTATAGATCATGCTGGCATCCAATTAAATAATATATACCTGTGTCTGCCTCCTGAGTGATGGAATTAAAGGCATGACAGAATATACCCAGCTTGTCCATCATTTTTTTTGTAGTTAGTAACTGTTCATATTTCTCTGATGTGTACTTAGTACTGTTCATCTGTTAATTTCTCTCTGTGTGTCTCTGTCTCTCTCTTTCTATTTTGCTCTCTTCTCTCTGTTTGTCTTTGTCCACATTAATTGCCATGAGTATTCCAAACCTCTATCCTATTCAGATATGGCACAGTTAAACTTTTTTATTCCGTTTTATTCTAAAATGACTTAGTGATAACATTCACACTTATTTTTTAATAGAAAAGTTTTAATCTTTATTTTAAACTATAGCCTATACATGATTTAAAAAGGAAAATATACAAAACAATGATCAAAGAATAATCATGTGTTCTATGCCTTTTCTTTTGTCTGGGAACTCAGAAATATGATGTTATCAGCTATGATTATTGTTGCTTGCCACTCACATTATTTTTATCCATCTATTCACTGTAGTACAATTTCCCCTCCACAAATATATGAGCCCCCATTTTCATATACTGGTATGCCACATCTCTGATCCCTGGTCAAAACATGATATCCAGTGCCATGTTGTCTTTTGACTGACACCACCCATCTGTTCACTGTCACCTGATAGCCACATCTCATTTGTTGCTAGATAAAATATGATGACTGTGTTTTTTCCTTCTACCTGTCTCATGACAGGTTCCTGACCTACTTGCCCAAGTAACTAAAGATGATTCATACATTACTCAAGAACCCAACTAATGTCTAATTCATATTCATGCCTTACAAACTAATGAAACACCTTTAACAAAGGTTTCCAAAGCAAGCCTTTGGTTTTCCTTACAATCTAACCTTTAAGCTTTTTCTTCTCCTCTTGTTCACCTCATGCACAACACCCAACTATCTAACACTAGCACTTCTGTGTCAGAAAATAAATGGAAGCAGCACTAGAATTATATGATTCTATTGCCAATGAAGTATAAATTAATATTGTTGCTACTCTTTCTGTTGTACAAATGCATGGCATATTTTAGGATTCAGTGACCTTCAATGATGTGCATGTGAAATTCAGCCAAGAAGAGTGGGCTTTGCTGGAACCATCACAGAAACAACTCTACAATGATGTGATGCTAGAGACCTGTAAAAACCTCACTGCTATAGGTAAGACAGCAAATTTTCTTTCACTTTTAAAATAAGGAGACAAGTCTTACTTTGTTATTTATCCTTTTCTATGATTCCAATTGAGAATGAGGAGGAATGAGGTGACTAAATCAGGCATGGTTCTAAGGGTCATAGAAGATAGTGATTTAAGTTTTGCTTTAATAATAATATGATATTTCCAGTCATATATATTTTCTGGTACTCTATTTTAGGATACAATTTGGAAGACCATACCATTGAAGAACATTTTCAAAGTTCTACAAGTAATAAAAGGTAACTTTATGTGCACACTGATATAGATATGAATCTTAAGAAATTTTAATGTGTCCTGGAAGTTTGGTTTTTTTTGTTTGTTTGTTTGTTGGCTGCTTTTTATTTTCTGTTTTTGAAATAGTTTTTTTATTCTGTGTAGCTGTGGCTTGACTTAGACTTGCTTGTTAGAACAATGTGATCTCAAAATCACACAGATCTGCCTGCTTCTGCCTCCACAAATGCTGGGATTAAAGGAATGTACCAGCACACCTGGCTGTGTCCAGGAGGTTTTAAAGAAAAGCAACAGTGTAAAAAGAGCACTGCTTTAAGTGTACTGATGATCATTAAAATCTCATAATTCCACGTACCTCAATGTCAGGTATCTGATTTGTATTGGCAAGGCACTCCCCGAAGATAGAAGAAAATAAAATAATGTTGTAACAGAAAATACCATTGAAATCATATAGACATTACAGCTACTGAGTTAAACTGCCAATCTGTTTAGTCTCATTCTATCTACTCAGATATTGTAAGAGGTATACACATTGAATAGGTGATCACTATGTTTCAAAACCTTCTAATGAGCAGATATTTCATAGTACAACCAGTGTTACACATATTCAGGTAGTGACACTGTAAAGTTTAGTGAAAGGAGCAGGTTATGAAAGTCAAGAATATAATTATGGAGAAACCTTAATCCCTATATGACATGTCTATGATGAACAAAAAAAAAAAAACGTGTTAATTCAATGTGGGAATCTTTTATTATTCTTGTAATTTAAATTGGTATATCATATGTCACAATGTTTATAAGACACATGAGCATAGAGATATTGAAAGAAGCAGTGTACCTGTGTTTCTCCAAGAATAATTAATTTTGTAGAAGTCCCCACTTTGAGTAGATTTTCTGAATGTGATAAAAGGTAACAGTTAATTGGTTTTGCAACTTCACTGAGAATTCATCAGCAAAATCATACTGCTGAAAATACCTATGAATACTAGAAATTTGGAACTTCTTCTGCTTGTCCTGGCTCACTTTGTAAATGAAGTGTCATTCATACCATACAAAAATTTGTGAATGGGATTGCTTTGGTAAAACTCTGTATCATTACAATACTCTTCATATACACGAGAAAACCTCTTATAGAAAAATGATGCTATAAAAGTGAACCACATAATAAATGTTCTTACCATCACAGAGATCTTCAAAAATACCCATAATGAAGGGGAATGCCATGAATGTAAATAAAATAATAAAAGTTTAAGATTTGATTCTTCTTTATCATTAGACCAAATTATAAAATTCATTCATATAGATAAATATATTTACTAGTGTAATCAAATGACTGTGGTCAATATTTCACATGTGCCAATTATCTTTGCAGGCATGAAAGCAGTCGTACTGAAGAGAAACCTTTTAAACGCACTCTATGTGGTAAATCCTTCCACCATACCACTGTTCTCATAAGCCATGAAAGAACACACACTGGAGAGGAGCCTTACAAATGTAATCAATGTGGTAAAGCCTTTACAAAAAACAGTCAGCTCATACGGCATAAAAGAACACATACTGGAGAGAAACCTTATGAATGTAACCAGTGTGGAAAAGCCTTTGCAGAAAACAGTCATCTCATAAGCCATAAAAGAACACACACTGGCGAGAAACCATATGAATGTAATGAGTGTGGCAAAGCCTTTGCACACAACAGTAATCTCATAAGCCATAAAAGAACACACACTGGAGAGAATCCTTATGAGTGTAACCAGTGTGGTAAAGCTTTTGCAAAAAACAGTCATCTCATAAGCCATGAAAGAACACACACTGGAGAGAAACCATATGAATGTAATGAGTGTGGCAAAGCCTTTACACACAACAGTAATCTCATAAGCCATAAAAGAATATACACTGGAGAGAAACCTTATGAGTGTAACCAGTGTGGAAAAGCTTTTACAAAAAACAGTCATCTCATAAGCCATGAAAGAACACACACTGGAGAGAAACCTTATGAATGTAATGAGTGTGGTAAAGCGTTTGCAGAAAACAGTCATCTCATAAGCCATAAAAGAACACACACTGGAGAGAAACCTTATGAATGTAACCAGTGTGGTAAAGCCTTTGCAGAAAACAGTACTCTCATACGGCATAAAAGAACACACACTGGAGAGAAACCTTATGAATGTAACCAGTGTGGTAAAGCCTTTGCACGAAACAATCATCTCTTAAGTCATAAAAGAACACACACTGGAGAGAAACCTCATGAATGTAATCAGTGTGTAAAGCCTTCGCACATAACAGTACTCTCATACGGCATAAAAGAACACACACTGGAGAGAAGCCTTACAAATGTAACCAGTGTTGTAAAGCCTTTGCACAAAACAGTCATCTCATAAGCCATAAAAGAACACACAATGGAGAGAAACCTTATGAATGTAATGAGTGTGGTAAAGCCTTTGCACTCAATAATAATCTCATAAGCCATAAAAGAACACATACTGGAAAGAAACCTTATGAATATACCCAATATGATAAAGCCTTTGCACAGCTGTCTCAGGAAACATGAAAAAACACACAGTGGAGAGAAGCCTGGTGAGGATAATTAGTGTGATAAAACCTTTGCATATAACAGTCATCTCCTAAGACAACAACACATTCTGGAGGGAAACCATATGAATTAACTGTGTGGCAAAGCCTTTGTACATAACATCTCCTAATACATAAAAGAAAACATACTGGAAAGAAGCTATATGACTTTAACCAATGTGAAAAAACTTTTGCACTTCAGAATCATCCTCACACTCATGAAAGAAATCCTAATGGACAGTGCTTTTAACATGGTGAAACCATTCCATATTTGTATAATCTTCATCATCATGAAAGGATTCATACTGGAGAGAACTTTTGAATATGTTAAAATGGTGAAGCCTTGCACAAATCTAGAGTCATCATCATCATAAAAGTATCCTTACTGGAGAGGAAATATTTGACTATAAGCAATATGGAAAGGCCTTTGTGTTCTTTGGTCTACTGAGATCCAACAGAACTGAAAAACTAGCTCAATGGAAATTACTTCCCTTTTGTGAAGGGGAAGTGGAAAGGGAATAGGGGCAATAGGAATGGAGGGTAGTAATGGGGGAGAGAAGGGAGTGGGACTACATTTGGAATTTAAAGCAAAAAAACTTATTTTTTAAAAAGAATACAATGAATGGTGAATATCAATTACATGCAAAGTATTATAAAATGTGTTTAGGGAAGACTTATTGATAAATCTGATTGTCAACATTTACTGTTTTCAGTTGCCTCACTTTAGACAAGAAAAGTTCAGTCCAGTGGATGAATATGTAGGGAATGGTGAACTAACACCACCCAGGAAGTTCTCTGAGAGTAATATAACAGTGGTAGCCTGTAGAAGTTTCTTTGTGTACACATACCTATTGTTCCAGGGGTTCTATTGAAAAACATCACAACCCAGACTGAAGTTTGAGATGTGAGGGAGGAGGCTTTCTCTTCTATGTATGACCCTACTGCTGGCCTAGTTGTATAACCATGGCAAGGATGAGTTTTCTCTGCCTGACATCATCTGGAGAGTGTCTTTAGACATAGATGCCACCAATCAAGTTTGATACATGGCCTATGACACAGATCCCTGATAACTCTCCCCTCCCTTCAAATATAGGATAATTAGGTTCCATGTTCTTGTTCACATGATAGGAATGTGCTTTTTAATGCAAATCAAGCATCCTTGAAGTGCCCAGTTTTAAACAATTATCTACACCCATCCTTAGAGCATCCCAGTCACTCCCCAAGGGGTACATACCCTCTGTTTTCTGGAATTAAAGTTTAACTTACTTTCTGAGGTGGTTCCCAGAGTGTTCTGATCACTGTTATGCTTGTGGGTCTTCCAAGCTTTATACCTCATCTTCTGGCCCCTCCTTCCTTTCTGGGCTGGTGAGAAACAGCCTCCAGGCAGCAAGAGAACCACGTTCTCAGAAATGCTTGTGATAAAATGTTTTACATTTCATAGCATTTCAAATTTCATGTGTTTCTGGATATGAGATGGTAAATCAAACAGTGTCTTTGGGATGGGACTCTTTAAAATGAGTTATACTTAGTGTTGATTTCACAGTAAGCTTGCAGGCAAGCTTCATGGTATGAAATCTTCTGAGTTGAGCACAGTGGCCTATGGAGGAGAAATAAGAGCAGAAATTTTATTTCCCTGTTTTTAATAGCTGAGTAGTGTTCTGATAATGTATGGGTAGATGGCAGAGGAGGGGAACTCCTCTTTTCAGTGGACTAGGGAAAAGGGAGTGGGGGAAAGAGGGAAGGAGGGTAGGACCAGTAGGAGTTGAGGGAGTAGCCTTTAATAGGGATATATAATGAATAAATTATGAAAAAATAACAATGATTAATAAAATAAAAATGAATTAGAAAAACAAAACTTATAAGCAAAACTTCAAGTCCAGTCTGGGTACCCACCCTCCCTCAAAGAAAAGAAAGAAGACATAAAGAAAGAAAAAAAATTAGAATCTTTGTCTTTGCCACCTTTCTTCCTTGTGAGCTCATTTTTTAATCATTGCCTAATGGAGAACATGCTGCTCTCTCTGAAGTTTATATTTCCATAGACATAGGTTTCATACCTGGAACAAATGGCAGAAGTTCATATTTAACATATCAAAACAGACCTAGCTGCTAATTTTCTCCCAGCAATCCCTCAGTCCTTCCATGTTATATGGTCCTCCAGGCTGGCATAGCGCACCTAATACACTGAATTCTTCCCAGGGCCTGAGCTAAACTCATTCCTCCCTCCCCCATATATAGGCAAACTATTTTGGCTTCCTGGTCCTGTTGAAAGCCATGCAGGAGCAACAGCAAAACATCTGTAGCACTCATGGACTGTGGCTCCCCCGTTAGCATAGTCATGAAGAGTTTGTCTTGGAGAAGCATAACCCCAAGAACTGCTTACACTGAGGACTTTGTGCTGTTGTGGAACATAGCTCTATTTGATGCCATTATGATGCCCATATTCCTCATTTGGTGTCTGTTGTTATGCCCCCATTTTCATTTCTTATGTTGCTGATTTGCGTATTTTCTCTCTGGCTTTTAGTTAGTTTGGCTAAGGGTTTGTCTACCTTGTTGATTTTCTCAAAGAATCAGCTCTTGGTCCCATTGATTGTTTGAATTGTTTTATTTGTTTCTAATTCATTGATTTCTTAGTTTGAATATTTCCAATCATCTACTCCACTTGGGTGTGTCTGCTAAAGTTGAAGTCACACCATAATTCTACCAGACATTTAAAAGGAGCTATAATAATCCTTCCTAAAGTATCAAGAAAAGAGAAGATAAGAAAAAAAAAAGAAGAGAAAAAGAAGGAACTCTTTGAAACTGTTTCTAGAAATCCAGTATTGCTGTCATAAGCAATCCAGTAAAAAACAAAAAAACAACAACAAAAGAAAACTACAGGCCAAAACTGTTGATAAAAATAGACTTTCAACCAAAGTTAAACAAAAAAGATAAGGAGGGGGTGCTGGAGAGATGTCTCAGAGGTTAAGAACTGACTGACTGCTCTTCCAAAGGTCCTGAGTTCAATTCCCAGCAACCATATTGTGGCTCACAACCATCTATAATGAGATCTGGTGTTCTCTTCTGGTGTGCAGGTGTACATGCTGGCAGAATACTGTACACATAATAAATAAATAAATAAATCTTAAAAAAGAAATTTAAAAAAAAAGATAAGGAGGGACAATTCATTCTCATCAAAGGAAAATTCCACCAGGAGGACATCACAGTCCTGAACATCTATGCCCCAAATACAAGAGCACCTGCTTTTGTAAATAAAAAACATGATTAAATCTTAAATCACACACCCCAACACCTTAATAGTGGGAGACTTCAACACTCCACTCTCATCAAGGGACAGATCATCTAGACAAAAGCTAAATAGGGAGAAATGACACTTACAGAGCAAATTTACTGAAGCAAATATGTCTACAGAACTTTTCAACCAAACACAATGGAGTATGCCTTATTTTCAATACCTCATGAAAATTTCTCAAAAATTGACCACATAGTCAGGCACATAGCAAGTCTCAACAGATGCAAGAAAATAAAAATAATTTCTTGTATCCTTTCAGACCACCATGGCCTAAAACTGGACCTCAACAACAACAGAAACTACAAAAGCATACATACATATGGTAACTAAACAACTCTCTACTCAGTGACAGCTTTGTCAGGAAAGAAACAAAAAAAGAAATTGGAGACTTCCTAAAATTCAATGAAAATGAAGGCACAACATACCAAAAGTTATGGGAAATGATGAAAGCGCTCCTAAGAGGAAAGTTCATAGCACTAAGTTTCTTCAAAAAGAAGTTCTAGACAAGCAATTTAATGGCAAACCTAAAATCCCTAGTATAAAAAGAAGTAGACACACACAAGAAGAGAAGATGATTGGAAATATTCAAACTCAGAGCTGAAATCAATGAATTAGAAACAAAGAAAACATTTCAAATAATCAATGTGACCAAGAACTGGTTCTTTGAGAAAATGAACAATATAGACAAACCTTTAGTGAATCTAACTAAAAGGCTAATAGAAATTATCCAAATCAGCAAAATCAGAAATGAAAAGCGGGGCATAACAACAGACACTGTGGAAATTCAAACAATCATTAGGTCATACTACAAGAGCCTATATGCCACAAAATTAGAAAGTCTAAATGAAATGGACAGTTTTCTTAATAGATTCCATGTACCAAAATTAAATCAAGATCAGGCAGAAAGATTCAATAATTCCATATCCCCCAAGGAAATAGAAGCAGTCACCACAAATCTCTCTTCCAAAAAACAAACAAAAAAAAATGCCCAGGGCCACATGGTTTCAGCACAGAATTCTACCAGACCTTCAAAGAAGTGCTAATTCCAATTCAACTTAAATTATTCCACAAAGTAGAAACAGAAGGAACATTGCCAAACTCATTCTAGGTGGCCACAGTCACCGTGAAACCTAAACTACACAAAGACCCAACCAAAAAGGAGAAATTCAAACCTATCTTTCTTATGAGGATTGATGAAAAAATACTAAATAAAATACTGGCAAACTGAATCCAAGAACATATAAGATATCATCCACCATGACTTCATCTCAGGCATCCAGGGGTGGTTCAATATATGGAAATCCATCATTTAAACAAACTGAAGGAGAAAAATGACATGATCATCTCCCTAGGCATTTGTCAAAACCCAACACCCATTCGTGTTTAAAGTCTTGGAGAGATCAGGTATACAAGGCACATACCTAAACTTAGTGAAGACAATATACAGCAAGCCTATACCCAACATCAAACTAAACAGAAAAAAAAAGAACTTACATCAATCCCTCTGAAATTAGGGACAAGGGAAGGCTGCCCACTCTTTCCATCTCTCTTCAACATAGTACTGGAAGTCTTCGCTAGAGCAATAAGACAACTAAAGGAGATCAAGGGGATACAAATTGGAATGGAAGAAATCAAAGTATCACTATTTGCAGAAGATATGATAGTCTACATGAATGACACCAAAAATTCATCCAGAGAATACCTTCAGCTGATAAACACCTTCAGCAAAGTGGCTGATTAAAAAAAAAATCAGAAAAAAAATCATAAACCCTCCTGTATACCAAAGAAAAAAGGGCTGATAAAGAAATTAGGGAAATAACACCCTTCACAGTAGCCATTAATAATATAAAATACCTTGGTGTTACTCTAACCAAGCAAGTGAAAGATCTGTTCAAATAAAAGTCTCTGTAGAAAGAAATTGAAGAAAATATCAGAAGATGGAAAAATCTCCCATGCTCATGGATCAATAATATTAAAATTGTGAAAATGGCCATCCTGTGAAAAGCAATCTACATATTCAATGTAATTCCCATGAAAATACCAACACAATTCTTTACAGAAATTGAAAGAAAATTCTCAACTTCATTTGGAAAAACAAAAAAAAGCAGAACTGTCAAAATGATCCTGTGCAACAACAGATCATCTGGAGGAATCTCCATTCCTGATCTCATCCTGTACTACAGAGCAATAGTAATAAAACCCAAATGATACTTTTATAGAAACAGAATGGTGGATCAATGGAATCGAACAGAAGATCCAGTGATAAACCCACAAACCTATGCATATTTGATTTTTGACAAAGAAGCCAAAATCATACAGTGGAAAAAAGACAGAATCTTCAACAAATGCTGATGGTCTAATTGGATGTTTACATGTAAAAAAATGCAAATAGATCCATATTTCTCACCCTGCACAAATCTAAAGTGCACATGGATCAAATAACTCAACAGAAAATCAGTCACAATAAATCAGTTAGAAGAAAAAGTGGGGAAGAGCCTAGAATTCATTGGTACAGGACACAACTTCCTGAACAGAACACCAACAGCACAGGCTCTAAGAGCAACAATCAATGAATGGGATCTCATGAAAATGAAAAGCTTCTGTGAAGCAAAGGACACTGTCATCAGAATAAAATGACAGCCTACCAACTGGGAAAGGATCTTCACCAACCTTATGTCTGACAGAGAGCTGATATCCAGAATATATAAAGAACTAAAGAAGTTAAAAAGCTACAAATCAAGTAATCCAATTAAAAATGGGGTACCGAGCTAAAGAGAGAATTCTCTGTAGAGGAACATAGAATGCCAGAGAAACACTTAGAGAAATGCTCAGTGTCCTTAGTCATCAGAGAAATGCAAATCAAATGACCCTAAGATTTCCGTTACACCCATCAGAATGGCTAAGATTTAAAAAAAATCAAGTGAAAATACACGCTGGAGTGGATGTGGGGAAAGGGGAACCCTCCTCTATTGCTGGTGGGAATGTAGACTTGAAAAACATTTTGGAAATCGATTTGGTGCTTTCTCAATTAGGAATAGCACTTCCTGAAGATCCAGCTATACCACTCCTAGGCATATATCCAAAATATACTCAAGTACACAACAAGGACATTTGTTCAACCATGTTTATAGCAGATTTATTCACAATATCCAGAACCTGCAAACATCTGAGATGTCCCTAAATTAAAGAATGGATACAGAAATTGTGGTATATTTACACTATGGAATACTACTCAGCAATTAAAAACAAGGAAATCATGGAATTTGCAGGCAAATGGTGGGACATAGAAAAAATCATATTGAGTGAGGTATCCCACAAACAGAAAGACACACATGAGACATTCTCACTTATAAGTGGATACTAGACCTATGAGATAGGATAAACCTACAAAAATCAGAACACCTAAAAAAGGTGAGCTAGAAGGAGGACCCTGTGTAAGATGATCAACCCTCACTCAGAAAGGCAGATGGGATGGACTTTGGAAGAAGGATAAAAACAGGAAACAGGACAGGAGCCTGTTTCCAAAGAGGGCCTCTGAAAGAGTCTAACCATCATTGTATAAAAGTAGATAATGAGACTCATAAACAAACTTTGGGCAGACTGCAGGGTATCTTAGGAAAGAAGGGGGAGATAGCAAGACCTGGAGAAGACAGGAGCTCCACAACGATAGCAGCAGAACCAAAATATCTGGGCATAGGGGTCTTTTCTGAGACTGATACTCCAACCAAGGCCTATTCATGGATATAACATAGAACTCTTGCTAAGATGTAGCCCATGGAAGCTCAGTATCCAAGTGGGTTCCACAGTAAGGGGAACATGGACATCTCTGACATGAACTCACTGGCTCGCTCTTTGACTGCCTCCCCTTGATAGGGGAGCAGCCTTGCCAGGCCACAGAGGAGGACAATGAAGTCAGTTTGGATGAGATCAGATAAGCTAGGGTCAGATGAAAGGGGAAGAGGACCTCCCTTATCTCTGGACTTGGAGAGGGGCATAGGAGGAGATGAGGAGGAGTAGGTGGGATTGGGAGGGAAGGAAAGAGGAGGCTACAGCTGGGATACAAAGTGAATAAGCTCTAATTAGTATAAAAAATAAAAACTTAATTTAAAAAACTGAACAGCAAAAAGTTTAAAGAAAAAAAGTTGCCCTTAGCACTTTTGGAACTGAATACAGCTGGCAGCCTTCAACAAAGATAGTGGTAAAACCATGGCTCCACCTTCTTTATCCATGAACCACCATGGTGGCTAGCCATGCGTTGCTGCATACTGTGGCCGCCAATGCAAAACAGCCATTAGGTGTCACTGATGGTGTTACTACAGCCTACAGTATAGCACTGTGGAGCATTTACAGTTCCCCATAACTAAAATTTCTAAAATTGTAATCAAATACGTTTTAGAACCAACTGCATAAAAGAACAGTACTTTAACTATTCTGGCCATACCAAACCTGTCAGCCAGAAAGAAACAGCATTAATCCATTCACTCAGGAGCTGGTGGTAGGTATATAATGGTTAATAATTACCTGAATACAACCCTGTATAACCCTATGGTAACATGGAGCTGCAGTTTTATTCTCCTGTTAAAGAGCATAAGCAGACATTTTGCATCGAATAATCTCCAGCCTTTTAAGTGAAAAACAACATATTTTACAGTTCTTTCTCAAATCATATTTGCAGGAACGCAAAACCAAAGCAAATACAGTTCATATGTCCTCTGGCTTTCTATACATACTCTGATATTCCATAAAATTCTATATAACTTTAGGTTACTTTGGACAAGCTATTCCTTTCTTTTTTTCTTTTCTCTTCTTTTCCTTTCATTTCCTTTCTTTTCTTTTCTTTCCCTTCCCTTTCCTTCCCTTTCTTTTTTTCATTGTCACAGTCTCTTGCCTTCTCTCTTGCTTTTCAGACAACATAAAAACCTTCATCAAAATTCTCTCAACATTTCTTTACTAAGCCATGGGTTTTTTTTTACCATCTTGCGATGATATACTGTAAAAACTGCACTTTTCTTAATTGCTTCAAACAATATGGCTTGGTTTCATTTGGTAAAATGAATAAAACAATTACCAAGGTCTCTTGACCTCCCCAAAGGGTCAAGAAACTGTTCCATGTTCTTTGTTAGATAGCCCAAGGTCATTATTTTAAATGCCTGATAAACTTTAAAATGTGTCATAGTCTTAAAAATTTAAACATTCTCCAAAACTTGTTTTTGCCATATGAAAATAAATTACCCTTTTTAGGAGTAAAACCACAAAGCATAACCATAATTTTGAAAGTCAGAATCAAAATTTAAAACTAAATTTTACCAGTGCAAACAATCCAATCTCTAAATTCAATACCAATTTAAAATGAGTCTTGTTTTCTTAGTCTAAAAGGAAACGGGATAAACAAAATTCATTTTGACTAAGAGGTTCTGTAACCACTCTTTTCCTTTGTTCTACCCCACGTGGCAATTTCAAAATGGTGGAGTCACATCACAATGCATGACAAGCCACATGGTTGCTATTTAAAAACATCTGTGCTTCTGTAGATCTAATAAACACATATGCACACATATATGTTCTAAACAAGAGTTTGAATTTAATCTTTAGACATATTCAATAACTGTTAAGCTATAAACAAGACATACAGAGCATATTAAACATTTAAGATCAGTCAAAAATATGAAGTGGCGATATATACATTTAAACTGAGAAAACTTCTCTTACTCCATCCAGCTGTAATTGTCCTATCAGTCTGGGCAAGCTCTCAGAGCCCACCCTGCTCTTGGGAGTCCTGTATCTGTCCTGCCCTGAGGCATGCCCCCACCAAAGACCAAAGGCTTCCCACCTTATAGTGCTAGGAGCATGGGGCAAGCAAAGTCACCATAGTGCACAGCTGTTTGGTCACCTGACTACTGAGACCATCATAAACAAACAAACCCATAAAAGAACACAAGAAAATAATGTACAAATACAATGTGTACAAAAAGAAAGGGAGAAGAAGGAAAACCCGAAGGTGTAGTGGTCCATCTCTCAATGGCCCTCTTTCCTGTTCCATTAGGGGGTGGTCTTCCCCCAAATTGCACTCCATACAATTATACTAGCCTGAAATGGCAGCCCGTTATTATACCAGACCAGTTGATCTGAAATCTCAATTCCCTCAGCCCACTCCTGCCATGGGGCATTGCTGCTGCTACCTCCACCATGATGAAAATGCACTCAACAATCATAGCTCCTAGCTGGGCAGGAGCAGTCCTGACAATTTCATCCCCAGACCCACCCTTGCATTCTCTCCCTCTGGCTGCCAGAACACCTGATTGTGCCACAGCAGGACGTGGGGAAGGTGAACAGCATGAGGGTGGAGGGGCTGAAAGGAACAGGAGGGATTACAGCAAGTCTATCTCATAGCATCATCACAGTCCCATACTCCAATACAAACAAACATTCATAAACACAAGGAACAAAATAGACAGACAAATGCATGCATACTTGCTGCTACACTACTGAAAACAAAACCAAAACCAAGTGTTTGGTTTTTGTTCATGGTTGGAAAGGCAAAAGCAGAAACAGGTTCTTCCTCTGGGAAAGGCACATCTGTGCCAAAGAAGTTTCTAAACACAAGGAATAAAATAGGACAGGTGCAGACTGAGTGGCCGTGTAGCCAGATCATAAGGTAAGCTCAGATCCATGGAACTTCAGATCACTGCTCTGGTTTCCCTGCCACAGAGCCTCCAGAGCACTGGGTGGTTCTGAACTACCTCCCTACTTCAAGACTCTACCCAAGTGCCCACAAAAAAAAAATGAAGACGGGGTAATACCCTGACTTTGGCAGCTGTGATTACCCAGAAGTCTTCCTCTGATTACATCCTGCTGCCATCACCAATATGAACACCTGAGGATTTTTTAGAATAAGGACAGAAAGTAATCACACACATGCACACTTAGATACTTACCAGCCACAATAAGACCATCTAGGTCAGGGTCCTGGAGTCTTGGGGATCCTGATGAGCCCGGCAAATGTTATTCTCAGTTCATGAGATCCCAAAAGGTCACCAGGAATTGACTCCACTGAAAACATATGAGGGTTTATTTAATACAAGCTAGAGTCTCGGTCACAACAACCTCCTTGGTGAAGAGGAGGAGTATGGTAGGGTGGTCTAGGGCAACAAGGTTTTTAAAGGGAAAAGCCATAGGCAGTGAGTTACATGCCTTGGAGTTACATGACTGTGTAAGGGAAATTTACTTTTGAAATGATTGTTTTATTTTACATGCTAAGACACTAAATGGTTCTGGCCTGAACATCTGGTCCAGCAACCTAGCAACTATATCTCTACTGGGCAAGAAAAGAATGTGGTAGGGCTAGTTCACCCCTGAAGGTGGCTGGACATGTATACACCTGTCTTGTCTTTCTTCAGGCTTATGCTTTAAACTTTAAACCAAAGCCCTTCCCCAAAAAATTAAAAAATAAAACTTAAATTTTGATTCTTTGGTCTCTCACTATGTAGTAATTCCTTTGTCTCAGAAATGTAAAAACTATGAAGCCCACTGGAATTTGCTTCACCCATGTGATGTAAATATGTAAATATGTATATTGATGTGTTTGCATGAACTAGGTCAGTCTGTTTTTTTGGTATATTTTACATGAGTGTATGTCAATTATCTGGCTATAAGGAGTTCCTTTTTCATCGTCCATGGAATATGTGCAAATATATACAGATTTATATATCTGATCATTTGTCTACGTGTATGTATGGGAGAACAGGCCACAACAGCTGGTCAGGGAAGATGTTTTCTTAAAGGGAAGCCTGAACTTGCTACAGTTCCTGCAGAGGACATGCTAGCTGAAATCAGCATCATCGTCATAAGTAAGCTTGTAGGACTTTGTTAGTAAAATTTCTTGTTTCACCCACTTTTTTCAGTGTGTGTGCCTATGACCTCTATATTTTCTATCCATTTCTCTTTAGATCATGGAGAGTTAATGGGACCCTAAAACTCTACCAGACCTTGGAGCCTGCCTAAGAGAAAGGAAAGATGACTGCCACTGAGCCCATAGTGGCCTGAAGAATATCTCTGGGTAAACAAGCCTGGAATTCTTTGTCAGTCTAATTAAGACCACCTGTTGTTAAGCAATAAAAACATTAGGGAAAGAGTGACTTTGTCATCAGAGTGACCAGAAAGCCTTAAGTGGCTCAATTGGTAAAGCACCAGGCTCCAAGTAAGGAGACTGGGGATTAACACCTAAATAAAACTGCTTTTGACTTCATCAAGATGCCCAAATCAAGTTTAGGTATACAGAAAGAGACAAATATCAGTCCCTGACCCTGAATTCACCTGCTTCAGTCTTTCCAAGCTGGGTATTCACTTCTGGATATTAACAATTATCAATTATTTTGAGGCTAAAATTTCATCATGAAATTTCATCCTTCCCTTTTCTTTCTCCAGGCCTTCCCACACACTGCCCCATGCTCACTTTCAAATTCATGGCTTTTTTCCTCATTGTTACTTCATGTGTTATATATACATGTATTTTGAAATATAAACTGCTTGTTTTTGAAGTATATGCAAATTTATTGTCTTTAATCAGTGCTTTCAGTTCCAAAATCATGTAAGATAATTACAGACATATATACATAAACTGTGACAGAACCCTTTTCCATTTTAACTCATATTTTTAATTATAAGATGAAAATGTTTTACTGTCTTGACCACAGTAAATTACTTACAAATGATGTAAGATTGTGAAGCTTCTCTTGCTGATGAGTGAGGCTTACCTGCCACCCTTAGACTCTCACCCTTGTTTGTGTCTTCTTTAGATCCCGTTTCAGTTTTGCTCAACAGCATTTTCTGGAGGGCATGGGCCACTGCCTACACTACATTTCATATGGAATAGCTGGGCTCAGACTTGGTCATCCCATCATTTTCTTCTGGTTTAATCTGTATTGAAATGTTTGCTGGGTATGGTTTATGATTTCTACATAGCAAAGCAGGTGAGCAATCAAAGTTGTCAATCCAGAATTTATGGAAGAATCTCCTGGGTACTGGGGGGATATAGGTGCCTCGAGAAAATGCTTTAAGCCAGGGATGGTGCTTTTCTTTTAACATGAAAAGATTCCTCTGAAAAAGTTTATAAAATCATTCTTATTTGATAGACTCTAAATATAATGTGTTGCTTGGCCACTTTCCACACTTTCCTTCTGGTTGAAAATATTTTGCCATAAGGAAAACACATCAATTATTTATATCACTATAGACTACCTGTATAGTTGCCTGTGTATTTTGGTTCAAGTTCAGCAAATCAACACCAACTTAGTACCCAAGTATCTATTAGCTGGGAATTTTTCCGAAAACAGACACACACATAGATTGATCTTTCTTCCTTCTTTCTTCCTCCTCCACCTCTTCCTTTATTTCTTGGCTCATGTATATATGCCTTCATGTCAGCAGAGGAAGCCTTATGCACAGAGCTTACCACTGAGCACAGAGCACCTTACCTACTAAGCCTCCAGCACACCAAGCATTATTTAGTGTCCAGCCTGCTCACACACCACTGGCCAGCAGAGGGCGCCAGAACACCCTAAACAAGGTCATGCCCAACCTGAACTCAGGCGGGGTGGACCAATCCCCCCCAGGATGCAGGCAGCAGGGTGGGAGTGCAGGATTGTGCATCTCTCTTTAGTCCTCCCCCCGTCTGTGGTTCTGCCCCACGTGCGAAGCGTTAGGGGACTCCAGGCAGACGGACTGACAGATGGTGGTGGACAGGGGAGGGATTGCTTTCAGTCAAATATCTGAGTCCCCCCATGTCTCCCTCATGAATCCTGTCCCTTGTGCTGCCTATAAAGCTCCTGCAGGCTAGTCCCTAAAACACGTGCTGGGGTCCCTCAGCTTTGCTCATGGGTGGCATGGCAAAAAGCCTGGAAGTAGGCTGGGGAAGCCTCTTCACGCTACTGCAGGCCTCAGTGGCACACAGCCAACACAGCCTTTCCCCTGGTCCCTGTGTCGGTAAATCTAAGGTCTTGCCAGACAAGCTTGCAATAGCCTTTAATCCAGGCACATGAGATGCAGACACAAGATGATCCCTGTGATTTCAATGTAGGCC
The DNA here is from genome assembly GCF_030254825.1 of Meriones unguiculatus. Lineage (NCBI taxonomy): Eukaryota > Metazoa > Chordata > Mammalia > Rodentia > Muridae > Meriones > Meriones unguiculatus. The sequence goes on from NW_026843664.1 coordinate 570,435, forward strand.
TGGCTGACAAAGACAGTCCAGGACAGTCAGGCCTATACAGAGAAACCCAGTCTTAAAAATCAGATCAGAAAATAAGATTAAAACAGAAAATTTGAGCTGGGTTTGGTGGCACAGGCCTTTATTCCCAGCAGTCTAGCAGGCAGAAGCAGGCCAATCTCAGTGAGTTCAATATCAGCCTGATCTACAAATTTAGTCCAAGTTAGCTAGGGCTAAAACAGAGAAACTCTGTCTCAAAATACCAAATCATTCATGTATATAAATTCATGCATATAAATTTTAATATATATTTAAATACATCTTTAATATATTTATTAAATATAAAGTTATTGAATGTATTAATATGAGTTAATGTTTGATAAATATATAATGTAGTTAATATATTATATATTTAATATATATCAATACATATTTTGTTTTAATCATATATATAAAATCTGAGCCAGGCATGGTGGCATATGTCTGTAATGCCAGCTCTCTGGGAGGCACAACTATGCTGATCTGCATGAGTTCAATGTCACCCTGGTCTACAAAGCAATTCCAGGACACGCAAGGGAACAGAGTCTGAGAAAACAGGGTCCTTCACACCCACATAACTAGAGTTGTCGGAAATAACAGAGTGTGACTTAACCTATGGTATAAGAAAGTCTGGCCGGGCAGGGTGGCACACATCCTTAGTCTCAGCACTTGAGAGGCTGAAGAAGGTGCATCTCTGTGAGTTCAAGGTTACACTGGTTTCCAGAGAGAGTCCTGGACAGGCAACCATGCACAGAGACACCATGTCTCAATAAAAGCACATTAAGTTAAATGAAATGAAATGAAATGAAAATATCAAATCCTGGCATATTGGCACATGCCTTTAATACCAGTACTCTGGATGGCAAAGGGGGTGGATCTATGTGAGTTCAAGGCCTGCTTGGTCTAGAAAGCCTGTCCAGATCAGTCAAGGTCAGACAGAAAAAACTGTGTCTCAGAAAACAGCTTCCTGAGATGTCAACAAAAAAGGTTAATTTCTTTACACATTTCTGAGGGTTCAGGTTAGAGCTGAGGACAGAGATCTACTTGAGTGGGAAAACAACCCCAGGCATGTTTCTTTCTCTCTTTGTTTCTTTGTGTGTTTGTGTGTTTTTATTTTTTAATGATTCACATGGCCCAGGGTCATGTCCACTTTGGATTTTCCCAGGTGTCCCTGCTCTGTCTATGCTCTTCCTCAGATCTGAAATAACTTACTCCTCCCCCATACCTAGTACCCATCAGGTTCATTTCTTTTCTATTTCTTTTTTATTCACTGAACACTTCTAGTCTCTCACTCCAGGGGGAAGAAACTTTTCATTTTTCCTGTAGAGACATCGAACCCTGCTAAGCTGACCAGGCTGGAAACCCAGTCCCCAGGAAGCAGCCAGAAAGAAGAAATGTTTATATTTACAAGAAATTGTGAACATCGTGATTTATTGTACATAAAAACATTTTCTGGTCGTGGGATTACCATGATTGGGTGAATTTTGAATGCTGTGACAGTTCCGGCAGACTGTTGGGTGAACGTTTTGAAGGCTTTCCCCGGGGTCCGAGGATTGTTCAATGTTTCTGAATAAAGTGCATTGAAAAAAAATAGTTTCAAGATTTCCACTTAGAAAACTCAAGAGCCATAAATTCTGTAACAGTTGGTTCATTCAATGAAAATGGTATTAATGTTATTAATTCTTTGATATATTTTAAAAAATAATAATATTATAAAGATAAATAAAATTTCCAGACTTAAAAAAAAAAAGAAAGGCAAATGTCGTCATAAGCAAAAATGAAAATTCCAACCATTGTATTTTACCAATAAAGACTCAGGAGCCAGATGCTACAGAGAAAAGCTTCCAGCTCAGAGATGCAGAGAAAGCACCCAGGTGGCCTTCCTTCTCAGCTTCAGTCCAAATGGAGAAAAAAAAAATGTTCACTAGCTCAACTCATGCCCAGGAGAAAAAAAAAAGCCAAAAATCTCGAGGCCAAAGGCTTCCTAGAAATCCCAGGGTGCTAAGGAGCTGAAGCTTAAGCTAAAGCTAAGGCAAAAGTCTGAGATAAGCCTTTCCACACTGTCTTAAATACCCCTCGACTCAAAGTCCCTCCTGCTCTTTAATGTCTGTAAGCATGTTTCTGGCTTCAATTCTTGACCTAGGGTTAACTTTAGTAAATCCTGTGTACAGAAAGCTCTTGGATTAAAAGTGTTTGCTAGGGCTGAACAACACCATGATCACCTGTTTGCAATAGATAGAAATTTCTTGGATTGAAAGTGTGTGTAGGGCTCAACCATACTGATCAAAAAACAGTTTTACCATTCACAATTTTGGGGTTCATAATGGGATAAAATATCCTGCAACATTTCCCCTTTTGGCTAAATGAAAGACTTCTCCCTCTAACATCAATAAAGTATCTATAATCAGGTATAAATTACATTCACAATGTCTAGACTGTATGTAATTAGCAAATTTGAAAAAAAAGTATTCTACTCTCTATCTTATCTTGATTAGCAAAAGTTCTGTACCGATTTTAGTAGGTTTATCCTATATTATATGTCTATATGAGTGGGTATACACCGTGTGCATCTTTCTGCTTCTGGGATAGCTCACTCAGGATGATCCTTTCCAGGTCCCACCATTTACCTGCAAATTTCATGATTTCCTTGTTTTTCTATTGCTGAGTAATATTCCATTGTGTAGATATACCACAATTTGTGCATCCATTCCTCCACTGAGGGGCATCTGGGCTGTTTCCAGCTTCTGGCTATTACAAATAAGGCTGCTGCAAACATGGTTGAGCAAATGTCTTTATTGTGTACTTGAGCCCCTTTTGGGTATATGCCTAGGAGTGGTATAATTGGATCTTGAGGAAGCGCTATTTCTAGTTGTCTGAGAAAGCGCCAGATTGCTTTCCAGAGTGGTTGTACAAGTTTAAAATCTGTACACCTAAAGAAACTAATCAAGAGGGAGGACTCTTGCTAAAATGCTCATTTCCTATCCAGAAAAGGAAAGAGGATAGCCATCAGAAGAAGGAGAAAAGAGGGATCAAGTCAGGAGCCTGACACAGAGGACCTCTGAAAGGCTCTGCCCTGCAGAAAAGCAATGCAGATGCTGAGACTTGTGGGCAAACTTTGGGCAGAGTGCAGGGAATATTATGAAAGAAGTGGGAAACAGTAAGATCTGAAGAGGACAGGAACTCCACAAGGAGAGCAACAGAACCAAAAAATCTGAGCACAGGGGTCTTTCCTGAGACTGATACTCCAACCAAGGTGTATGCATGGAGATAACCTAGAACCTCTGCACAGATGTAGCCCATGGAAGTTCAGTATCCAAATGGGTTCCATTGTGATAGGAAGAGGGACTATCTCTGACATGAACTGATTGGCCTGCTCTTTAATTACCTCTGTCTGAGGGGGAAGCAGCATTACCAGTCCACAGAAGACAATGCAGCCACTCCTGATGAGACCTAATTGACTAGGATCAGAAGGACAAGAAGACCTCCCCTATCAGTGGACTTGGGGTGGTGCATGCATGCAGAGGGTGGAGGAAGGGAGAGATTGGGACAGGAGGAGGGAGTGAACCACAGGGGGGATACAAAGTGAATAAAGTGTAATTAATAAAGAAAAAAAAATTTAAAAAAGAGTTGAGAAAAAAAGTCCAATAATAGTCGATAACAGAAATGGAGAAACTTGAAAGTATATATAAGTGTAGCATGAAAGGGTTGGTGGATACCAAGAAAATACCCAAATCCCTAAATTATGATCGTAGAAAGAGGAGAAGAAAACATTAGCAGAGGCATAGAAATTATCTCCAGTAAAAGCGGTGAAGAAAATTTCCAAAAGCTCCTAAAAGTGATGCCTACCAACTATAACAGAACTACCTAACACCAATTACATGAGACTTAGAACTCAAATTCTCCAGGGTGTATTGTCGACATTCGTTTCGTGAAAGGAGCTCTTTAGGCAAAGGGTCCTTCTTGAAGGTGATCTGTGATGCACCCCAGAATTGCTTCCAACCCCTGACAGCACCATCATGCGCCTGCTGCTGCAACTCACTAAAATCTGGCGTGGTGTGAACTGTCACTCTCTGGGCATTTACCCACTCTGATTGATAAACTTCCTAGAGGATCTTCTCGAACATGGATTGATTCCTGAGTCGGAATTCCTGATGCAAGTTCAATTGCTTTAGAACTTCTAAAACAACCTTAGCAAATATACGGCTGCAATAAATACCTTTGTGGTCCTCCGGGGGCCTCAGTAGGAGACGGGTATGAGGCACATTTGTGACCTTGGATGGCGCCATGAATCCTGGTATACACCATGAATATGGGCAAGTTGGTTTAAACTTCCCACGAACCCAAAATATCATGGGGCTACCAAGAAGTGTGTAAATTAAGTACGAGTCTTGAAATCGTTAAATTCAAAACGTTTCATTGTAATTCCTTATAACAAGTCAGCTAATGGCATCATATACTGTCCTTTTAAATTAATCTTGTTCCTTAGAATGAGAGAGAGAGAGATAAAATTATTGTCCTGAGCTCACTATAAACTTAGAGATAGCTGAAACATGAGTAGCCAGGTCAGTCCTGATTGAAAAGACATATATACTTGTAACTTTGAGACCTTGGTCGAGCTTCGTCTTTCTCAACTCATCATGAATGCATGTCATGGATACATAGATAAAAAAAAATGTTTACTTTTAAAATATGTAACCTGTTGTAGTTTAGACTTCAGTTGTTTTTGTGACTAACTGCCTTTTTTTTTTTTTACTGTGATGTAATTCCTTTGTCTCCAAAGCATTAAAGTATAAACAGATAATACAGGAGGTTTGGAGATTCATGATTTTATATGGGTGCATGTCAATTGTTGTTATGTAGGGAGCGACAGTTATATCATCCATGGAGTGTGTGTAGGACTATGAACATGTCTGTATGTCTGATTGTGTTTCTGTGTGTGCATGGTCAGATACTGTCAAACCGGCAGGCTAAAACTGCAAGTTAGTTTTAGTTTCTAAAAGAAATATCATCGTCATATACAAACTTGTTAAAATGTGTCAAAGTCGAACTTTGAGGTTTTCATTTCATCACCCTTTCCCTTGAGTGTGTATGAACCGTCTTTGCTGGCTTCCCTCTTTTTCTTTTCCTGTTAATCCACGAATAAGTGAGTTTATTCAGGAGGACTCTGCAGAGGTCTTCTCCTTCACAGGAGCTAATCTCAGATCAAACCTGTTTACAAACCTTTCCAGTTTAGTTCAGAAGCTGATTTTTACTTATTCCTAGAGAAGAATCCTAAGCTCCTTCCAATATCCCTTTTTTTTTTCCTGGTGATACTTCTTAACCAGTTGCTGGTGACCCGAGAGCTAACGTCCTGTCCTTAGTATTATCTAGAACCCTGGAATCCTCCCAAAGCAGATGGAGAGAGAGAGAGAGAGAGAGAGAGAGAGAGAGAGAGAGAGATTGTTACATGACTTTTAACAATGGATTGTAGTTAAAACATTAGACACACAAAATTAAAAATGTTATCAAAACTTGAATGGAAAAAGATGAATGAGCTTACAAAGGTGGTGAGCCTGCTAGAATAATACATCAAATTTAAACTCAGAAGGAAATCAAAACACAGAGCCTATTAGCCAAGAGGTTATCATCTGCAATGGTATGTATTAAAACCGAGAGAGGGATACTCTTTTAGGATAAACACATATGAAAACATTTGATGTGTCCAGAGATGGGTCTGTAGAGAAAATGAGGAGGAATGCCTCCACCTAAGGAGAAGAATTAACACATCCGAGATGTCACAAGGTGCTTAAAGATGTTCCTCTGCAACGTTAGGTGGTAGAATCAGCCCAAGAAAACAGCATGAGGTCATGAACATGACAGGAATCAGCATACATCTTTCGACAATAACTCAATAAGTGGTCTAAAATTCTCAATAAAAAACACACGAACTACCAGACAGTCTAAGAGACAGGATCTGCCTGTTTTCTACTTCCAAGAGCATCCCTTCTACATTAGACACAGAAACTGACTTGTGGTCACAGGCTTGAAAGAATCACAGGGAGGTGGAACCGGAAAACAACCATATTCTATCATCTGAGAATATTTTTATTTTTTGGTCTGATAACATGCACTTTGCGTCAAAAGTAGTCAACAGGGGAGATCCAAAATGAAGGTGTGAGTGTGCAGGGAGTTGTGAGCATGAAGGGAGGTGTGAGCATGCATGTAGGTGAGAGAATGCAGGGAGGTGAGAGCCTACAGGGAGGAGTGAACATGCAGGGATGTGTGAATGTGCAGTGAGGTGTGAGCATGCAGTGAGGTGTGAACATGTTAGGAAGTGTGAACTTGCAGGGAGGTGTGAGGATGGTATGAGGTGTGAACTTGCAGGGAGTTTTGAACATGTAGGGATGGGTGAACATGCAAGGATATGTGAACATGTAGACAGGTGTGAATGTGCACAGAGGTGTGAATGTGCAATGAAGTGTGATCATGCAGGGAGGTGTGAGTATGGTAGAAGGTGTGAACTTCCAGAGAGGTGTGAGCATGGTATGAGGTATGAACTTGCAGGGAGGTGTGAACATGTAGGGAGATGTAAACATGCAAGGAGGTGTGAATGTGCAGGGAAGAGTGAGCATGCAGGGAGGTGAGAGCATGCAAGGAGGTGTGAGCATGGTAGGAGGTATGAGGGTCCAGGGAAGTGTGAACCAGCAGGGAGGTGTAAGCAGGAAGGTGAAAGCCTACTGGGAGGTGTGAAAGTGCAGGGAGGTGTGAGCCTGGTAAGAGTTGTGAACATTGTAAAAGTTGTGATAGTTTTAGGAGGTGTGAATGTGCAGGGAGGTGTGAGCGTGCAGGGAGGTGAGAGTGTGGAAGGAGGTGTGAGCATGGTAGGAGGTATGAGGGTCCAGGGAGGTGTGAGCATGCTGGGAGGTGTGAGCATGGCATGAGGTGTGAAAATGCAAAGAGGTATGAATGTGCAGGGAGGTGTGAGCATCCAGGGAGGTGTGAGCATGCAGGGAGGTGTGAGCAGGCAAGTAGGTGTGAGCCTCATAGGAGGTGTGAGAATGCAGGGTGGTATGAGCATGGTAGGATGTGTGAACTTGAAGGGAGGTGTGAACATGTAGGGATGGGTGAACATTCAAGGAGGTGTGAAAATGCACAGAGGTGGGAGCATGCAGGAAGTGTGAGCATGCAGAAAGTGTGAGCATGCAGGAAGTGTGAGTGTGCAAGGAGGTGTGTGCATGCAGGGAGCTGTGAGTGTGGTAGGTGTGAGCGTCCAGGGAGGTGTGAGCCTTGTAGGAGGAGTGAGTGTGCACTGAGGTGTGAGCATGGTAGGAGGAGTGAACTTGCAAGGAGGTGTGAGCTTGTAGGGAGATGTGAACATGCAGGGATGTGTGAACGTGCAGGGAGGTGTGAACATGTAGATAGCTGTGAACATGCATGGAGCTGTGAATGTGCAGGGAGGTGTGTGCATGCAGGGAGGTGTGAAGGTGCAAGGAGGTGTGAATGTTAAGGGAGTTGTGAGCGTGCAGGGAGGTGAGAGCATGGTAGGAGGTGTTAACTTGAAGGGAGGTGTGAGGGGAAGAAGGTGTGAAGTTTTAGGGAGGTGTGAACATGTAGGAAGGTGTGAATATGGAAGGAGGTGTACGTGTGCAGGGAGCTGTGAGCATGATATTTGTGAGCATCCAGAGAGGTGTGAGCCTTGTAAGAGGAGTGGGCATGCAGTGAGGTGTGAGCATGGTAGGAGGTGTGAACTTGCAGGGAGGTGTGAGCTTATAGGGAGGAGTGAACATGCAGGGATGTGTGAGCATGCAGGGAGGTGTGAACATGTAGAGAGGTATGAATGTGCAGGTAGGTGTGTGCATGCAGGGAGGTGTCAGCATGGTAGAAGGTGTGAACTTGCAGGGACGTGTGAGCATACAGGGAAGTGTGAATGTGCAAGGTTGTGTGAATGTGCAGGGAGCTGTGAGCATGGTAGGTGTGAGTGTCCAGGGAGGTGTGAGCATGGCAGGAGGTGTGAACTTGAAGGGAGGTGTGAGCTTGTAGGGAGGTATGAACATGTAGGTACATGTGAGCCTGCAGGGAGGTGTGAACATGTAGAGAGATACCAACCTGCACAGAGATGTGAATGTGCAGGTGTTAGCATGCATGGAGGTGTGAGCCTGCAGGGAGCTGTGAGCATGGTAGAAGGTGTGAACGTGCAGGGAGATGTGAGCCTTGTAGGAGGTGTGAGTGTCCAGGGAGGTGTGAGCATGCTAGAAGGTGTAAACTTGCATGGAAGTGTGAGCTTGTAGGGAGGTATGAACATGCAGGGAGGTGTGAATATGCAGGGAGGTGTAAACATGCAGGGAGATGTGAATGTGCAGGTAGGTGTGAACGTGCAAGGAGGAGTGAGTGTGCATGGAGGTGTGAGCATGCAGGGAGATGTGAGCATGGTAGGAGGTGTGAACTTGCAGGGAGGTGTGAGCATGTGGAGATGTGTCAGTGTGTGGGGATGTGTGAACACGTAGGGAAGTATGAGTGTGCCAGGAGATGTGAGCGGGCAAGAAGGTGTGAGCCTTGTAGGAGGTGTGAGCATGCAGGGAGGTGGGAGCGTGGTAGGAGGTGTGAACTTACAGGGAGGTGTGAACTTACAGGGAGGTGTGAATTCAGGGTATTGGGTGGGCTATGCAAGCCTTGAGGACCGTATAACATGGAAGAACTGAGGGATTGCTGGGAAAAAATTGGCAGCTAGTTCTGTATTGATATGTTAAATATGAACCTCTGCCTTTTGTTCCAGGTATGAAACCTACATCTATGGAAATAGAAACTTCAGACCGAGCATTTGGTCTCCATTAGGTAATGATTAAAAAATGAGCTCACAAAGAAGAAAGATGGCAAAGACAAAGATTCTATTTTTCTTTGCTTTCTTTATATCATCTTTCTTTTCTTTGAGGGAGGGCAGGTACCCAGACTGGACTCAAATTTTTGATGTCAAGTTTTGCTTTTCTAATTAATTCGTATTTTATTAATCATTTTTATTTTTTCACAATTTATTCATTGTATACCCCTTTTAAAGGCCACTCCCTCAACTCCTACTGGTCCCACACTCCTTCCCTCTTTCCCCCAAACTCTTTCCCCTAATCCTCTCAAAGGGGGAGTTCCCCTCCTCTCCCATCCATCCACACATTATCAGAACACTACTCAGCTATTAAAATGAGGGAAATAAAATTTCTGCTCTTATTACTTCTGCATAGGCCACTGTGCTCACCTCAGAAGATTTCATACTATGAAGCTTGCCTGAAAGCTTACTGTGAAATAAACACTAGGTATAACTCATTTTAGAGAGTCCCACCCCCAAGACACTGTTTGATTTACCATCTCACATCAAGAAACATGTGAAATTTGAAATGCTATGAAGTGTGAAACATTTTTTTCACAAGCATTTCAGAGAACGTGGTTCTCTTGCTGCCTGGAGGCTGTTTCCCACCAGCCCAGGAAGAAAGGAGCCCCAGAAGATGAGGTATAAAACTTGGAAGCCACCTAAGCATAACAGTGATCAGAACACTCGGGGAACCACCTCAGAAAGTAAGTTCAACTTTAATTCTAAAAAACAGAGGGTATGTACCCCTTGGGGAGTAACTGGGATGCTCTAAGGATAGGTGTAGATAATTGTTTAAAACAGGGCACTTCAAGGATGCTTGATTTACATTAAACAGCACATTCCTATCATGTGAAAAAGAACATGGAACCTGATTATCCTATATTTGAAGGGAGGGGAGTTGTCAGAGATCTGTGTCAAAGGCCATGTATGAATTTTGGTTGGTGGCATCTATGTCTAAAGATACTCTCCAGATGAAGTCAGGCAGAGAAAACTCACCCTTGCCATGGTTATACAACTAGGCCAGCAGCAGGGTCATACATGAAAGAGAAAGCCTCCTCACTCACATCTCAAAATTCAGTCTGGGTTGTGATGGTTTTCAATAGAACCCCTGGAATAATAGGTATGTGTACACAAAGAAACTTCTACAGGCTGCCACTGTTGTGATGCTCTCAGAGAACTTCCTGGCTGGTGTTAGTTCACCATTCCCTACATATTCATCCACTGGACTAAAAGTTTCTTGTGTAAATTGAGGCAATTGAAAACAGTAAAGGTTGAGAAACAGGACTATCAAAAAGTCTTCCGTAAACACCTTATTATATAGTACTGTTGCATGTAATTGATATTCACCATTCATTGTATTCTTTTTAAAAATAAGTTTATTTACTTTAAATTCCAATAGTAATCTCCCTCCCTTTTCTGTCCATGATTACCCTCTGTTCCTATTGCCCCATCCCTTTTCCCCTTCAGAAAAGCAAGGTCTTTTCCATTGAGCTAGTTTTACAGTTCTGTTGCATTTCAGTGGACCAAAGTACACAACAGCCTTTCCACCTTGCTTATACTCACAAAATTCCTCTCCAGTAAGGATACTTTTATGTTCATGATGACTCTAGATTTGTGCAAGGCATCACCCTTTTAACACATTCATAAGTTTTTCCTCTATTATGAATCCTTTCATGATGATGAAGACTATACAAATGTGGAATGGTTTCACCATGTTAAAAGCACTCACAGGCTTTCTGTCCATTAGGATTTCATTCATGAGTGTGGAGATTATTCTGAAGTCCAAAAGTTTTTTCACATTGGTTACAGTCAGACATCTTTCCAGTATGTGTTATTTTATATATTAAGAGATGTTATGTGCAAAGGCTTTGCCACATAGTTATATTCATATGTGTTGTTATCTTAGGAGATGATTGTTACATGCAAACGCTTTATAACACTAATTATACTCACAAGGCTTCTCTCCACTGTGTGTATTTTCCTATTTTCGGAGACTACTCTGCTGTGCAAAGGCTTTATCACGTTAGGTATATTCATAAGGTTTCTTTACAGTATGTGTTCTTTTATGTCTTATGAGATTACTGTTTTCTGCAAAGGCTTTACCACACTGGTTACATTCATAAGGTTTCTCTCCAGTGTGTGTTTTTTTATGGCTTAAGAGAGTACTGTTTTGTGCAAAGGCTTTACCACACTGGTTACATTCATAAGGTTTCTCTCCAGTGTGTGTTGTTTTATGTCTTATGAGATGACTGTTTCGTGCAAAGGCTTTACCACACTGATTACATTCATAATGTTTCTCTCCAATGTGTGTTCTTTTATGGCTTATGAGATGAATGTTTTGTGCAAAGGCTTTACCACACTGGTTACATTCATAAGGTTTCTCTCCAGTGTGTGTTCTTTTATGCTTTAAGAGATTACTGTGTACTGCAAAGGCTTTACCACACTGGTTACATTCATAAGGTTTCTCTCCAGTGTGTGTTCTTTTATGACTTAAGAGAGTACTGTTTTCTGCAAAGGCTTTGCCACACTGGTTACATTCATAAGGTTTCTCTCCAGTGTGTGTTCTTCTATGGTTTTTGAGATGACTGTTTTCTGCAAAGGCTTTACCACACTGGTTACATTCATAAGGTTTCTCTCCAGTGTGTGTTCTTTTATGGCTTATGAGATGACTGTTTTCTGCAAAGGCTTTGCCACACTTATTAAATTCATAAGGTTTCTCTCCAGTGTGTGTTCTTTTATGGCTTATGAGATGACTGTTTTCTGCAAAGGCTTTACCACACTGGTTACATTCATAAGGTTTCTCTCCAGTGTGTGTTCTTTTATGCCGTATGAGCTGACTGCTTTTTGCAAAGGCTTTACCACATTTATTACATTTGTAAGGCTTCTCTCCAGTGTGTGTTCTTTTATGCCATATGAGTACAGTGATATAGGGGAAGGCTTTCCCACATAGAGTGCATTTAAAGGGTTTCTCTCCAGTATGATTGCTTTCATGCCTGCAAAGAAAATTGGCACATGTGAAAGATTTACCACAGTCATTTCATTACACTAATAAATATATTTATCTATATGAATTAATTTCATAATTTGGTCTAATGGTAAAGAAGAATCAAATTTTAAAGTTTTATCACTTTATTTACATTCACAGTATTCCCCTTCATTATGGGTATTTTTGAAGTTCCCTGTGATGGTAAGAGCATTTGTTATGTGGATCTCTTTTATAGCATCATTTTTCTATAAGACGTTTTCTCCTATATATGAAGAGTATTGTAAGAATTCAGAGTTTCACCACACCAATCCCATTCACAAATTTTTGTACGGTATGAATGATACTTCATTTTCAAAGTGAGCCAAGAGAAGCAGAAGTTCCAAATTCCTAGTATTCATAGGTATTTTCAGCAATATGAGTTTGCTGATGAATTCTCAGTGAAGTTGCAAAACCAATTAACAGTAACCATTTATCACATTCAGAAAATTTACTCACAGTGGGGACTACTACCAAATCAATTGTTCTTGGAGAAAGACAGGGACACTGCTTCTTTCAATATCCCTATGCTCATGTCTTGAATCATTTTGACATATGATATACCAGTTTAATTCACAAGTATAATAAAGATTCCCATATTGAATTAACACAGTTTGTTTTTTGTTCATCATAGACATGTCATATAGGGATTAAGGTTTCTCCAAAACAATATTCTTGATTCTCATAAGCTGCTCCTTTCACTAAACTTTACAATGTTACTGCATAAAAATGAGTAACACTGGTTCTAATATGAAATTTTTGCTTATTAGAAGGTTTTGGACACATACTGATCACCAATTCAGTGTGTATACCTTTACAATATCTGAGTAGATAGAATGAGACTAAACAGATTGGCAGTTCAAGTCAGTAGCTGTAATGTCCATATGATTCAAATGGTATTTTTGTTACAATATTATTTTATTTTCTTCTATCTTAGAGGAGTGCCTTGTAAACAGAAATCAGATGTCTGACATTGAAGTACATGGAATTATGAGATTTTAATGATCATCAGTACACTTAAAGCAGTGCTGTTTTTATACTGTTGCTTTTCTTTAAAACTTCGAGGATACAGCCATGTGTGCTGGTACATGCCTTCAATCCCAGCACTTGTGGAGGCAGAATCTGGCAGATCTGTGTGATTTTGAGGTCAGGCTGGTATAACAAGTAAGTCTAAGAAAGTCACAGATACTCAGAAAAAAAATCTATTTCAAAAACAGAAAATAAAAAGCAGCCAATAAACAAACAAACAAACAAACAAAAACAAACAAAAAAACACCAAACTTCCAGGACACATTAAAATTTAAGATTTATATCTGTATCAACATGCACATAAAGTTACCTTTTATTACTTGTAGAACTTTGAAAATGTTCTTTAATATTATGGTCATCCCAATTGTAGCCTAAAATATAGTACGAGGAAATATATATTATTGGAAATATCATGTTATTATTAAGGCAAAACTTAAATCACTATCTTCTGTGACCCTTAGAACCATGCCTGATTTATTTACCTCATTCCACCTCATTCTCAATTGGAATTACAGAAGAGGATCAATAACAAAGTAAGAGTTGTCTCTTTATTTTAAAAGTGAAAGAAAAATTGCAGTCTTACCTATAGCAGTGAGGTTTTCACAGGTCTCTAGCATCACATCTTTGTAGAGTTGCTTCTGGGAAGGTTCCAGCAAGGCCCACTCTTCTTGGCTGAATTTCACATGCACATCATTGAAGGTCACCGAATTCTAAAATATGCCATACATTTGTACAACAGAAACAGTGGCAACAATATAATTTATACGCCATTGTCAATATAATCATATAATTCTACTGCTTCTTCAATTTATTTTCTGACACAGAAGTGCGAATGTTATACAGTTGGGTGCTGTGCGTGATGTGAAGTAGGGGAGATGAAAACGCCTAAAGGTTAGATTGAAAAAAAAAAAAACAAAGGCGTGCTTCAAAAACCTGTGTTTCATCAGTTTGTAAGACATGAATATAAAGTAGCCATTAGTTGGGTTCTTGAGCAATCTATTGAATCATCTTCAGTTACTTGGGTGAGTAGGTCAGCACGCTGTCATGAGACAGGTGGAAGGACAAAACACAGTCATGATATTTTATATAGCAACAAATGAGATGTGTTGATCAGGGGACACTGAACAGATGGGTAACATTAGTCAAAAGACAACATGGTACTGAATATTATGTTTTGACCAGGGCTCAGGGATGTGGCATATTAGTATGTGAAGAGGAGGGCTCATATATTTGTGGAAGGGAAAGTGGACTACAGTGAATACATGGATAAAAATAATGTGAGTGGCAAGCAACCACAATCATAGCCAATAACATCTTATTTCTTTGTGACCAGACAAAAGAAAAGGAATAGAACACATGATTATTCTTTGATCATTGTTTTGTATATCCTCCTTACTTAATAATGTAGTCTATAGATTAAAAATAAAGAATAAAACTTTTCCATTAAAAAAGAAGTGTTAATGTTATCACTAAGTCATTTTAGAAGAAAACGGAATAACAAGTTTTAACTGTATCATATCTGAACTTTTTGAAGAGGATATAGCTTTGGAATAGACATGGCAATTAATGTGGACAAAGACAGAGAGAAGAGTGTGAAATAGAGAGACAGACACATAGAGACAGAGACATACAGAGAGAGAAATTAACAGATGAACAATACTAAGTACAGATCAGAGAAATTTATGAACAGTTACTAACTACAAAAAATGGTGGACAAGCTGGGTGTATTCTGTCATGCCTTCAATTCCATCACTCAGGAGGCAGACACAGGTGTACCTTATTGAACTGGATGTCAGCATTATCTATTCAAAGAGTTCTAGGACAGCCAGACCTATATAGTAAGACAGAGCCTCCCCTAAAAGTCAATCAAACAAACACAAAATATTGAAAGAACTCAGAGGTCTTTACTGAAGCTTCTACAAGGAATTATACATTCACTCCTGTTGTATATTTATTTTCCAGAAATCCGCAGTGCCCCAGCTTAAACTGTAACTTCAATGATATCTTACTAAAAGGGAATGCATGTTTAAACAGGTAAAAATAGAAGACAAAAATATTAGCGGTGTAAATGATGATCATAAATGAGCAACATAAGATAGGAGAAATGGCTCAGCAGTGAGGAGCTCTTACTGCTCTTGCATATAATTGGGTTCAATTGTTAGTGTTTACCTGGGACCCGCTACTTTCAATTGCTATAAGTTCATGAATTCTGAAGACATCTTCAGACTACAGATTAGGCACTTCAGACTTCAGATTAGGCACACAAGAGGTGCATATTCATGCATACAATCAAAATACTTATATTCAGTAAAAACTAAAAATAGATCCCAGATGGCTGGGGTGATTGTACACTGTGTCTGATAACCTGGGTAGCAGAGACTGCACAGTGACCAATAGTTGGATCTGTGGTCCCCCAAACACCACTGACTGTGTTTCCAAGGTAAGAAGAAAACCAATGATGAGGGAAACAATTGGGTCCAACCTGAGTGCCCAGCAAATCTCTGGGAAAATTCCTTGGATGTTGCAGCAGGAATAAGTTTTTCAAGCAAAGGGACCCAAGAAGCAAGCAGGAGTAACTATTCTAATATCTAATAAAACAGACTTTCACCCAAAATTAATTGAAAGGGATGAGGAAAAGGGAATCCAAGATGGCATTGCCAGGAGGACCAGGACAGGAACAAGACAGCAATGTTGGTACAGCAACTAAAAGACTGAACTCTGGGTCCTAAAAGAACAGCAATCGTGTTTCCCAGGTGAGAGGAAACTCAGTGGTGTGGGGATCATTCAGTTCCACTCTCAGGTCACTCAGTGAGAACCCGGAAAATATCTCCGGCACAGGATGCACCTGTGTGTGTCCTGATCACCTTCCCAGGCAAAACTGTGTGCTCCTGGGCACCAGAGACTGGGAGCCCCAGTCTCAAAAAAAAAAGAACAGGGAAGAAGAAAGTTGGACTGACCTCAGGTCACCCAGTCTATCCCTGGAAAAGGTCCTGCAGGCTGGTGGGTGCACAGCTGCCAGCCTTGAGTGGGCCTCCAGTTGCGAGACCTGTATGCCCTACTCTCCATCACAGACAGAACTCTGTGCCCCAGGACACTAGAGGATGGGTTTCCCTGTCTGGAGAAAACCCCACAGGCAGTGAAAGAGCAGGTCCCAGCTTAGAGCACTCAGCCAACTCCCCCCACACACACACTACCACCACCACACATGGGAATATTCTTGGAAATGTTTTCAGGTTCTTTCCCAGTCACCAGCTTGGTAGCCATCTGGCAAGTGCCTACCCATTCTACACACCATGTCAAACACCACAGACTAGGTCTTCATGTTGGGAGAAAACCCAAAGGTGGGGAAAACATCTGGCCCTACCTCAGGACACCTAGCTCTGGAGAAGTTTCTGGTTATTCACAGGCTCCAGACTCTAGCCTCCTGCTGCACATGTGAGAGCAGTGATCAGCTGCCACGGGTTACTGCTTCGGTACTGGGGCACAGAGCTCTAACCTCAGACCTACAGAAGCCTGGGATCCCAAAGATCAACCCCCAGATACTGCTCCAAGGGACAACCAGTTATCCCTAACTAAGCTGACCAAACCATGGGGTACCCAGGTTACAGCTACAGCTTACTAAATTTACAGCAAGAAAGCCAGAAGCAGGACAGCTGTCTCCAGGATTTCTCTGGGTGAGAGAAGAGCCCCCTTGACTAACAAAGACCACAATTACTGCTCAGGTCTCTATGCCTGTGGTGAGTTTTGGCAATTCCTGAGAAATACCTGCTATTCAGTGACAATACCCCAAAAGCTGAGGAGCCCTCCTTCAGGAAAAATCATCTTCCTGCCAAGGGGATTATCCCCACCACAGGATTCCAGGAAGCGCCAGAAACTAACACCCAACACCTAAAATAGCCAAATGGGTAGAGGCAAGTGTAAAAGCTCAAAAAGACAGAGCAGTATGGCATCTCCAGAACCCAGTTATTCAGGGGCAAGCAGCCCTGGACAAACCATGGTAAATGAAATTCAAGAAGATGACCTTAATCTGTGTTTATGAACAGGATAATAGCGGAAAAAAATAAACTACATAAAGATCTAGATGAAGATAAAGTCAAACAGATTATTGTCTTTTGCAAAGAAATGGAGGAAGATAAAGTCAAACAGATTATGGACATCCTTAAAGAAATACAGGAAGTTGCAGCCAAGTAATTTGTGGCTTTTAGAGAGGAAATACTTAAATCACTAAAAGATATTAAAGAAACAGAGGATTGTTTGAACAAACAGCTGAAGGAATTGAAGGAAAATACGGTCAGAGAAGTGAAGGAAATCAATAAAATGGCTCAAGATCTGATAAGAGAATTGGAAAAAAATTAAAGAAAACACAAGTGGAGGAAACTGTGGAGAGAAAGAACTTAGGGAGGAAAAGAGGAACTACAGAAGTAAGCATAAGCAATAGACTACGAGAGATGGAAGAAAGAATCTTAGGTGTGGAAGACACAATGGAATAAATAGATGTAGCTATCAAAGAAAATGTTAAATCTAAAAAATTCCTGACACAGACCATCCAAGAAATCCAAGACAACATGAAAAGCAAAACCTAAAAGTAATAGGAATAGAGGAAAAAGAAGATTCCCTCCTCCAAGGCCCAGAAAATATTTTCAACAAAATCATAGAAGAAAATTTCTCCAACTTAAAAGAGAGGTCTACAAGAATACAAGAGGCCTAAAGAACACCCAATAAATTGGACCAGAATAGAAAATCCTCCCACCACATAATAAACAGTAAGTATACAGAACAAAGAAAAAATACTAAAAGCTGCAAAGGGAAAAGGCCAAGTAACATATAATGGCAAACCAATCATTATCACACCTGACTTTTCATCAGAGACTATGAAAGCCAGAAGGGCCTGAACAGATATCATGCAGACCCTAAGAGAACACAGATGACCACCCAGGCTACTATACCCAGCAAAAGTCTCAGTCATCATAGATGGAGCAAACAAGATATTTAATGACAAAAACAAATTTAAACAATACCTACCCACAAATCCAGAGGTACAGAAGCTCCTAGAAGGAAAACTAACTAAAACCCAGGAAAGCTAACTACATTCAGGAAAACACAGGAAAGAAATAATGTCACTACAGCAAAACTAAAAGTAACCAAGCACACAAACACACTACCACAAGCAACATCAAAATAAAAGGAGCTAACAGCCACTGGTCATTAATTTCCCTCAACATCAATGGACTTAACACTCCAATAAAGACACAGACTAACAGAATGGATATGTAAACAAGACCAAACAATCTGTTGCATACAAGAAACACATCCAAGTCAAAAAGATAGACATTACCTGAGAGTAAAAAGGTGGAAGGTTCCAAGCAAATGGACCCAAGAAACATGCAGGAGTAGCCATTTTAATATCTAATAAAGTAGATTTTCAATCAAAATTAATCAAAAGACACGAGGAAGGTCATTTCATACTCATCAAAGGAAAATTCCGCCAAGAAGAAATCATAATTCTGAACATCTATGCTCCAAATACAAAGGTACCCACATTTGTAAAAGAAACATTAATAAAACCTAAACCACACACAAATCCCCACACATTACTACTGGGAAACTTCAACACCCTACTCTCAACAAAGGACAGGTAAACAACAGAAATTAAACAAAGAAACAATATCTCTAATAGAGGTCATGTATCAAATGGACCTAACAGATATCTACAGAATCTTACACCCAAAGACAAAAGAATTTACCTTCTTCTCAGCACCTCATGGAACCTTCTCCAAAATAAACCATATCGTTGGTCACAAAGTAAGTTTCAACAGATATAAGAAGATTGAAATAATGCCTTGTATCCTATCTAATTACCATGGACTAAAGCTGGACCTCAACAACAACAGAAATAGCAAAAAGCCTACACTCACATGGAAACTGAACAACTCACTACTAAATGACAGCTGGGTCAGGGAAGAAATAAAGAAAGAAATTCAAGTCTTCCTAGAATTCAATGGAAATGAAGACACAACACAACCAAACTTATGGGAGACAATGAAAGCAGTGCTAGAAGGAAAGTTCATAGCACTAAGTGCCTTCAAGAAAAAATTTGTAACATCTCACACAATCAACTTAATAGCTCATCTAAAGGCCCTAGAAGAAAAGAATCAGAAACACCAAAAAAGAATAGACACCTGGAAATAATCAAACTCAAAACTAAAATCAATAAATTAGAAACAAATAAAACAATTCAAAGAATCAATGAAACCAAGACCTGGTTCTTTGAGAAAATTAACAAGATAGACAAACCCTTAGCCAAACTAACTAAAAGCAGAGAGAGATTATCCAAATTAACAAAATCAGAAATGAAAATGTGACAAAACAAAAGACACTAAGGAAATCCAAACAATCGTTAGGACTTACTTCAAAAGTTTATATGCCAAAAAAAATGAAAATCTAAATGAAATGGACAATTTTCTTAATCAATTACACTTACCAAAGCTGAATCAAAAGCAGGTAAATCAATAAAATAGTCCTTTATCCACTAAGGAAATAGCATTCTTCAAAAGACTGCAATCCACAAAAAGCTCAGGACCAGATGGTTTCAGTGCAGAATTCTACCACACCTTCAAAGAAGAGGTAACTCCAGCTATCTTCCATTTATTCCACAAAATCGGAACAGAAGGAACTACGAAACTCGTTCATTGAAGCCACAGTCACCTTGTAACCTAAACCTCACAAAGACCCAACAAAGAAAGAGAATTTCAGGCCAATCTCCCTTATGAACATTGATGCAAAAATACTCAACAAAATACTTTGCAAACCCAATACAAGAACACATCAAATATATCATCCACTATGACCATGTAGGCTTCATGCCAGGTATGCAGGGGTGGTTCACTATACAAAAATCCATCAATGTGATCCACAATATTAAAAAATTGAAAGAAAAAAAACACATGATAATCTCCTTAGATGCTGAAAAAGCATTTGAAAAAATCAAGCATCCATTCATGTTTAAACTATTGGAGAGATCAGGGATACAAGGCACACACCTAAACATAGTAAAAGCAATATACAGCAAGCCTGTAGCCAACATCAAGTAAACAGAGAGAAACTTAAAGCAATCCCACTGAATTCAGTGACAAGGCAAGGCTGCTCACTCTCCCCATATCTCTTCAACATAGTTCTTGAAGTCCTTGCTAGAACAAGAAGAAAATTAAAGGAGACCAAAAGGATACAAATTGGAAAGGAAGAAGTCAAAGTATCACTATTTGCAGATTATATGATAGTATACCTGAGTAACTCCAAAATTTCTACCAGGGACATGCTACAGATAATAAACACCATCAGCAAAGTGGCTGGATACAAAATTAACTCAAAAAAATCAGTAGCCCTCCTGTATACAAAAGATAAAAGGGCTGAGAAAGAAATTAGGGAAACAACACCCTTCAAAATAGCCACAAAGGACATAAAGTACCTTGGTGTGACCATATCCAAGCAAGTCAAAGACTTGCATGAAAAAAACTTCAAGTCTCTGAAGAAAGAATTAGAAGAAGATATCAGAACATGGAACTATCTCCGATACTCATGGCTTAGCAGGGTTAACATAGTGAAAATGGACATCTTACCAAAAGCAATCTACAGGTTCAATGAAATTTCCATCAAAATACCAACAGAATAGTATACAAACCTTGATAGAAGATTTCTCAACTTCATATGGGATGCAATGAAAGCAGTCCGAATAGGAGTTTGAATACCAACAAAGGCCATCATAAGCTATTGGAGACATCCCATACAAGCAACTTAATGGCATACCTGAAAGACCTAAGTAAAAAGAAACAGACACACCCAGCAAGAGTAGACCACTAGGAAAAACCAAACTCAGGGCTGATATCAATAAATTAGAAACAAAGATAATAATTCAAAGAATCAACGAAACCAAGAGCTAGTTCTTTGAGAAAATAAAAAACACAGAAAATTCTTAGCCAAAGTAAGTAAATGGCAGAAAGACACTATCCAAATCAACAAAGTCTGAAAGAAAAAGATATAATAGACACTGAGAAAATCCAAAGAACCATTAACTTTTATGTCAAAAGCCTATATGCCCCAAAATTTGAAAATCCAAATGAAATATACAATTCTCTTTAAATTCCACTTACCAAAGTTGACTCAACATCAGGTAAAGATAATAAATAGTCTTATAGTGCCTAAGGCAATAGAGGCAGCCATCAAAATACTCCCAACCAAAAGAATCCAAGGGCCAGATGATTTCAGAGCAGAATTCTACAAGACCTTCAAAGAAGAGCGAATACTGATATTCTCCAAATTATTTCGCAAAATAGAAATGGATGCAACATGACCAAATTCCTTTAGTGAGACCACAGTCACCTTGATAAATTCTCAAAGATCCCCAAAAAGAAAGACCAATCTCTTTTATGAACAATGATGTAAAAATACTCAATAAAATACTTGCAAACCAAATCCAAGAACATATCAAAGATATCATCCACCATGACCAAGTAGGCTTCATCCCAGGCATGCAAGGGTGGTTAAGTATATGGAATCCATCAATGTAATCCACCGTATAAACAAATTGAAAAAAAGACCATTTTCTTAGATGCTGAAAAAGTATTTGACAATATTCAACAGTTATTCTTGTTTAAAGTCTTGGAGAGACCAGGGACAAGGCACATATCTAAAAATAGTAAAGATAGTATACAGAATATACAGAATATATACAGAATAGTATATAGCTAACATCAAACTAAATGAAAAGAATGTTTAAGTCAATTCCACTGGACTTGGGGACAAGACAAGGCTACACACTCTCTCCAAATCTCTTCAATACAGTACACGAAGACCTATCTAGGGCAATAAGACAACTAAAGGAGATTAAGGGGATACAAATTGATAAGGAAGAAGTCAAAGTATCTCTATTCACAGATGATATGACAGTATACAAAAATGAGCCCAAAATTCTACTGTAGGGAACTCCTACAGTTGAAAAACACTTCAGCAAAGTGGGTGGATATAAAGTTCAGTTAAAAAAAAACTCAAAAAAATACACTCCTGTATGCAAAAGACAAATGGACTAAAAAAAAATTAGGAAAATAACACCCTTCACAATAGCCAGTAAAAAAAACAAAACAAAACAAAAAAAAAAAAAAAACAACAACAACCAAAGAAACATAATGTATTTTGGTGTTATCCTCAACAAGCCAGTAAAAAACCTATATGAACAACAACAACAACAACAACAACAACAAAAAAACCCAAAAAACTTCAAGCCTCTGAAGAAAGAAATTGAAAAAGATACCAGAAGATAAAAATATCTCTCATGCTCATGGATCAGTAGGATCAACATTGTAAAAATTGCCATCGTAACAAAAACAATCTACAGATTCAATGATATTCCCATCAAAATATCAACATAATTCATTAAAGAACTTGAAAGAACAATTCTCAGCTTCATATGGAAAAATAAAAAAGCCAGAATAGCTAAAACAATCCTGTACAATAGGGGATCTTTAGTAGGTATCACCATTCTTCATCTCAAGGTCTATTATATATCAATAGTAATAAAAACTGCATGGTACTATAATAAAAACAATCAGTGGATCAATGGAATGGAAGTGAAGACCCAAAAATAAACCCACACACCTATGTCCACTTGATTTTTGACAAAGAAGCCAAAACCATGCAATGGAAAAAGGAAAGCATCTTCAATAAACAGTGCTGGTCTAACCTGAAGTTTACATGTGGAAACATGAAAATAGATCCATATTTATCACCCTGCACTAAACTGCAGTCCAAGTTGTTCAAAGACCTCAACATAAAACCAGATACACTAAATCTGTTAGAAAAAAAAAGTGGGAAAGATCCTCGATCTCATTGGCATAGAAGGTAACTTCCTCAACAGAACACCAAGAGCACTTGCTCTAAGATCAGGAATTAATGAATAGGATCTCATGAAACAAAAATCTATGAAGCAAAGAACACTGTCAATAGAACAAAATGACTGCCTACAGCCTGAGAAAAGATCTTCACCAACCCTACATACAACAGAAAGAGCTAATAAACAATATATATAAAGAGCTCAAGAAATTAAACTCCAACAATCCAAATAATCCAATTTAAAACTGGGGTACAGAACTAAACAGAGATTTATCCACAGAGGAATATCAAAATGGTGGACATTAAATACTCAATATTTATAGCCATCATGGAAATGCAAATGACATTCCATCTTAAACCCATCATGGTTAATGTTAAAACCTGAAGTGACAGCAAGCTAGCAAGAATGTGGAGAAAGAGTAACACTCCTCCATTGCTGGTGGGAGTGCAAACTTATACCACCGCTTTAGAAATCAATCTGATGTTTTCTCAGACAATTGGAAATAGTTTTACTTCAAGACACAGCTATACCATTCCTGGGCATATATAAAAAAGATGCTCCACCATTCAACAAAGATATTTGCTCAACTATGTTCATAGCATCTATATTCATAATAGTCAGAATAGGGAAACAAACTACATGTCTCTCAAACAAACCATTGTTTTACAGAAATTGTGGTACATTTACACAATGGAATGCTACTTGGGTATTGAAAAACAAAAAGGAAACCATGAAATTTTCAGGCAAGTGGATGGAACTAGGAATTATCATCCTAAGCGAGTTATTCCAAAACCAGAAAGACATGCATGATATATACTCATTTGTAAGTGGATAATAGCCATAATATAGGATAAACATACTACAAGCCACAGGCCTAAAGGAGCTAAATAAAAAGAGGACCCTATGTAGGATGGTCAATTCTTATTCAAAAGGGCAAATAGAATTGACATCAGAAGTGACTGAGGAGAGGGAAGAGGATGAGAGCCTAACATACATATTCTCTGAAAGACTCTACCCATCAGGGGATCGAAGCAGATGTTAAGACTCACAGCCAAACTTTGGGCAGAGCACAGGGAGTCATAGGAAAGAGTGGGAGGATAGAAAGACCCAAAGCTGACAGGAGGTCCATAAGAAGACCAACAAGTCCAATGAATCTGGGCCCAGGGGACCTGCAGAGACTGATGCACCAACCAAAGACAATTCATGAAGAGGACCCAGACCCCTGCTCAGATGTAGCTGATAGGCAGCTCAGTCTCCATGTGGGATCCATAGTAAGAGGATCCCACGTCTCTCACATGGACTCTGTTACCTGCTCTTTAATCACTTCCCCGTGGTGGAGCGGGCATTGCATGTCACAAAGGAAGAGGATACAGGCAGTCCTAGTGAGAATTGATAGGAGGGCTCCTACCATCTGAGAAGTAGAAAATTAGATAAGGGGGAAAGAGGAAAGGAGGGTAAGGCCAGCAAGAGACAAGGGAGGGGTTTCAACTGGGATGTTAAGCAGATAAATTATTTTTAAATGCCATTTATTTATTTATTACAATTTATTCACTTTGTATCCCTACTGTAACTCCCAGTCCCATCCACCCTCCTTCTTCCCTCCCATGCCCTTTTTCTAGTCTCCTGATAGGGGAGGAACTCTTCCCTTTCTGTCTGATCCTAGCTTATCATGTCTCATCAAGGATGGCTGCATCATTTTCCTCTTTGGCCTCACAAGGCTGCACCCTCCAGGAGGAGGTGATCAAAGAGCCAAGTTCATGTCAGAGAATAAATTATTAAGAAACAAATTTAAATTAAAAATGAATTAAATGTGAATAAATAAATAAATAAAGTTAAAAAGAACCAAACAGAACAAGTAGGAAGGTTGTCATACACCTGACCCTACATTCCAGGCTCAGCGGCCAATGATGATGATGTTCATGCCAGGCATGTTGGACTAAATTTAAGCCAAATACTCAACTGCAGTTAGACTTGTAAGTTCAAAACCTGCCTGGTCTACATACCAACTTTCAGGACAGCCACAGCTACATAGAAACTTTTTCTTCAATGTCAAAACAGAAACATTATCTTCTCTGGGAGCTATTTTGATTCAATCAAATATGTTCTGACAAAATTCACTGTAGAATTATTGTCATCCCATAATGAAAATGTAGTCTAATTTCAATGATCCTAAAATTCTGCACTAGCTCATACACTGTCCAAATGTCCAAAGTCTCTACTGACACAGAAGAAAAATCTCTTGGGTGCCACATCTTATAACATCAGAAACAAGTTACATCATTCCAACATAGATGCACAGAATACCCATTTTCATTCCAGTATATAGTGATGGGAAACTGGACCAAGGAAAAAAGATCAGCAAGGAAAACAACAAATCCTGTTGCTGATTCAAAAGGCTTAGATGGTCCTATCCCTGCAATGTATCATACATCTCTGTTTGGTTACTTCCACTTCCTAAAGGCAGCACTATATTAGATGTGTCTCATAACTTAGGTATCTGAACATCTTGTAGTGTCAAGGTACAACTTGACCCTGCTTCATGCAATGAACCTTTACAGCATCTTCGCTGGGGATCTGATTCTGCCAAACACAGATGGCTGGCACAGTGCTGAACAGAAACCACAAAGAAAGCATCCATTACCTTAAATTTTGAATCTTTCTTGTTTCCAGAACCAGCACAACATGGGTGAGCCTGTCAAGTTGGATTCTAAATTGGGATGGACGTTGTCACACTTTGACCACATTTGGAGCAGCTTTTATATGAAGTTCTTTCCTGGCACTAGGAATCACGTTGCCTACTCCTTCCATTAACAGAAGAATTAGCAAGAGGGAGTATTAATCTATGGAAACCATCTTAGGCTTCAGATCCAAAGCTAGGACCTTCTCTTTGATGGCAATAATCTCCTTGAAAATTCCTGTCTCTGTTTCACCACGTTTCTGCCATCTAAAACTACCTAGTGTTTTTCTCTACAAACCAAAGACCTTACATTTATTTCTGCTCCACTTGGCTCATTCTTTTACTCTGGCCCTGAACATCTCACTAATAATATCCATTCAACAGATTCAACATTCCATGTAAGAAATCCAGCCCATTATTTTTTAATTCTACTTTACTCAATTTCTCAAGGCATGGGCAGAATAAGCATGATTTGCAGCTAAAATATCACACAAATGACCTCTAGCTTAATTTTCCATGGAGTCTATTTTCCACTGAAATTCTATGACCTGGACTTACTTTGTCTGCATTACTGTCAACACTCTGATCAACTAAGTCCTACCAGAATAGCCGATGAAGCTCTGTATACAGCTTTCTAAAGTTTTCCCCATCTTAAATCCTGATGTTTTCCATATTCCTTAAAAAGTGAATATTCCAAGGTTGTGTCCAGCAGTGAAATCACTCTTTGTATATATATATATATATATATCTATATCTATCTATATATATATATATATATTTTTTTTTTTTTTTTGTTCTAATTTGCTACTTTGTTCTGTGACTACATCCCATAACCAAAAGAATCCCAGGTCATAAATGGGTTTATTCATTGAGTTTGGTTGTGTCAGATCACAGTCCATCATTTTGGGAGCTTAGCATAGAAAGTCAAGTTTGAATGAAATTAAGGCAAAAGCCATGACAAACGTTTTTGGGTTGGTCTCCTACTTAATCACTGTCTCATGCTCAGGTAGTTATCTTACGTGGGCCAAGCCCATTTTCTTAGGGTTATTGCATCTCTCAGTGGAAGAGCCTTCCCACATCAATCATCTGTCAACACAATCTCTCACAGATATAACAGCCAGCTTCTCTGTTGAGGGCATGCCCTTAATTGAGGCTCCCTCAGATGACTGTAGGCTTTGAAATGTTGACAACTGAAGCTAATGAGGACAAAGATACAACAATATATGAAAAAGTAAGAGGGAACAAGTCAGGAGCCTGACACAGAGGACCCATGAAAAGCTCTGCCCTGCAGACTATCAATGTAGATGCTGAGACCTATGGGCAACCTTTGGGCAGAGTGCATGGAATCTTAGGAAAGAAGTGGGAAACAGTAAAATCTGGAGAGGACAGGAACTGCACAAGGAGAGCAACAGAACCAAAATACCTTAGCACAAGGGACTTTCCTGAGACTGATATTCCAACCAAGGACTATGCATGGAGAAAACCTAAGACCCCTGCACAGATGTAGCCCATGGCAGTTCAGTATCCAAGTGGGTTCCATTTTAATAGGAACAGGGACTGTCTCTGACATGAACTGATTGGCCTGCTCTTTAATTACCTCCCCCTGAGGGGGAAGCAGCATTACCAAGCCACAGAAGAAGACAACGCAGCCATTCTTGATAAGACCTAATTGACTAGGATCAGAAAGAAGGAAAAGAAATCCTCGCCTATCAGTGGACTTGGGGAGGGGCCTGCATGCAGAAGGTGGAGGAAGGGAGGGATTGGGATGGGAGAAGGGAGAGAATCACAGGGGGGATACAAAGTGAATAAAGTGTAATTAATAAAGAAAAAAATATAAAAAAACAAAAATATTGTGTTAATTCTATCAGTCACTTAAGTAGTAAAAACCGATACATTGACGATTGCAAGAATTTGAAAACACAGATATACCAAGGAATGAGGAGAGGGAAGCCTTTAAGATCAAGAAGAGAAAAGTAAAACTGTTTCTCTAAATCAAGTCCCAAATCAACAGAAACTCAAGGAATTATAGCATAATATAATAAATTTTCAGAAGGCAAAAATATGTGAAGGTCTATTCCTTTCAAGAGAAAAAATTAATATAATATAATATAATATAATATAATATAATATAATATATATAAACAAATCACACAATATACATAGCACCACTGTCAAAAGGAAACACAAAGATAGGCCTATAAATATAACATAGTCCTATAAGCAAATACAATAGGATTATAGTCAAAATCAAAATCAAAGACATCACTGGCCATTACTCAACTTGTGCAATCTGGTTATTTCCTTTGGCAACAATAAAAAATGTATTGGAGGTGGAGGGCTATTCCAATTGAAGAGATTCCATTAAAGCATACAAATGTTTCAACATTAGAATAAAATAAATTTGACTACTAAAATTATCTCATACTCTTATGATAAAGAAAGGGATATCTGTTATGATCATTTGGGAACCATATTATTTTCTGTGATTGATGATTGGATATATGTCTGCACCAGTGTCAGAAAATGTAAACTTTTAAATGTCAAGTAGAAGAAAGCAGATTTTTATAGAAACAGTGTGCTTGTATTATATACTTAAACACTTCCTTTTGCACCAATTGCTGTAATGACCAATATCATCTTCATCATCTCCATGATGTTTGTTTGTTTAAAGATTTTTTTTTGTGTATGCTTTCAGCTATGTTTGTATATTCAGGATGTGCTGTGGTATATGATATGAATAAATTCCATAAGGAAATCCAGGCAAAACATAATCACACTATTGGAGGAAACCAATAAATTCCTTAAATAAAGCCAACAAACATTTGAGGGATGTGAGGTTTTGCTGGATTAGGGTAAACTCTGACATCTTTGGATAGCCATTTATTTGGACTCAGTCTATGAAGGTGAACTCTGTCTTCTCAAGGAAGGGCCTAAAAATCCACTCCCTGATATGTTTGACCCCAGGTCTGGTAAAGAGCCTCAGGGCAGATTATTAGCCAAAACCTTTCCTGATAAGAAAACTGCTCCAACAAGCATCTCTAAATTCCTAGAAATGCATCACCCTGCTTAGGATCTTATTCTTCAGCAGTGACTTTCAACTGTACTCAGAGATTTTCCCCCTACAAATAGGATAATTAAGTACTGTGTTCTCCTTCTTGCAATAGGACCATGATACTGCATGGAAAATGAATATACATTTTCATGCATACATAAGCCAAGTATCCTTGACCTCTAGACCATAGTAAATCAAACATTCATCCTCAAAATCCTTCTCTTTGCCCAAGGTTTATAAATCCCTGACTTCAAATAAACATGCTGGGTGTGAATCCATGTGGTTGGTTGTATGCCACTTGATACCATCAGCCTTCCATCATGGCCCCTGAGAGTCATCATTTATCTCCCTTTGGGCCTGCTCAATGGCCCACTGGGCCTAGGACTCACTGGGTCTGTGTCTCACCAGGCCTGAGTCTTGGTTGCAACCAACCAGGCACGGACTTTCACCTGCACTTTTGAGGTGCTTAGCACAGCAGCTTAACCAAGAATGGTAACACTTTGGTATTGCCATAGGCTAGAACACCCGAATTTCCACTACCACTGGTGATCTCATTCTAGCTGTAACAGTCCATAGAAAATTCTTTTGATACTCCAGCCTAGTGAACATATCAGATTCAGAAGCCAGAAGAATATCAATTGAATTTTTGGCTTTTGAAAATGCTTATTTAAAATGCAAAAAGGTGATTAGACCTTTAAAAGCAAGATCAGCACCAAGAGAGGCATGGATTAGAAATACAATGGATATTTGATCTCAGGTTTATGATACTAACCTGATAGGAGAAGAACTTTCTAAGAATCTAAGAAAAGGAAAGGGGTCCAGCATGGCAGCAAACAGTGTGCAATGTTTCTGAGGGGAACAGGATCTAAAATTCTGAAATTTGTGAATGGAGGGGCTGCTGAAGCCAGAACATCCACATTGAGGTTTCCTGGGTGAGAGGGGAAAATCTGTGAGTTTGGAGAGTTTGTAGCCAGGTCACCCATGGACATCTCCGAGAATTGAGAGTGTCGAATATTCAACCCCCCCCTGTACTTCCCCTTGCCCAAGCATGGGTCTCCCTGCTCAACAGAGGTGGCAGTAGTTGTCCCATGCATATGATGATATACATGAGTGATCCCATAATTTAACCAGAGAACTCCTTCAGCTGATAAACACTTTCAGCAAAAGGGCTGGATACAAAATTAACAAAAATTCTGTAGCCCTCCTATATATGAAAGACAAAAGGGCCAAGAAAGAAATTAGGGTAAAAACACCCTTCAAAATAGCCACTAATAACATAAAGCACCTTGGTGTGACTCTAACCAAACAACTGAAAGACCTGTTTAAAAAACAATTCAAGTTTCTGAAGGAAGTAATTGAAAAAACATATCAGAAGAAGAAAAGAGCTCCCATGCTCATGGATTGGTAGGATTAAAACAATGAAAATGGCCATCCTGCCAAAAGCAATCTACAGATCCAGTACAATTCCCATCACATACCCACACAATTCTTTACAGACCTTTAAAGAAAAAAAAGTCAGTTTCATATAGAAAACAAAAAATCCAGAATTGCTAAAACAATCTGTACAACAACAGATCTTCTGGATCTCAAACTGTTCCACAGAGCAATAATAATAAAAAACTGCATGCTACTAGCATAGGTACATAATGGTGGATCAATGGAATCAAACAGAAGACTCAGGAATAAACCAACACAGCTACGGATACTTTATTTATTTTTTTGAAAAAAAAACCAAAACCATACAATGGAAAAATGACAGAATCTTCAATAAATGGTGCTGGTCTAACTGGATGTCTACATGTAGAAAATGCAAATAGATCCATATTCATCACCCTGAACCAAATTAAAGCACAAGTGGATCAAAGATCTCAACATAAAACCAGATACACCAAATCTGTTAGAAGAAAAAGTGGGGAAGAGCCTTGAACTCATTGGCACAGGAGACAACTTCCTGAAAAGAACACCAACAGCACAGGCTCTAAAATCAACATTCAATAAATAGGACCTCATGAAACTGAAAATCTTCTGTAAAGCAGAAGACTGTCATCAAATCAAAAAAACATCCTACAGACTAGGAAAGTATCTTCTCCAACCCTAAATCTTACAGAGGAATATTGAATGGCAGAGAAACATTTAAAGCAATGCTCAAAGTCCTTAGTCATCAGGGAAATGCAAATCAAAACTACCCTGAGATTTACCTTACACCCATCAGAATGCCTAGGATAAAAAACTCAATTGACAACACATGCTGGTGTGGATGTGGAGAAAGGGGAACCCTCCTCCATTGTTGGTGTGAATATAAACTTGTACAACCACTTTGGAAATCAATCTGGCTCTTTCTCAGACAATTAGGAATAGTGCTTCCTCAAGATCCAGCTATACCACTCCTAGGCATATATCCAAATGATGCTCAAGTACATAACATGGAAATTTGTTCCACCATGTTCAAAGCAGCTTTATTCATAATAGCCAGAAGCTGGAAACAACCCAGATGTCCCTCAGTTGAGGAATGGATACAGAAATTGCACATTTACACAATGGAATACTACTTAGTAATTAAAAACAAGGAAATCATGAAATTTGCAGGCCATTGGTGGGATCTAGAAAAGATTATCCTGAGTGAGGTATCCCAGAAGCAGAAGGACACATATGGTGGATATTAGACATATAATATAGGATAATCATACTGAAATTTGTATAGCTAAGGAAGAAGGAGGACCCTGGGTAAGATAATCAATCCTCACTCAGAAAGGCCAATGGGATGGACAACAGAAGAGGGAGAAAACAGGGAACAGGGCAGGATTCTACCACAGAGAGCCTCTGAAAGACTAAGGAATATGGAGACCACTGGACAAATAAAACTTTGGAAGAAAAAGGATAGATCACCTAAAGAAAATGTCCAAAGAAAAGGAGTAAACTGGCCAAGTGGTATCACCTACCTCCATGTTGTCTCTTCTGCCTTCTACAGACATAAGTGCAAATGATCTTTATGTGCTTGTTAAAGGAGAATTCAAAATCTCAATCTCATATCAGAAAAGCCACCTGGTAAGAAACAGAGGAAAACAGAAAAATAAGGGATGATTCTATTGTCATGAATCTCATAATCTTCTGGCAAGATGTGATTTCTGTACTTACCACAAACTTCAATAATCAAGAAGAATGTGTACAGTGTTTGTGAAAGAATGAAGGGGTGAGAGAAATAGCCAAAAACATAAGCCTAAAATATAGCCAAGTTTACGTGAAAAGACCTAAGGAAACTCTAGCATGAAAAATGTGCACTGGACCAGAGATAACTTTAATTTGTAATTAATACAAATTAAATAAACACAGATTTCACAACTGCTACAAGACAAACACAAAGCGACACCTAAACTGTTATATTTCTGACACTCCAGCTACTACTAACCTCCTTTACAGAGAGTCCTTTTACTCTGGAAGTCTCTTGGAAAATGGAGGTGATCATAAAGCTGGGCTATGGCTTGCAGTCCCTCATGTCCCCTTGTGGGTTCAGGCACAGCCCAGCCCTTGCCGACACTCACACACAAAAAATGTTGAAGAATAATTTAGTATCTTTTTCTTGCTGCATGAATTATGTCACAAGATGTGGAATCTGCCCTATCCACTTACCTAAAACCAGGCACACCTGACAAAATTCTACATCTCAGAAATTCCTTTTGTACCCTCGAATTGAATTTCCCTAAATCACACCATTGTGACTAGTGGTAGTTGAAAGGTAAAAAACAACAACAACAACAAAACGTAATCAAGTATTGCTGAAAGATGACCACCACCACCTCTTTTCTTCTAGTTTCAAATGATTTGTAAAATTTGTTACACAAAACTGTATGTGGAATACAACGTTCATCATTTCTAGAAATGAGACCTTCAGTTTTCCAATTTGTCCACTGCAATACCAATGCCTGTGTGTGCACACTAGGTAGTCAAATTATAAGCACCACAACTTTCTACTGCTCAGGTCACAAAATCCTCATTTCTCTGGTCAATAAACACTCAGGAAGGGTTGAAGGCCAAGGGTCTCTGCCGAGATCACCACATGGAGACGAACAGAACCACAGCCTGAACCACAGTCTGAACCACAGTCCATCTCTTTCAAAGCAGATCAGGCTGTGAGAGGTCAGCAGCCTTCTCTTCCTGGCCTGGGGAAAATGGCCCCACACTCAGCATGACATGGCCTCTGGTCTCACTCACAGCTCTTTAGAGCTACATCAGAGGAAAATCCCAGAACAAACCCATCAACTACCTCCCATTATTGCTCCTGACTGCTATGCCTGCCCAGAGTTCCTCATTAGCTTGAACAATAAAGCTGAGTCTCAGAAAAGTAGTAGCCCCTCTATCAGTGGATCAAAGGTCAAATGATGCAGATAACAGAGGCATTCTAGCTTTGCCCTAACCCCTATGGGTACACAGAGCCCTAGTTTTGTTCTAAAAGAATGAAAATCCCAATTATTCGATTTTAAAACCTGCTAGCACAGAAAAGGCAAAGAGAGCACCCATCTGATTTTGCTACTCACCTTACCTCTAAGAGGAAGAAGCTCCAAAAGCTCACCAGTTTAGATGACAGCTCTGGGGGCAATAGGCGAAAGGAACCCAAGGCCAAAGGCTTCTAGCTCAAAGCTCAAAAAGCCCAAAATCTACAAAGCTAAAACTCCTTCCACTTTTACACTCTGTCTTAAATACATTTCAGCTGAAAGTTCCACTTACTCCTTAATCCCTGTTAGCTGGTTTCTTGCTTTACCTCTTGACCTAGAATTAACATTAATAAATCCTGTGCACAGAGAGCTTTTGAATTAAAGGCATGTTCTAGGGCTGATGGAACCATACCGTAATGACCTGTTTACAATAAATTGTAAGTTCTTGGAATTAAGGTTTGTATTAGGGCTCACCCACACCAAACAAAGCACGGGTTTTTACAGTTTACAATCTCAGGTATCACACTGGGATCAAATATCCTGCAACATCCTCATCTTCGAAATGTTTTAAAATACAATCTTCCACTTTTCCAGGGCACCTGCTCATCTTCCCAGATACAAGCCATTTATGTTGCACATTCTATTACACACTTAGTGTCCAGTGCAATCACCTCTACCTCATAGTTGGGAAGTCCTTCATCAAAACTTCAGTCAAAGCCAAAGAGTAACAACCATTAAAGAAACAAATGGCCATGGATTTGAGAGCAAGGAGTAGTTAATGAGAGCTCAATGAAAATGAGAAATAAAACAAAAAGGATATAGCTGTACCTAGAAATGTTGGAGTAAAAAGTTTATTATAGATAGACAAGAGAACATAGTCAGACATAGGAAAATCTGGGACAGTTTAGAGTTGACATGACCCTGAGCTATGTGA
Source organism: Meriones unguiculatus (assembly GCF_030254825.1). Classification (NCBI taxonomy): domain Eukaryota; kingdom Metazoa; phylum Chordata; class Mammalia; order Rodentia; family Muridae; genus Meriones; species Meriones unguiculatus. Next base: position 604,313 of record NW_026843664.1, read on the forward strand.
GACGAGAGGAGAGAGGGAAGTGGAGAGCCAGAACAAAGGTCTAGAAAGATAAATGATAAATGAAAATGACCAGGTAACTAAAACGGTTAGAATACATGAGGAAGGATAGCTGGGAGGAGGGCAGCTCCACTCCTGGGCTAGAGATCTGTGTTTGACACCCATACCTTGTAACAGGTAAGGACTGAGGGATGCTGGGAGGACCTGACAGCAAGGTCTACTTTGCTTTGGTAAGTAGGCTCCTCAACCATTCATCCCAGCATTTGAGACCTAAGAGTAGAGAGGAATGAGTAGGTTAAAACAATTTCATTATAATCTTAAAAATTATTTTTAAAAGTTGAAAATGGCCTTATTCTTCGAGGACTTCAGGTATATCTTAGCGCACATCAATTGTTACTCACCTTTTCTCTCTGGTTTTGCAATTTCAAATGGGGGAAACATTCCTGTTAGGCAGTACCACACCAGTTTCTCCAGATCTTCTGTATTGTTTTAACTAGTTCAACTATCAAAATTTGCTTTCCAGAAACAATCTCAGCTCTTAATACATATTCTTGATTTCATTGTGTATGAATCCCCTCAAACATCCAGTTTTCACTTTTACTGACTGTCTGAAATTGATTACCTGACTCATTACCATCTTTCCTCCTCCTCCTCCCTTTTTGTGTTGTAACCAGCTTCAAAGTAGGTCAGTGAACTCAATTCTCACACAAGTCCCATCTTCAAAATAAAAACAAACAAACAAACAAACAAAAAAAAAAAAACCCAGGAAAACCAGGGCTGTCAGTGGACACTCATTCACTGGTCTCTTTTACTTCACAGAGACCAGTCAGGGCCCACCTGAAAAGACTTGCAAGACTGTGTTCTAGGCACTGGGCAGTAGAGGTAACATTCAGTGTTGAAATAAAGTGTAAACTATATAACAAGTGAAAAGCTGATCTACAGGAGACATTGCTTTAAACAAAACAAATATCAAAGTACTAGAGAAAAAGGAATGAAATTCTTAATGACTGGGGATTATCAGAGAATATTAACTAATAAGAGACTAGGAAAATGATGCATCAACAAAAAATTTAATAATACCAACAACTGACTTTTCTAAGTATTTATTTATTTATTATTATTTATACAATGTTCTACACGCATGCACACCTGTACACTGAAAGAGGGCACCATATCTCATTATAGATGGTTGTGAGCCACCATGTGCTTGGTGAGAATTGAACTCATGACTTCTGGAAGAGCAGCCAGTGCTCTTAAGCTCTTAGTTGAAAAAAACACATAGGCATACAGACTTTGAAAAACACAGGCCATTCTGTGGTAGAGTGAAAGCCATTAATAAGATACTGTTTAATGTTGCCCCTGTGTCCAATATTAGCTGCTGAGACTGGTAACCTGACAGACATAGCTTTATCCACTAGCCTGTGTCTCAAATTTGAACTGACAGAACTATGTCAATGAGGATTGTACATACAGGCATAGGACAGTCCCTTAATTTGAAATTCAATATTCACTGGATCAAGCTACCTGACCCAAATTGTACACCCACCAATCTGGTATGTTTTCATTCACATTCATGAATTAATAAATACACGTTGGAAAATTACAAATTAGAAACCTCATCCTGCCACATTTCTAGATAATCCTCATGAGCAAACATGTATCCCGGGATCCTAATCTCTAACAGGCCTGGTTAGCATACTACTTCTCTATGGAGTGTTTTACAGGCAGTCTTCCCTCATCTAAATTCTAACTGGTGTCACTCATTTCTAAGCAATAGTAAATACTTTACATCATCAGTTCTAATCTTCTATATCACAGCTTAATATTGGAGTGCTCTCTGACACAGGACATACCATTTACAACCCCCACAAAATCCAAATGCATCATTAGAATTGAGAGAACCAGACCTGGCACCTCCAAAGGTAACCATGAATTAGGCCTAAAAATGGTTACCTAAAGGTCACCAAACTAGTGACCCCTCCACAAGGTCACCGCAAACTAGGTTATGGGTCACCAATTCCAGAAATAAGGTCATAAGATTCCCTACCCAAGGAACAGTCTGAGGATAACTACAAGAATGTGAAAGTATCTTATCTCAAGTTGGGATATTTGTGCTGAGCAGCCCACCAACCTTGTATTAGAACATTCCATGGCACAGAAATTAACTAACATTCCTGAGACCTATAGCTACCTCACTCAGTGTTAGTTATGTTAGCTAGCCAATCACTTTGTAAAATGTTTGCCCTCACTGAATGTCACCCAATCCTGTAACTGTTAAACTGGAACTTCCTGTTCCTTCTTCAGACTCCAATCAAAACCCTGCCATGCAACTTCTCAGGGCTTTCCTCTCTGGTCTGCTGTGTTGGTGATCATGGAGGGACTGGGGTTAAGCCCCTATAAAGCTCTCTGCTCTTGTATATGTCGTCCAGCTCCTGATGATCTTTGGGCATAACATTTGGGTGCTCATACAGGATTCCCAAGAGCCCCAAGCACCACTGGCACATGAAGCTGAACACCAGCCTGTTAAGTGAGCACTCTGCCCATGTCTGTTTGTCTGCATCTGCCTCTGTGTTTCCGTAGTTTCTGTTTTCAAGCCTTGAGGCAAAATCTGTAATCTATGTGGTCAGAAAGGTTAAAGCTGATGCTCTGGAGAGCTGTGAGCCACACGGGGCCTGGAAGACAGTCCATCTGTAAAGGGGCGCATCTGTAAAGAGAGTTGAACACTCAGTTTTCTGTGATCTCTGGATCTCAGAGGGCATGAATGTGCCCCTATCTGTAAAGGGTGGTAGATAACTCAGTTTTCTGTGATCTCTGGATCATTGGACAGGGACTATTTCTAACAGGAACTCAATGACTGGCTCTTTGGTCTCCCCACCCCCGAAGGGAGGAGCAGTCCTGTTAGGCCACAGAGGAGGGCTTTGCAGCCAGTCCTGAAGATACCTGATAAAACAGGATCAGATGAATGGGGAGGAGGTCCCCCCATCAGTGGACTTGGAAAGGGGCACGGTGGAGATGAGGGAGGGAGGGAGGGAGGGACTGGGAGGGAATGAGGGATCGGGACACGGCTGGGATACAGAGTTAATAAAATGTAACTGATAAAAAAAATAAAAGAAAAAAAATGAATAAATTACTTGAAAAATATAAATAAAGTATAATTTTTTTCATGAAAAAAAAAAAAAAGGACAAGGCAGGTAGCTCCTGCAGCACAGATTTGCTGATTTCCTACTTTCATTTTTTCCACTGCAGGAGTGGTGGGGTCTGTTGTCTGGCTCTGTGTATTTTTCTACTGCACAAGCAGTGGGATCTGGCTGTTTTGTCTTTTTGTTTGACTGTCTTGTCTGTCACTGTCTGGTTTTTGTTATTGGGCCTGACTGAGGACATGGGACAGAATCCTTCTATCTCCCTAAATTCTATTATTTCCCATTTCAAGGAGCCTTGAGCCATGCTCCAAAGGCTAAGTGACAGTGGTAAGGAGGTGCCAAGGGATGTATGTGGTATGCAGAGCTCCAGGCTTGGCACCTCTGCCACTGGTCTCTGGTCTCTGGTCTGGCATAGCTTGGCTACTGCTCTGGGTCTCAGATCTGGTAAAGATCAACAGATACTGGAGTTGCTACTCCAGTCTCTGGTCTGGCTGAATGCTTGCCGTTCCAAACTCTGGTGTAGTTGGGTGGATCCTGATTTCAGGGCAGGCCACCACGAATGGAACAGGATAGAGGGCCCATAGAGAGACAGGCCACTGTTCTGAGTTTTGGTATTTTCTTCTTCCATTCTCTTTGCGTGCATTGTACCCAGTACATTTTTTCTTGTGTTGTTCTTTTGTGGTTTTGTTTGCTTGTGATGGTCTCAGTGGGCCAGTGACCAAACAGTTGTGCTCCACGGTGACTTTGCCTTCCCCACACACCCAGAACTACAAGCTGAGGCACCTCTGGTCTCCAGTGGGAGCACACATTTCCACATGCTTGGGTCAGAAGGCTTGGTTGGAGAGGGGTATGTATGCAGAAAATCCTGTTGCGCTGGACCTCATTGTTTCCTTGCTTCCTCTCTGAGGAAAGTTGGTGACCTGAGGTTAGCTCTGACTTGGAACAATAATCGTCAAATATGCTCTTAGCCAAAGCATATTGTGGTTATTACTGTTATTATTTGGTTAGGATCCCCTGTAGCCCAGCCTGGCCTGAAACTAAACAGCTATAAGATGACCTTGAATTCCTGATCCTTCTGCTCTGCCTCTTGACAACTTTCTTCCTTGCTCAGTGTGAATTTACAAACATTGCTCTTGAAAAGATGCAATTATGTGAAAGCATTGCCAAAGGGACCCCTGCTGTCAGGAGGGGAGGGGAGGAACATGTTTAAAAATTTCCTGGCATGAAAACAGAAAGGAAAAAAACCCTGTTTAATTAAGTTCCACATTTTGTGTGTATGCCCAAGAATTCTTAAGTTGTGTTTATATGTATATTCTTACATCATATATATACTCTAAAAGCTTGCTGAATAATGGTGTTTCAATGTCTTCCTCACATTTCAACTGAATTATTTTGGGGCCCTAAATCTAAACCTAATTCTTATTAATATTTGAAGGTTTTGCTTGTTTTGAATGTATGGTTTTATTTTCTTAGTTAACAGTGTGTGCACAGTCCCTTACACCAGGGTCATCATACTTGGGTCTCTAGAAAAGTAATGATAAACAACAAACAGTACTAATAATGTTAGTGACTAAAATGAAAGTTACTGAGTTCATTGTACAACGATCTCAGATGCTCTTTTCAGTCAGGACATTTTATGATGAATTTTTTTTTAATGAGGCACAAAATGGCTCTTAAGCTTAGGGCTGGTTTACAGCATGCTCTTGAAAACAAGGTTCAAAATGCATCCTGAAGTCATAACATCAAATGATTTACAGAAATGGACACAATCAGCTTTATAGATATGGTCTTCTGGGGATAAGTATGGCAGGATGCAAAACCCTGGACATTTTCTTATAAAACCTAATGAAAACATACATTCTTCCCAGAAAATGAATATTTTCATAAAACCAACTATGTATAAAGCAGGTATTCAGTGAATGTCAGGAGAGGGACCAGGTTAAAAACTAACACCAAATAAGTAGCACTGTTGCTGTATCTGGAATTTCTATCTTGTTTGGAAGGCAGATACAAGAAGACAGTTAATCCCTGTATTTAAGGCAGAGCATCTGCATAAAGAGAAGCAATGCTTTGCATCTCCTGTTCCTTTTCTTTCTCCTCCTCTTCTTCCTCCTTCTTTACCTTGTATATGTGAAGCAAATGTTCTACCTCTGAGCTGCATTCCTAGCTTCTGTGCAAAACAAGTAGATACAGATAGTCTTTGCATATGATAGAGCCAGATGCTAAATCTCACTAAAGCTTAAAGGAAGTAACTTGTTATGGGACAAATGAAAGAGAACACAGAGAAGGCAACAGGCATAGAGGAGGATGTCTTAGTAACAGCAGTAACAGAACAAGATAAAAAGACTTCAAGAGAAGTTTATTACAGTCGGCACAATGGCTGGCATTAATAAATAAAATGCTACATGCTCCCATCCTTTAGGTGGGAAATCAGTATTACTATCAGATTACGAAGACTTTGTTCAAGGCATTTACTACTTAAAAGGTTATTTGTCCTTCTACAGAGAGTTACTGTTTGTGAAATAGTTACCCAGTACTGTGCTATGTCCTGAACACACAGAAAATGATTCATGAAAGCACCATTCTTTCTCTAAAAGCTTACAGCCTTGTGGGGTATTCCACCATAAACAAACCTATAGACCATGCAAAGAAATGTATACATCACTATAAAATCCACTATGAAACCTAAAGAAAAGCAAGAGGGATCTAACACCCCAGAAGGGATAAAGAACATACGTATTAAAAGGTCCAGAGTTGAGAACCTTTTAGTTCCATAGGGGAAATGAAAGAAAGTGAATTTGTTTGGAATATAAATGGGAAGAAAGTAATAATAATATTAACAACAACAACAATAATAGTAATTGCCAGAGCCTGCCAGTAGAGTTGAATTGTTCTTGAGTCTGGAGTGAGGACTGAAATTGATAAACCAACAGACAACACATGGGACCTTTCCCAGAGGCTCTAGTGGAAGCTAGATGCCTTGCTTTATATCAGACTCCTCTTAAGACAGAGTAAAAGCACTTTAGTATAATGAGTTAAATTCACAAGTAGGTGAAACAAGAGGTGTGATTTTGACAAGGTATCCTACATGCTGTCTCAAAGAAAAGAAGCTAGACTTGGAAATTCTTCACTAACTCCAGTGAAGGCCTTAAAAAGCAGTCTTTCTGCTGAGACTTAAATATCAAAGCAGCTGGTAAAACAGCAGTTCCCAACAAGAAATAACAAAGACTAAAGAGGAAGCTGAGGAGATGGTTTAGTGATGAAAAATACTTTCTGTGGGGCTGGAGAAATGGCTCAGATGTTAAGAGGACTGGCTGCTTTTTGTCATGAGTTCAATTCCCAACAATCACATGGTGGCTCACAACCATCTATAATGAAAATTGTTGCCCTCTTCTGGCATGCAGGTGTATATGAAAACACAACATTATATACATAATAAATCTTAGAACAAAGCAAAACATTCTCTACTTTTTTTGCAGAGTTCCTAGCATGTCCATGGTGGTTCACAATCTTCAGTAGCTCCTGTTACAGGGAATTTGATGCCATATGGCCTCCTGGGAAATAAGACACACATGTGGTACACTTCTATACATATAAGTAAAATAATCTTATCACTCATCTACACAAAAGATAAAAATACCCTCTCAAAAAAAAAAAAGAGGTCAGCAGGTGTGGTGGCACACACTGGATCTCAGTGATTTTGAGGCCACCCTGGTCAACAGAGATAGTCCAGTCAGGCAAAGCTACATAGAGAAATCCTGTCTTGAAAAGCAAAGCAAAATGACAACCAACCAAACAAACAAACAAAACAAAACAAAAAAGATCATAAAACAAGTGTGGTGACACATGCCTGTAAATGGAGCATCAGGAAGGTCAGGAATGAAGGACAACCTGGACTATATGAAACTCAGTCTCAAAAACAAAACAGCAGCAGCAACAACAAAACAACACAAGAATCTGAGTGCCTGAGATGCTTTGGGACATTAAAATTTTTATCTTAATTCCTGTCTCCATAGGAAGCTATTGAGGAGTGTAGTTCTTTGAATGAAAATGACCCCTACTATCTCATATGTTCGAAAATCTGGTCCCCCGTTGGTGGAACAATTTTGGAAACATTAGTAAGTGTGATCTGGTTGAAGAGTTGTGTCACTGTGGGTGGGCTTTGAAGTTTTAAAATCCCACACCATTCTCAATTAGTTCTTTGCCTCATACTTATAGATCAGGATGTAAGCTCTTAACCACTGTTTGCTCTGGTGCTCTGCCTGCCATTACTGTCTGCCACCATGGTCTCTGCCATGATATTCATGGACTTATCATCTGAAACTCTAAGTACCCAAACAACTGTTTCTTCTATAAGCTGCTTTGGTCATGATATCTTAGCATAGTGATAGAAAAATAACTAAGACAAGTGATTTGAAAATAGGATAGAATTTATTTGGTGTACACTTATCTCAAGGACCTTTTTGTTCTATAAAATTAATAGTAAGATTACAAAAATTTAAACATACACACACTTTTATGCACTGCCTGGGGATGGGTCCATGTGGTCTTGTTCTCAATTCCCAACATAACTTAAAGGGGAAACTTACACAATGTTCTGAGCCCTTGATGTCCTGCAGATGAAGGAGGAGGATGTCCTCAAATTCCTTGCCACAGTAACCCAGTTATGTGGCACCAACCTTGACTTTCAGATGGAGCAATGCATCTACAAAAGGAAGAGTGATGGTATCTACATCATAAATCTGAAGAGGACCTGTTGCTTTTGGCTCAGACTACTGTTGCCATTGAGAACCTTGCTGATGTCAGTGTCATCACCTCCAGGAACACTGGTGAACAAGCTGTGCTGAAGTTTGCCACTGCCACTGTAGCCACTCCAATTGTTGCCCCCTTCACACCTGGGATCTTCACTAACCAGATGCAAGCAGCTTCAGGGAGCCATAACTTCTAATGGTAACTGATCTCAGGGCTGAAACCAGCCCTTCCCAGAGGCTGCTTAGGTGAACCTGCCTACCATTGCTCAGTGCAAGACAGATTCTCTGCATTATGTGGACATTGCCATCCACGTAACAAGGAAGTTCACTCAGTGGTGGATGCTGGCCGAGGAAGTACTCTTCATGCATGGCACTATCTCCTATGAGCAGTCATGGGAGGTTATGCTTGGTCTTTACTTCTACATATACCCAGAGGAGACTGAGAAAGAATAGCAGGCTGCTGCTGAGAAGGCCATGACCAAGGAGGAATTCCAGGGTGAATGGACTGTGCCAGCTCCTGAGTTCACTGTCGCTCATCCCAAGGTGGCAGACTGGTCTGAGGGTATGCAGGTGCCCTCTGTACCCATGCAGAAGTTCCCTACTGAAGACTGGAGTGTCCAGCCAGACACTAAGGACTGGTGAACAGCTCCCACAGCATAGGCCACTGATTGGGTTGGAGCCACCCCTGAGTGGTCCTGAGCTCCTCTGCAGAAAACTGTGCAAACAGAAAAGGTGGAAGGAAAATAAAGTTCCTAAAAGCTGAAAATATGCACACACACACACACACACACACACACACTTTAGAAACAATAGTTTTGAGTGTTGGGTGTAATGGTACACTTCTGTAATCCTGACTCTTAGGAGGTTGGGGCAGAAGGATGGTGAACTTGGGCTATGTAGTGAGATCATCTCAACAATAATGACAAGACTAGAACAACTAGAGATTGTTTTGAGGCTGGGGTATGTAGCTCAGTGGTAAATCATGTGCTAAGCATGCACAACGTGGTTCTAGGTTTCATTGTTATCTCCAAAATACCAAACAACCAAAGCAGAATATTGGGGCTGGAGAGATGACTTGGAGGCTAATAGAACTGGTTGTCCTTCCAGAGGACCTGAGTTCAATTCCTGGCAACCACATTGTGGTTCACAACCACCTATACAGGGATCTGATGCCCTCTTCTGGCATGCAGGTGTATATGCATGTAGAGAACTCATAGACATAAAAATCAAAATCAAAAAAAAAGAAAAAAAATGGGCCGAAGAGATGGCTCAGAGGTTAAAAACACTAGCTACTTTTCTAAAGGTCCTGAGCTCAATTCCCAGCAACCACCCCCCCTCTCTACTCCAGCATGCACACAGACTGCACCAACAGAGTCAGCTTTGTGGAAACACACCCTGTTCAGGTACTAGGGATCTGCACTCAGAGGAGCCCACCTTTGTTCTAATGCTCTGCTAAAGCTTTTGAAATCTTTAACTTTTGAACAAGGGATCCTACACTTTTGTTTTGCACTGGACTCTGCAAATTATGTAGCCAAGGCCTGTGTACCAAATATTCAATCTATATAAGAACAGCCTGCAAAGCCTCTCAGTAGCACTGTGACCACTGCAGTCCCAGATACTTCGAAAAAAATGTCAAGACACAATGGCCTAAGACACAGTCTGTCAGCCATCTCTGGATTTCTCTTTCCTGCACTCCAAACATAGTTCAAACTGAAAATGTGTGCTTGGTACACTAACTTTTTTTTTCTCAAAATAGGGCTTTTCTGTGTAGACCAGGCTGGCCCTGAACTCAGTGCGACCCACCTGCCTCAGCTTCTCTGAGTGTGGGCTCACAGGTGTGTGCCACTGCTCCAGGCTTACAGACTTAATTTTAAGACTGGGTCAATATCTTGCTTTTTGTCTTTAGGTTTTCTATATAAGGATTTGGAACATAACTCAGTTGGTAAAGTGCTTGCCTTGCATCCATGAAACCTCGTGTTTTGTACACACCTGTAATCCCAATAAGGAGGTGCAGTCAGGGGCATCAGAAGTTCAACATCATCTTAATGTGCTTGGAATTTTTGAGGCTAGCCTGAGATAAGTAAAACCTGATTTTAAAAAATAAGTTTTACATATAAAAAGCCATTTTTTTTACACACATGGAACCAATGAAGAGGGAAAAGGGTAAGGAAGGTATTATAAACTATCAAGATGGGAAATGGCAATGATGTGAGTGTGAAATGGACATGTGGGAAGTAGGAGCAACAGGACTGAAAGACAAATGTAGGCCTGAGTGAAAGGCCAGTATCGAGGGTAGCAGTCATTGAGATTTTTGCTTAGGCAACTTCGTGTTTTGAGATATGGCAGTCATCAGGGAAATTTCCACATCTCTCAGTCTCCTAAGTTATGGGTTGGGAGAAGAAATCTGAAGGAGCCCTGGTTGTGGCTGCAGGAAATATGATCAAATCCAACTCTCAGACTGCCTGCCTAAACTGTAGTGGCTAACCACAGCAAGCATTGGCAATGCCTGTACAGTGAAACCACTTACCCCACCACAGTCCACACGGGGAGTATCAGGCGGAGAAATCCCCCCCACACTAGGAATCAGCTTCATCTTGTCTTGTAAGGCAAGAAAGGCTGTCTTCTCTCTTGCATAGCTTCATCACTTGAGGCTCCCAGCCCTCAGCAAAACAAATCTAGACTTGGATTGTTCTCTCCCTTGTTAGTGAAAGATGATGGTAGTTATCTTAGGGGGTGGAATGGCCTTTAACCAGCCTCATCAATCAGGCTGTCCTGTCCAGGCTTATTAGTTTCAGCAGCCTGGCAGTTGTTAGGTGAGAAACCAAAGTGTATCTTCAGTGGATGTTAATGTGTTCATGCATAGATAGAAACACACAGTACTTTTAGGCCTTTACCTTATTTCATGGGAAAACTTCATTTACAAAACAGCCATTTAAATGTCCACTAGTCTATCTAAGACCTTAATAGAATAAACATAGTCAAGAAGGTAGTGCTCAATTCTAGGTTTGGGAAACAACTTCGATAAAAAAAAAGAAAAAATTAAAATAAACTTGCAAGTTGGGAATGTAGTTTAGTATTAGTAGGATGAACAATGATTACCTCAGGTTAATGTCAATATTTTCAAAGAGAATTTAAACAATATGCATTTAAAGAGTAAATGGGGGCTGGGGAGATGGCTTAGTGGTTAAGAGAACTTGATTCTCATCCAAAGAACTAAGTTCAGTTCCTAGCATCCATGCTGGATGCTCACAGTTGTCTCTCCCTCTAGATCTGGGGTCTCTGACACTCTCTTTTGGTCATCACATGCACACATATACATATGTACACACAAAGAGTTATACACACACAAAATAAACATAGATCTTTTAAAAAAAGGTAAAATGAGAACCCTATCATTACAAAGTCAACCCAAAATGGATCAAAGGCCAAAATATAAGAGCTATAAGTGTGCAAAGGTTACATAGTAGTGAACTTTCATGATGTTAAATTCAATAATTAATTTTTAAATATGACACAAAAATCATAGAAAACCAATAAAACTTTGGACTTCATCAAAGTAAAATACTTTTTTGAACCAAAGGGTAATATCAAGAAGATAACATGACAGTCTACAGAAAGAAAGTCTGCAGAGTTTATATTTGACAGAAGTCTAGTTTTTAGAATAACAAACACAACAAAAACAAACAGGGCTGGGCTAGGGGTATGGCTCAGTAGAACAGAGCTTGCCTAGCACGGGGGAAGCCAAAGGTTAGACACCTCAGCAGGGTGTGGTAAAGGTGTAGTTAGGCAGAGGACTAGAATAGATATTTCTTCAAGGAAGATTTAGAAATGGCAGTCATACAGAGGAATATATGCTGAACACCATGAGTCATTAAAGAAATATAAATCAGGAGGACAGTAAGACATCTACTCAGCTAGGCCTGGTGGTTAATTCCATGCTGTTAACCTCAGTATTGGGGGTGAAAATTAGGCTGGAGGATCCAGAGTACAAGAGTAAACTAGGTCACAGGTTAGTTGGGTCTCTAGTGAGACCCTGTCTTAAGAGCAACAGCATAAGTTAATAATTCACACTTATTGGGACAGGCAGTGGTGGCACACTCTTAATCCCAGCACTCACTCAGGAGTACAAGGCAGATAGATCTCTGAGTATGAGGCCAGCCTGGTCTACAGAGTGAGTTTTAGGACAGCCAGGGCTACACAGAGAAAACCCCCCCTTTTTTTTAAACAAGCTAAAAAAGTAAAGCAAAACAACAAAACCCCAAACAAACAAACAAAAAGTAATCTATACCTCTTAAGATATCTATAATATTTTAAAAAAACAACCAAGGAAACAACTGTTGACAAAGATATAAAGATAGAAATAAGTTAGAATTCTTGTTCAGTGTTGGTAGGTAAAATCATTACCATATGTAATTTACTACTGTCCATTAGTGCTACTCTTAAGGATATACCAAGAGAATTGCAAACTGGTACTCAGTCACTTTTTTTTTCTTTTAAGATTTATTCATTTTATGTATGTGAGTGCTCTATCTGTATGTACACTTGCATGCCAGAAGAGGGCATCAAATCCCAGTACAGATGGTTATGAGCTACCATGTGGGTGCTGGGAATTGAACTCAGGACCTCTGAAAGAGCAACCAGTACTCTTAACCACTGAGATATCTCTTTAGCTCCACTCACATATTTTCTATACATGGTCATGGTGCTAGACAGAAACAATGCTCTATGCTCTAAATCACCAGTGGATAAGCAAGGCCTGATTTGTACATAGAGAAGAGGGTTATTCAACAGTAAGGAAGAATGCAGTACTGATGCTCTGATATAGTACAAGGCAGCACTAATGATAGAGCATGGATAAAACTAGGAAAAAAGCCAGGTGGTGGTGTGATGGCTCACACATTTAATCCCAGCACTCAGGGGGCTGAGGTAGGCAGATCTCTGTGAGTTCAAGGCCAGCTTTGTCTACAAAGAAAGTTCCAGGACATCCAAGGCTACACAGAGAAACCCTCACTTAAATATCAACCAACCAACCAACCCAAAAGCAAAAACCCAAAACCTAGGAAACAATATTCCAGACAAGATTAATTCAAGTTATAGGAAACAGGCAAACCCATAGAATCAGAAAGTGAGTGGTTATTGCCAGGGCCTAGAGAGAGAAATGGTAGTGTATATTTAATGGATTTTGGGTGGGTGATGAAAATGGTTTGAAACAAAAAAGACAGCTGTATTCGTTGTCCAATGGTGAGATATATTAAATGCCACTGGAGTGTATATTTACTTTTATGATATATACATTTATTCCAAGTATAAAAAGATTGTTTATTTTATGTGTATGGATTTTGCATGTCTCTGACATGAACTGACTGCCCTGCTCTTTGATCACCTCCCCTTTAGGGAGCAGCCTTACCAGGCCACAGAGGAAGACAGTGCAGCCAGTCCTTATGAGACCTGATAGACTAGGATCAGAATGAAGGGGAGGAAAACCACCCCTATCAGTGGACTGGCAGAGGGGCATGGGTGGAGAAGGGAGAGGGTGAGTGGGATTGGGAGAGGAGGAGGGAGGGAGCTACAGGGGGGATACAAAGTGAATAAATTGTAACTAATGAAAATTAAAAAAAAAATAAAAAAAGAAATAAAAAATAAACTCAATCGACTAGGATAATCTCTAGACTGGACAAAGAGCCCCATGAATTTATCTGATTGCACTTTTGCAATAGAGCAACTTGGAAGTTAATACCTGTTTCAGCTACCAGAGCTTTGAAACAAAAAAGCAGTGAAATTCAGGTGAGCAGGGCTCCCTGGGAAGCGACAGGACCATTTCAGGAGGATCCCTGGGATGCCCTGTTTTAGGTGGAACCCAACTCTCTTGGGCACTCAGAGGAAAGCCCAAGGTGAACGCTCCCAGCCCAGGAATCCCAGAAACCATAGGTGTCTCTGAAGATTGCGCAAGTCTTTTCCTCCCCCGCCAGCTCGGTGGCATGTTTCTAAAATCCCAATCTGCACAACATAAACAGAAAACATTCAGCCAGAAAGCCTCGGTGGTGCAAAATAAAAGCTTCCAGCAGAGGGCGGGAGAATCTTTGCTGCGCGGCCAGTGGCAAGCAGGCAGCAGAGAAGAGCAAGCTTTCCAGTGACCTCACGACCCTCCATGCCCTTCTCCCCCCACTGCAAAAGGGAGAGAGAAGGCGGAAGGAAAGACCCCTGATAGAGGAAAATAAAGAATAGGGGAGGGGGGCGTTGAGGCAGAGGGCGGCCTCTAAGAGCTCCCCCTCGGAGCAGCCGCCCACTTCCTGAGCCAGGGTCCAAGCCGCCTCGGGGGAACCCGAAGGCCGAGCCCTCGCAGATGGGGCGGGGGAGGGGCTTGCGCGAGGCCCAGCGCAGGCGCAGTGCGCGCCTCCATTGTCAAGCGTGACGTAAGCGCCATTGCTATGGCAACAGCCACCAAAGGTAAAAGGAAAATCCCTTTGGGTTGCGGCGGCGGCGGCGGCGGCGGCGGCGGCGGCGGCGAGGGTTGGCGACTGGAACCCGCTTCCCGGGCACGATGGCGGCGGTCGTGGCTTGGCTAGTGGACTACTTCATCGTGGAAGGCTGAGACCAGGAGAAGCCAGGTAAGGGTGTGGGGCAGGCGCCGTCCCGGGCTCCGCCTCCGCCTGACCCGGGCTCCGCCTCCGTCCCCTCGGGCTCCGCCTCCGCCCCAGGCTCAGCCTCTGCACACACTAGGCTCCGCCTCTGCTCTCCCAAACTCCGCTTCCCTCATCCGCCGGGCTCCGCCTTCACCTCACAGGGCTCCGCCTCCCTCCGCGTCCGGGCCTCTCCCTGTCTCTACCCCGAGTTCGCTTTCGTTCCCGGGCTCCGCCCCCCCTCCGCTAGGCTCCGCCTCTGCTACCACGGGCTCCGTCTCCCTCCTCCGCCGGGCTCATCCCCTGCCCCCCCTGGCTCCGCCTCCGCCCCTCGGGCTCCGCCTCCGCCTACAGGCTCCTCCCCCGCTCTGCTTCTTGGCTCTGCCTCCGCCCCCAGCAGCCATCCAGTGGGCTAGGCGGTGCTGGGCCTGGCATCGCGGCTGGGAGGCTGAGAGGAGAGAGGGTTGGGTCCCAAGGTGGAGGAGCCTGTTGGCCATCGCGGAGCAGGCGATGTGTGTGAGGGACGCGCTAGACGGCAGTTGCGAGGCAAGGCAGGGCTGTGCAGCTGGGGGCTGGAGGGCTGGGCGGGTCGGGAGAGTCTGTCAGAGTTCTGCCAAGAGCTTTTATGGAGGATGCTGGTACCTGGGACCGCGCCCTCTTGCTGCCAGGGTTGGGAGGGCGGGAGTACACTCTGTGGAGTTTCTATGATACCCTTGCGCTCTGCATCCTGAGGAAGAGTGATGCTGGGGCCAGTCCTCCAGGAATGGAAGTGCAGAGTCCGGTGCTGCCTCCTGCCTGCCCTAGGGCGGGTAGAGTGGGGGAGCTTGGACATCCCAGTCGAATGAATGCCTTAAAAATGTACTTAAAAAGGCTACAGGATCCGTGCACATTTCTAGGAATATTGTTTCAGGACGTATGTGCCAGCATTCCAGAATGAAATGACTCTTCTTAAGTAAAGACAGCCACTGCAGGTGCTCTCTCTCATTTAGATTTCACGTGATTTAATTGTTCTCTTTATTCATCAGAGTATTCTTCATAAGGAACAGTTTGGCAGATACACTGCTTTTTATACTTTGATGGACTTGTACAACCAGGAGTTTACAGGGTTCATGCGGGCTTATTTTCCTATTTGTATTTCTTTGGGTTGCTATGTGTAGATAATCAGGATATAATAACAAGGTTACTGTAGAGCTGGGAAAGCTCTTTTATTTCAGGTTTATTCCAGTTTTACACTTGCAAGGAATTTTAGCTACCAGCCCTGCAGCCCCTTGTCTCAGGAGGTGCTTGGTTGTGTTTGGATGATTGTTAGTCGTTAGTAGCACTAGTGTACTAATGTTCTACTCATCTCTTTTTTATTATTTATTCATCCCTAAGAAATTGTTTAAGAGCAGGGACCCTTCACATTTTTTTCTCACTATTATCTAATTGAGGTCATTTAAGAGAATCACTTGCAGGTCGGTAGGATGGCTTGATGGGCAAGCCTGGAAACCTGAGTTTGATCCCTGAATTCCTGAAAAGGTGGAAGGAAAAAATGATTGCACAGAGTTGTCATCTGACCTTCCCATATGTTCACTGATATTCATCCTTTACCCACATCATGAACACTCCCCCCACACACATACACAATAACAAAAGAAGACTGTGGGCTGTATTTAGAGAATCTTCTTGCTGCTCCAAAATGTCATGTCATTTCACTTTTCAGTCTCTTACAGACATAGTCTTACCCAGACTGCCAGTGTGGAGAATCAGCTTTGTTTTTAATCTTGTTCAGTTTTCAGTTACATTGTACTTCTCCTCACAACAATTTTATTTAGTTTGTTTTTTTGACACAAATTCTCTCTACAGAGACCTGGTTGTCCTGGGCTTCCCTATGTAGAGCAGGCTGGCCTTGAACTTACAGAGATCTGCCTTCCTCTGCCTCCCAAGTGCTGGAGTTAAAGACCACACACAACTTCCCCACAACAATTTTGAAACAATAACAAACTTGAAGATAGTTCCAAGTATGTACAGTTAATTGTTGTTTTACTTTGCACATTTTGAAAGGAAGCTGCTGACCTTATGCCCTGTCACTCAGAATGGTTTAGTGTTGATTTTATACAAACAAGAACTTTGTCTTACATAATGACAGTTCAGTTATCAAATTTGGTAATTCACACTGACACAGTATTACATTTAATTTGGGTTGTGTTGACTATGTTATTACTCACATAATTGTCGAGGAAGTGGGTACATTTAAGTGTTGCATTGTTTCCTTATCTTTTTAGTCTCTTTCAATATGGAATAGTTCTGTCATCTTTTTCATAATCCTGTCACTTGTGATGACTGTGGGTCAGTTATATTAATTAATTTATTTATTTATTAATTTATTTATTTGTTCATTTTACATCTCACAACCCCACTCCCTCCTCTCCTCCCAGTCCTGCCATCATCACACTCACCCATATTCCCCAGATAGCCCCCAACCAACCCACCCTGGCACATCAAGTTACATCAGTATTAAGTACCTCCTCTTTCACTGAGGCAAGACAAGGCAGCCCTGCAAGGAAAATGGGATCCAGAGGGAAGCAACAGAGATAGGAGCCCAAGTCAGAGACAGCCCCTGCTCTAGTTGTTAGGGGACCCACTTGAGGACAAACAGCCCATCAATTTCATATGTGGAGGGATCCTAGGACTAGTCCAGGCATGTACTCTTATTGGTTCTTCAGTCTCTATGAGTCCCCATGGTCCCAGGTGAGCTGGCTATGTAAGTATTGTGGTGTACTACCCCCTCCCAGCTCCCTAAATCTTTCCTTTAACTCTTCCACAGGACTCTCCAAATTCTGCCTAATGTTTGTTTGGCTGTGGGTCTCTGCAACTGTTTCCATTATCCATTGGATGAAGCCTCTCAGATGATAGTTATGCTAGTGTCCTGTCTACAAGCATAGCAGAGTATTATTAATAGTGTCAGAAGTTGAGTCTTTTCTATGGGTTGGGTCTCAAGTTGTGCCAGTCACTGGTTGGTCATTTCCTTAATCTCTGTTCCATCTTTTATTCCTGAATATCTTGTAGATGACAAATTTGGGTCGAGGGATTTGTGAGATGGTTGGTGTCCCCCTCCCTCCTCTGGCTACAGGATGTGTCTACTTCAGTTTCAATATCCCTGCTGCTAGGAGTCTCAGCCAGGGTCAACCTCATATCTTCCCAGGCACCTCCAAAATTCCAGGTCTTCATCTTATCTCAGAGATGCCTCAACACCAATTTCCCTTCTTTCTTAGCCCTCTTCCTCCCCCATCTCCACTTTACCCACACATGATCCCCCCTCCTGTTCCTCTCTTCACCCCCCTCTCCCACCCACCTCCTCTCTCACTCCACTTCCCATGTCTGTCCCCTTCTTAGTGGGATTCAAGTATCCTCTCTTCTACCCTCCATGTTACCTAGTTTATTTAGGTCTGTGGGCTGTACCATGGTTATTTTGTGCTATATGGCTAATATCCCAGGTTAGTTATTTTTATAGACTCTCTCTAAGCTCTTTGTGTTCTCATAGATCAATACATAAACTGGGACAAGGGTATCACAAAAGTATAACACATTGTGTCCTATCAGGTGGTACATATTTTGACTTTGATTACTTGTAATCAGTGTTTTCCAGGATTTTCTACTACACAGTTAATACCTTGCACCCCCATGAATGCCTTGACACTCTGTGTCTTGGTCCTCATCAGAATGTTAATGCATTTGCCATACACTTACATCAATATGGATTCATGATTTATGTGCCTTCTGTAGTGGACTGGACTGTTACTGTTTGTTTTAGTCTGCTGCGGCTAAGTGACAAATGATTTATAAACAAAGGCTTTACTTTTCAGAGTTGTGAACTCTGGAAAGTCTAAAGTTAAATTATGAGGTCTAGTTGGGGGCATGCTTATCTAGTCCTGTTCTCACTTTAAACTCAATGTTATAGGATCTCTTCAATAAGGTTATGAACCTATTTATAAGGGCTTCACCTCCCAGACCTGGGTACTTCCCAAAGATCTCATGCAGCTCCGTTACTTTGGGTCTTAGGACTTCAACATAGGAATTTTGGGAGGACATAGATATACGTATCATTTTGATGTTTAAATTGTTTTGTCATTTGACCAATGAGAGCTTATAAATCTGGCTTCTGTGTCTTTTATTTTCTTTCCATTTTTAATCTTAATTTTTACTCATTACACTTTATTCACATTGAATCCCTCCATGCCCCCTCCCTCCTCCTCTCCCAATCCCATTCTCCCTCCTCCTTCTCCACACACGTGCCTCCCCAAGTCCACTGATAGGGGAGGTCCTCCTCTCCCTTCCCCTGATCATTGTCTATCAGGGCTCATCAGGAATAGCTTCACTGTCTTCCTCTGTGGTCTGGTAGGGTTGCTTCCCCCTCAGGGGGAGGTGATCAGAGAGCAGGCCAATCAGTTCATGTCAGAGACAGTCACAGTTCCCATTACAATGGAACCCACTTGGACACTGAACTGCCATGGGCAACATCTGTGCAGGTTTCTAGTTTATCTCCATCAATGGTCCTTGGTTGGAGTATCAATCTCAGAAAAGACCCCTGTGCCCAGATTTTTTTAGTTCTCTTGTTCCCCTTGTGGAGAACCTGACCTCTCCAGGTCTTATTATTTCCTACTTCTTTCATGAAGTGCTCTGCACTCTGCCTGAAATTTGGCTACAAGTCTCAGCATCTTCTATGATACCCTGCAGGGTAGAGCCTTTCAGATTCCCTCTGTGGCAGGCTCCTATCATGTTCCCTGTTTTCTCCCTCTTCTGATGTCCATCCTCTTTGTCTTTCTGAAGGTGGATTCAGCATCTTAGCTAGAGTCCTCCTCCTTCATAAGTTTCTTTAGTTGTACAGATTTTAGTATGTTTATCCTATATTGTATATCTAGTTTCCACTTATGATTGACTATACACCCTGTGTGTCTTTCTGCTGCTGAGATACCTCACTCAGGGTGATATTTTCCAGTTCCCACCATTTGCCTGCAATTTTCATGATTTCCTTGGGTTTTTTTGTTGTTGTTGTTTTTGTTGTTGTTGTTGCTGAGTAATATTCCATTATGTAGATGTACCACAATTTTTTAATCCACTCCTCAGTTGAGGGGCATCTGGGTTGTTTCCAACTTCTAACTATTACAAATAAAGGTAATAAAGCTGTTACAAGCATGGTTGGACAAATGTCTTTGTTGTATACTTGAGCATCTTTTGGATATATGCTTAGCAGTGGTATAGCTGAATCTTGAGGAAGCAGTATTCCTAATTGTCTGAGAAAGTGCCAGATTGATTTCCAATGTGATGTACAAGTTTACATTCCCACCAGGAGTGCAGGAGGGTTCCTCTTTCTCAATATCCTCTTCATCATGTATTGTCACTTGAGCTTTAGATCTTAGCTCTTCTGATGGGTGTAAGGTGAAATCTGAGGGTTGTTTTGATTTGCATTTCCCTGATGATTAAGGGCATTGAGCATTTAAGTGTTTCTCTGCCATTCCTCTATTGAGAATTCTCTGTTTACCTTTGTACCCCCCCTTTTTTATTTGGATTATTTGATTTATTGCTCTTTAACTTCTTGAGTTCTCTATATATTCTGGATATTGGCCCTCTGTCAGATATAGAGTTAGTGAACATCCTTTCCCTATCTGTAGACAGTATCCTTTGCTTTACAGAAGCTTTTCAGTTTCATGAAGTCCCATTTATTGATTGTAGCTCTTAGAGCCTGTGTTTTGGTGTTTTTTTTTACACCAGCAAAGACACAAGACCTGAGAAAGAGATTTTCCTGGCACAGGCAAGAAGAGCATAAGAGTCCTTTCCAAAGCAACGGTTTGCTTCAAGAAAGCAAGCACCGGAATTTAACTTATGGCATATGGATAAGTTCAAATGTGGGTTTGTCTACTCAGAGACATTCTAAATTAAGTCCTATTCTGAATGTGAAAATAATGTAAAAATAAGAGATAAAAAGGCACTCTTGGCATTTCTTGGCAGAAATAGATGTAAAAATTTTAAAATTATGGACAGAAATGCCTCTGGAATGTTTACTTTTGACCACAGTTCTTAGCTGAAAATGAAGTAAATGAGGCCATAAAAGTAGATTTCTCAGGGAGCAATGACATCTGGTAATAATATCTGATCTATGAGAGGGATATTACAATGCTACAGCTCTCACTCACAGAAAGGACAGAGAGCCCAATTTCAGAAAACTTCTAACATCGCTGTGTACACTATCCCTCAGGAAAAAAATCTATTACTTGAAAGATAGTTTGCATTTTGAAATCATTTTGATACATGATATTCCTACATAGCCAGGCCTGTTTTAGAAGTGTCCGTGGAGTTGGGCATGGTGGAACACACCTATAATCCCAGCACTCAAGGAGGAAGAGGCAGACAGATTTATGTAATTTTGAGGATGGCTGGGTCTACAAAGTGAGTCCAGAACAATCAAAGCTACACAAGAAAATTGTGTCTCAAAAACAAACAAAAAAAAAAAACTGAGAATACAGTCTGTGGAACAATCTGGCCTCAGTCTCAGAGAGATCAGCCTGCCACTGAATCCTAGGTTTAGGGTGACAAGGATGCACTTCTGAGCCAAGCTATGATTTTTAAGTCGTCTATCCTTGAATCAATAAATTAAAGGATAAAATAAGATGTACAGAGGAACCATTTTCCTTTTCAAGAACAACAATAAGTCTTCAAATTCTACAAATAATTTCTGTCATCTATAAGTGGCTCCATTGCTTTGTTAATTTGATCATTTATAACTGGATATAAGGTATATAATACTAAAATCTGTACAGCTAAAGAAGCTAATCAAGAAGGAGGACCCTGGGTAAGATGCTCAATCTTCGTTCAGAAAGGCAAACGGGATGGACATCAGAAGACAGAGAAAACAGGGAACTGGACAGGAAACTACCACAGAGGGCCTCTGAAAGACTCTATCCAGCAGAGTATCAAAACATATGCTGAGACTCATAACCAACCTTTGGGCACAGTATAGGTAATCTAATGAAAGAAGGTGGAGATAGAAAGACCTAGAGGGGACAGGAGCTCCATGAGGAGAGAAATAGAATGAAAAACTCTGTACACAGGGATATTTGGAGACTCATAATCCAAACAAGAACCACAAATGGAGATAATGTAATACCCGACAGATTTAGCCCATTGCAGCTTAGTGTCCAAGAGGGTACCCTAGTAATGGGAACAAGGACTGTCTCTGACATAAACTCAGGGCCTGGCTCTTTGATCACCTCTGCCTGCAGGGGGAACAGCCTTACCAGTCCACAGAGGAAGACAATGAAGACAGTCCCCATGAAACCTGATATACTAGGTTCAGATGGAAGGAGAGAAGTACCTCCCCTATCCAGTGGACTGGGGGAGGGGCATAGGAGAAGAAGAGGGAGAGAGGGTAGGATTGGGAGGGGATGAGGAAGGGTCTATAGCAGGGATACAAAGTGAATAAACTGTAATCAATAAAAATAAAAATGAATTAAAAAGTGCTGGAGTGTGTTTGTGTAAACATACATGTTATTGTGTATATGTGATAGAGTACAACTTATTGCTATTTATTATCTACATCCCATATATAAGTTCTTGACATGGAACACAATGAGTCTTTTGGCCAGTGACCACACTGGCCCTTATTTAGCCTGAAAATACATTTACGTATATGCTAGTGTGTGATTTTGCATATACAGCAGCCCAACTATAGAAACATTAGAAAAATCTATAGCACTGATATGAACTACTCAGGGATTGAGCTCAAATCATCAGGCTTAGCAATAACTAAATTTACCCACTGAGACAATTCTCTGACCTTCACTTGCAGTTTTGAGAAATTCTTAAGAATAAGTCTTTACTCCTAAGAAGGAACTAACACATTCCAAAAGAAGACAGGAGTGTATAATTTTCATTTGCAAGTAGAATTTATTATTCAAATAATTTCTTTTTCTTCCATCCTCAGATGACAATATATTCATAATCAGAATAGAAGACAATATTGTACTGATATAATTTTTCAAGTAAGTTTTATGAGTCTCAATGAGCTTAGTGGGGAGTGTTTGTGGTATGCAAAAGAGACCACATACCTTGAAGATCATAGAACCATGACGAAAATAGATCCCACACTCTTCGTATATCTGTCATAGCCTAAGAATGAATAGTCCATCACACACATATCATGTCTTTTTGAAATAAATCTTGTTGCTGTTACATTAACTTTCACTTCTAGATAAATCTCTAAGAAGGCAATACTTCAAGATGATGTGCCATATAGTAAATATGGGAACATGTAGAAGCATGAATCTTCAAACAATATATACATACATACGTACACACATACTATTAAGCATCAATTAATTATTTATATCCAAGCAAGGCTTAAAAACAAACATCTTAAATGAATTTGTGAAAACATAAAAAAGTACAAGTTCTCATAGACCCTTTCTTGAAAACTATGATCTCACACTGTCTGATATAAATGAGCAATGCGCCACATAGAGGATGTGGATTCCATTCTATGCATTGCAGCAGAAAAATACCTATAACCAAGTGGAAATGCATTAGAACATGAACAGCCACCACAGAAGGAATATCAGAACAACCTAATAAACTTCTGTGAATGGATTTGCTACATACACAGCAAATTTAATACCTACTCCAATGTTTCAAAATTCAGACCACAACCACAATTGGTGATCTCCTCCATTATAATGAAGTGAACATGGTAAATAATTACTTCTTCTGAGGCTCTGATAAAAACAGATTCAAAATAGTTTCGTTTCTTGGAAATGAATACATTTATTATGTCCAAAGTAATAAACACTTTTGCATAAATAAGATTGCTCTCTTCTACGAATGCTTTTCTACTTCCTGACATCAAGATGATATATTAATATTTAAGATATTTACAGTACTGGATACATGGTTTTGCAGTTAAGACAAGTTCATTCCCAGGACCTAGGTCAGGTTTTTGACAACTTTCTATACTTTTTGTTATGAGAAAATCAGTGGGTCTGGTCTATATGGAAAGTAAAGTGGACAGGCACATGAACAGACAAAGACAAACTGTTATCACGTAAGAGAAATTAGAACAAATTCTTAAATATACTCATGTTTTACTTGTATAAGCATTCATTACTGAACTCAGGTGTTGAGGGAACTACAGGCTTATCTACAAATATCTTCATCATGAATTCCTTCATGTAACAGAAATCAAACATGTAGGTTTGAAATCAGAGAAATGAATCCTTTTCAGTTGGTGGTATCATTTTGTGAATGTTTAAAAAAATGTATCCCTGCTAGAGAAAGTATGTTACTTGGGGTGGGCTTGATAGTTTTCAGCTGCATACCATCTGTAGTTCCCACTCTCTGTTTCATGCTGCAGGTGGAGGTTGTGAGCTCCAAGCTTCCTACTTTAGCTGCCATGTATGACATTTGTTTTGCCCAATTTAAAGTGATCCCATATCCTCTCCCATATCATAAGGCAAAGTAAACACATTTGGAAGTTGCCATAGACATTGTGTTTGGTCATAGAAAATGCACTAATATGCACACATAAATTTTACAACTGGATGATTTATTTCATGTAATTGAAGTGAATTGTGAAATAAAAATGGATTATCTTACTGTTTCAATCCATATGCCTTTGGTCCATGAGATTTCAATTGGAAACAAAATAAGGATGGATGTCACAAACACATGCATACATCGTTGACACTTCTTAGAATTTTCCTCCAAACTAATCTAGTGTAATTGAATGCAAGTTGGTGGGTCAAAGACCTTTACAAATCTTTTATTCTAATAGATGTTCTACAGAATGAGTTCTTTTAGGTTCTCAAAGGCTACTGTGATATGCAAAGGCTTTAAGATGTAGCCCACAGAGTAAAGCTTTTACTCTTATATAATGGTAGCATGAAGCAGAAAACTTTATCATACTGACTATATTCATGGTTTTTCTCTGCAGCATGACTTTTTCTCATGATTTCAAGGAAAACCCTATGAAAAGGATTTACCACATTGCTTATTCAGAGGGTTTCCCTGCAGTGTGTTTTCTTTTATATATTTGGAGATAACTGTATTAAGAAGAGGCTTTATCACATTGAAGACATGTATAAGGTTTCTCTCTACTATCTGACCGTTTGTATACTTGAAGATGACTTTGATATGCAATACTTGTAAAAGCAAATTGTATGTGGGAACATGTAAAAGCAATTTGTCCTAAGTATTTCCTTTTAGTTACCAGCATTCATTGATATATCGGGTGAACATAAGTTCAAGTTCATAGTCCCTAGGAAAGCTGTAGACTTCTCAATAGCTGACCGGCTTTAATTACTTAACTTTTGTTGCCCAAAATGACTGTTCCATACCATGATTTCTGGTCCCCTAACATAATGACTGACCCAAACCACAAATTCTCTTTATTAAAACACAATACCTTTTCCTAACCACAAAAGAACAAATGGATATGATTGTTTTGACTGTTAAACCTACATTTTGCATCAGGTGACTTCCTCTAAGACATAAACAAATCCCATATCCCTAAACCATGACTAATGGAAATAATTCAGTTGTAAAACTCTAAAGATGTTTATGATTTTCAAGCTCAGAACCTCTGTAACTTTCTGGCTCATTGGATGGGTAGGCATCACAGTTAAACATTATGTGTCCTTCATCAAACTGGATGACAATATTTTTTTATCGGTATTGATCTGTTTGAGTTATAATGGATTCAGTGGACAGAAGAACACAAAAGCCTTACCATATTCATTATATTCTCAGATTTTTCTCTCCATTTTGAAACGTTTATGATGATGTAGAATATAGATATGTGCAAAGGTCTCCCATTTTAACACATTCATAAATTTTCTCTCTGTATGAATTCTTTCCTGATGACGAAGATTATACAAATGTGGAGTAGCTTCACCATGTAAATACACTCATAGTCTTTTGTTCCAGTATGAATTCTTTCATGACATTGAAGATAATTGTGAAGAGCAAAATTTTATTAGGAGATGACTGTTTTGTGAAAAGGCTTTACCACATAGATTACATTATTAAGGTTTCTCTCAAGGGTGAGGTCTTTTATGTATTAGGAGATGACTGTTACATGCAAAGGCTTTCACACATTGATTACATCCATAAGAGTTCTCTCCAGTGTGAGCTCTTTTTTGTATTAGGAGACTACTGTTACATGCAATGGCTTTATCACCTTAGTTACATTCATAAGGCTTCTCTCCAGTGTGCTTTCTTTATGTCATAGGAGATTACTATTATATCAAAATGCTTTATCACATTGGTTGCATTCATAAAGTTTCTATCCAGTGTGCTTCTTCTATGTACATGGAGATTATTATGGCATGCAAACTTTTTCACTCATTGGTTATATTCATAGGGTTTCACTCCAATAAGTGTTCTTGTTCAAGATAAGTCTTACATGAAAAGACTTCATGACATCAGTTATATTCATAAGGATTTTCTGCAACATGAACTTTTATGTCTTCGGAGAACACTGTTATCTGCAAAGGCTTTACCACATTGGTTACATTCATAAGGTTTCTCTCCACTGTCAGTTCTTCTATGTAGCAGGAGATGACTGTTACATGGAAAGGCTTTACCACATTCATTACACTCATAAGGTTTCTCTCCAGTGTGAGTTCTTTTATGTCTTAGGAGATGACTGTTCGATGCAAAGGCTTTACCACATTGGTTACATTCATAAGGTTTCTCTCCAGTGTGAGTTCTTTTATGTACTAGAAGGTTACTGTTACATGCAAAGGCTTTACTACATTGGTTACATTCATAAGGTTTCTCTCCACTGTGAGTTCTTCTATGTAGCAGGAGATGACTGTTACATGCAAAGGCTTTACCACATTCATTACACTCATAAGGTTTCTCTCCAGTGTGAGTTCTTTTATGTACTAGAAGACTACAGTTACGTGCAAAGGCTTTACCACATTGGTTACATTCATAAGGTTTCTCTCCATTGTGAGTTCTTTTATGTACTAGGAGACCAGTGTTACATGCAAAGGCTTTACCACATTGGTTACATTCATAAGGTTTCTCTCCAGTGTGAGTTCTTTTATGTACTAGAAGACTACTGTTCTGTGCAAAGGCTTTACCACATTGGATGCATTCATAAGGTTTCTCTCCAGTGTGAGTTCTTTTATGTACTAGAAGACTACTGTTACGTTCAAAGGCTTTACCACATTGGTTACATTCATAAGGTTTCTTTCCACTGTGAGTTCTTCTATGTAGCAGGAGATGACTGTTACATGCAAAGGCTTTACCACATTCATTACACTCATAAAGTTTCTCTCCAGTGTGAGTTGTTTTATGTGTTAGGAGATGACTGTTACGTAGAAAGGCTTTACCACATCGGTTACATTCATGATGTTTCTCTCCTCTATGTATCCTTTTATGTCTTAGGAGATGACTTTTATGTGCAAAGGCATTGCTATATAGTCTACATTCATAGTGATCTGCACCAGTATGCATACTTTTACATGTGTGGGGACTACTGTGATGTGCAAAGACTTCATATTGAGTATCTTCAGGGAGTTTGTCTGCACAATGATTGTTTTCATACCTGCAAAGATAATTGGCACATATGACAACTTTTCCACATTCATTACACTAATGGATGTTTTTGACACATGACTTAATTTTGCAATTTGAATTAAAGGTAAAGAAGAATTACATTTTGAGTTTTCATCATTATTTCTATATTTATGATGTTCTTCTGTACGGGTTGTTTTGCATATTTGAAAATACCTGTGATGGTAAAAATATTTTTTTACCTGGCACACATTTATCATATACTTTCTTCTATAGGATGTTTTACCACATATTTATAGAAAACTAGAATACCTCAGAGCTTTAACACACTAACTGGATTAATAACTTTCCCTATACTGTGTGCCAAACTAAATATGTAAAGATGATTGTTAGAAAAAGAATAATTTGTATATTCCTAAAACTTATATTTTTTGCAGTGTGATTTTGTGAGAATTCCTAATGAAGGTGAATAGCCAGGTAAATGATGTTAGTGTATATTCTGGGAAAATGTGCCAGTACAGGTGAATGCTGATTGATGAGCCAGCAACCAGCTAAGTACTGACGAAATCATATTATTGTTGGTTCTATGGCTGATCACCTGTCATATATTTTGTAAACATTTGTCCTTCCTTACTTATCTATTGGAAATAATAAAGAGCTAACAAGTGATAGCACTGCACAAAATGGAGGACAGAACTTCTGAGTGAGAGAGGGTTGCTGGGAAGAAAGCAAATGATAGGCTACTCACCAGCATGACAGTGAGGTTAACAGATGGACATGACCATGAACAAAGAAGTAGAGCTGGCCATGCATCCGGACACTGTGCTAGGTTTGTATTAGGGAAAAAAAGGGTTCAGAATCTGCCCAGTTAAATTGCCTAAGCTTTAAAATATTAAAAAGCCTCTGTGTCCTTATCTGTACTGCTGGCAGCTCTAAATAGCCCATATAAAGTATAATAGGTATCAATTTTTAAACATCCACTCAAAATGGGGACTACTATACCTTTTAGTTGTTCTGGGTGGTACATTGTTTCTTTCAATATACATATGTTATAATGACTTGTATACATTGTGATACATGATTATATCACTATTAAAGAATAATAATAAATAACATGATTTCATGATGCATTCACACATATCTGAGTTGTAGGAGACGAAACAAATTTCACTTTTACCTCATAGCGCTAATGAGTAAACAATTTAAACATTGATCTTGTGTAAGTATGATTTCCTTGCATTCTTTCTTAGAGGAGTGCCTTGCAAGCACACATCAAATACCTAACATGGAGGTACATGGTTTAGTAACAAGTTAGACATCATCAATTAAAACACTTAAAACAGTTCATTTACACTCTCCCTTCTCTTTCAAATTTCCAGAACATATTAAAATTTTCTCAGAACGATATTCATTCATAAAAATTACCTTGCATGTCTTCTAGAATTTTGAAAATGCTCTTCTATATTATGACTTTCCCAATTGTAGCCTAAAATACAATAACACAATATGTATGATTCATTATCGGAAATAAGACAAAATTTAAGTCGTGCTCTATGGTCAATGAAAGAACCATTCACCTCATTCTTGCTCATCCTCAAGAGAAATTGCAGAAGCACTTCAATAATGAATAAAGAGTTTTCCGCATATTTTAAAAGGTAAAAAAAAATTCACTGTCCTACCAATAGCAGTGAGGTTCCTGTAGGTCTCCAGCATTGCATCTTTGTAGAGATTCCTCTGGGAAGGATCCATCAAAGCCCACTCTTCTCAAGTGAAATTCACATGCACATCATTGTAGGTCAATGCTATCTAAAATATACACACACATGTACAACAGAAAGCATGATATTTACAATACTGGAAATGTATCCTTCATTTAAAATATTTTTAGGGGGAGCCAAGATGGCGGCGCCGGGAGAACAGCGCATCTGAGAAGCAGGACAGCACTCTCCGTGCAGAGACCAGGAGACTGAACTCAGGGCCCTGAAACTACATCAATCATGTTTCCCAGGTGAGGGGAGGCTCCCACAGCGTGGGAATCGGTTGGGTCCTCTTACGACTACCCAGCCAGAACCTGGAAGAAATCCCAGGTAACGCAGGCTTTGGGTATCCAGGCTGGAGCCGCAAGCAGGCGTGTCCCAGTCACTTTCCCAGACTGATCTGTGGGCACAAGGGTACATGAGACTGGGAGTCCCAGTCGTGTGGGAACCCCACGGGGAAGCAGGGTTGCGGGTCTGATCGCAGGTCACCCAGTCTTTCCCCGGACGGTCTCTGCCGCCATCACAGTCGAGCTCCTGCCGTGCACGGAGAGCTTTGCGCTCAGCTCAGCAGTACAGACAAGCTGCGCGCCCCAGTACAACAGGGACTGGGAACCCCTGTCCGGAGAGGACCCCACAGAGAAGGAAGAAACCGTGCTGCTGGGGTCACCTAGGGAAAGTCTAGCAGACTGCAAATTGCAAACAGGTGAGTACAGCCACCCATCACAGATCTGGGCCCAAACGGAACACAGAGTGATTGGAAATTCAGCTCCTGCAGACTAGCAGGTGGGCGCACGCTCCACCAGCTCAGAGGCCTGCTTCATAGCAACTACTCCTTACAGACAGAACTGAGTGCCCCAAGACACCGGAGCAGTACTCACCCACCACAGATTATCTCTTGGGTTCTGGGGCACAGAGCCCCAACCTCAGACCTACAAAAGACCGGGAATCCTGAGATCAACCCCCAGATACTGCTCCAAGGGGCAACCAGTTATCCCTAACAAAAGCGACCAAACCACGGGACACACAGGTTACAGCAGCTGATCACTAAATTTACAGCAAGAAAATCCAGAAGGAGGGCAGCTGTCTCCAGTACTTCTCCCGGTGAGAGGAGAGCCCTCTTGACTAATCAGGACCACAGTTACCACCCAGGTCTCTATGTCTGAGGTGAGCTGTAGCAACTCCTGAAAAACACCAGACATCCAGGGACGATACCCAAAAACTTGAGAAGGCTTCCTTCAGGAAAAAGCATTTTCCTGCCAAAGGGATTCTCTCCACTACAACAGTCCAGGAACAACCAGAAACTAAATTCAAACAACTAAGATAGCCCAATGGGTAGAGGACAGCGTAAAAGTTCAACCAACAAAAGCCAGAGCATTATGGCATCTCCAGAAGCCAGTTATCCAGGGGCAAATAGCCCTAGACACCCCAGCATAAATGAAATTCTAGGAGATGACCTAACATCTATGCTCAAGAAGATGATAACAGAGGAAACAAATAAAATATGAAAAGAAATAGAAGAAGCTGCAGCCAAACGGTATGTGGCCTTTAAAGAGGAAATGCTTAAATCACTGAATGAAATAAAAGAAACAGTGGATTGTTCAAACAAACAGCTGAAGGAATTGACAGAAAAACATGAAAATACACTCAGACAGGGGAAGGAAACCAACAAAATAGCTCAAGACCTGAAGATAGAATTGGAAAAATTAAAAAAAAAAAACACAAATGGAAGAAATTGTGGAGAGAAAGAACTTAAGGAAGAAAGCAGGAACTACAGAGGTTAGCATAACCAATAGGCTATAAGAAATGGAAGAAAGAATCTCAGGTGTGGAAGATACAATGGAAGAAATAGATGTATCTGTCAAAGAAAATGTTAAATCTAAAAATTTCCTGACACAGACTGTCCAAGAAATTCAAGACAACATAAAAAGACAAAACCTAAGAATAATAGGAATAGAGGAAAAAGAAGATTCCCTGCACCAAGGCCCAGAAAATATTTTCAACAAAATCATTGAAGAAAATTTCCCCAACTTAAAGGAGAGGCCAATAAGAATACAAGAGGCTTATAGAACACCCAATGAATTAGACCAGAAAAGGAAATCCTCCCGCCTCACAATAATTAAAACTGTAAGGGTACAGAACAAAGAAAAAATACTAAAAGCTGCAAGAGAAAAAGGCCAAGTAACATATAATGGCAAACCCATTAGAATCACACCTGACTTTTCGACAGAGACTAGGGCCTGGACAGATATCATGCAGATCCTAAGAGAACACAGATGTCAGCCAAGCCTACTATACCCTGCAAAACTCTCAGTCCTCATAGATGGAGAAAACAAGATATTCAATGACAAAAACAAATTTCAACAATACCTACAAACAAATCCAGCATTACAGAAGACACTGGAAGGGAAAATACAACCCAAGAAAGCTAGCTACATTCAAGAAAACACAGGAAATAACCCTACTACAGTAAAACAAAAAACAACCAAGCACACAACCGTATGACCACAGCCAACATCAAGTTCAAAGGATCTAACAGCCACTGGTCATTACTCTCTCTCAATATCAATGGACTTAATTCTCCAATAAAAAGACACAGACTAACAGAATGGATGCGTAAACAAAACCCAGCAATCTGCTATATACAAGAAACACACCTATGTCACAAAGATAGACATTACCTGAGGGTAAAGGGATGGAAGATGGCTTTTCAAGCAAATAGACGCAAGAAGCAAGCAGGAGTAGCCATTCTAATATCTGATAAAATAGTCTTTCAACCAAAATTAATCAAAAGAGATGGGGAAGGACACTTCATACTCATCAAGGGAAAATTCCAAGAAGACAACACAATCCTGAACATCTATGCCCCAAATACAAGGGCACCCACATTTGTGAAAGAAACATTGATAAAACTTAAACCACATATAGATCCCCACACACTAATAGTGGGAGACTTCAACACCCCACTCTCAACAAAGGACAGGTCAACCAAACAGAAATTAAACAAAGAAACAATATCTCTAACAGAGGTCATGAATCAAATGGACCTAACAGACATTTACAGAACCTTACACCCAAACACAAAAGAATTTACCTTCTTCTCAGCACCTCATGGAACCTTCTCCAAAATAGACCACATAGTTGGTCACAAAGCAAGCCTCAACAAATACAGTAAGATTGAAATAATCCCTTGTATCCTGTCTGATCACCATGGAATAAAGCTGGACCTCAGTAACAACAGAAATAGCAAAAAGCCTACACATACATGGAAACTGAACAACTTGCTACTAAAAGACAGCTGGGTCAGGGAAGAAATAAAGAAAGAAATTAAAATCTTCCTAGAACTCAATGAAAATGAAGACACAACATACCCAAACTTGTGGGACACAATGAAAGCAGTGCTAAGAGGAAAGTTCATAGCACTAAATGCCTTCAAGAAGAAATCTGAGACAGCGCATTCAAGCAACTTAATGGCTCACTTAAAAACCCTAGAAAAAGAAGAAGCAGATACACCAAGAAGGAGCAGACAGCTGGAAATAATCAAACTCAGGGCTGAAATCAATCAATTAGAAACAAAACAATTCAAATAATCAATGAAACCAAGAGCTGGTTCTTTGAGAAAATCAACAAGATAGACAAACCCTTAGCCAAGCTAATTAAAAGTCAGCGAGACACCATCCAAATAAACAAAATCAGAAATGAAAAGGGGGACATAACTACAGACACTGAGGAAATCCAAGCAATCATTAGGACTTACTTCAAAAGTCTATACGGAACAAAATTTGAAAATTTAAATGAAATGGACAATTTTCTTGATCGATTCCACTTACCAAAGCTAAATCAGGACCAGGTAAATCAATTAAATAGTCCTATATCCCCCAAGGAAATAGAAGCAGTCATCAAAAGTCTCCCATCCAAAAAAAGCCCAAGACCTGATGGTTTCAGTGCAGAATTCTACCAGACATTAAAAAAAGAGCTACCTCCAATTCTCTTCAAACTATTCCACAAAATCGAAACAGAAAGAGTACCAAACTCATTCTATGAAGCCACAGTCACCTTGGTACCTAAACCTCACAAAGACCCAACCAAAAAAGAGAACTTCAGGCCAATCTCCTTTATGAACATTGATGCAAAAATACTCAACAAAATACTCGCAAACCAAATACAAGAACACATCAAAGATATCATCCACCATGACCAAGTAGGCTTCATCCCAGGTATGCAGGGGTGGTTCATTATACGGAAATCCATCAATGTGATCCACCATATTAACAAATTGAAAGAAAAAAAAAAACACATGAAAATCTCCCTAGATGCTCAAAAAGCCTTTGACAAAATCCAACATCCATTCATGTTTAAAGTACTGGAGAAATCAGGGATACAATGCACATATCTAAACATAGTAAAGGCAATATACAGCAAACCTATAGCCAACATCAAACTGAACGGAGAGAAACTTAAAGCAATCCCACTGAAATCAGGGACAAGACAAGGCTGCCCACTCTCTCCATATCTCTTCAACATAGTTCTGGAAGTCCTTGCTAGAGCAATAAGACAGTTGAAGGAGATTAAGGGGATACAAATTGGAAAGGAAGAAGTCAAATTATCACTATTTGCAGATGATATGATAGTATACGTGAGTGACCCCAAAAACTCTACCAGGGAACTCCTACAGCTGATAAACACTTTCAGCAAAGTGTCCGGATACAAAATTAACTCAAAAAATCAGTAGCCCTCCTGTATACAAAAGACAAAAGGGCTGAGAAAGAAATTAGAGAAACAACACCCTTCACAATAGCCACAAATGACATAAGGTACCTTGGTATAACCCTAACCAAGGAAGTCAAAGACTTGTATGAAAAAAATTTCAAGTCTCTGAAGAAAGAATTAGAAGAAGATATTAGAAGATGAAACTATCTCCCATGCTCATGGCTTGGCAGGATTAAAATAGTAAAAATGGCCATTTTACCAAAAGCTATCTACAGATGCAGAAATTGTGGTACATCTATACAATGGAGTATTACTCTGCAATGAAAAATAAGGAAATCATGAAATTTGCAGGCAAATGGTGGGACCTGGAAAGGATCATCCTGAGTGGGTTGTCCCAGAAGCAAAAAGACACACAAGGTATATACTCACTCATATAGACATACAACATAGGAGAAACCCACTAAAATCTGTGCATCTAAAGAAACTAAGCAAGACAGAGGACCCCGACTAAAGCGCTCAATCCCCATCCTGAAAGGCAAAGAGGATGGACATCAGAAACAGAAGAAAACAGGAAACAAACTAGGAACCTGCCACAGAGGGTCTCTGAAAGCGTCTACCCTGCAGACTATCAAAGCAGATGCTGAGCCTGATGGGCAACTGTTGGGCAGAGTGAATGGAATTTTATGTAAGAAGTGGGAAATAGTAAGAGCTGGAGATGACAGGAACTCCACAAAGAGAGCAACAGAATAAGAAAATTTGAACACAGGGACTCATACTCCAACCAAGAACTATTCATGGAGATAACCTAGAACCCCTGCACAGATGTAGCCCATGGCAGTTCAGTGTCCAAGGGGGTTACATAGTAATAGGAAGAGGAACTGCCTCTGACATAATCTGATTGGCCTGCTCTTTGATCTGAACATTATTTACCAAGACCACAGTGACTTTGGAACTGATGAGGGTATCTCCAGGTGTTAGAAAGTGTTGGGTTCTCAGAATCTGAAGGAAACCCTCCTCAAACCCTCCTTCCTGAGGTGGGGAGCAGCCTTACCAGGCCGCAGAAAATGACAATGCAGCCACTTTTGATGAGAAATGATAGACTAAGATCAGAAAGGAGAAGAGAACCTCCCCTATCAGCGGACTTGGGGAGGGGCATGCCTGCAGAAAGCAGAGGAAGGGTGGGATCGGGAGGGGAGGAGGGAGGGGCTAATGGGGTGATACAAAATGAATAAAGTGTAATTAATAAAAAATTAAAAAAAACAAATTATCTTCTAGATATAACTGATTATTTTTCAAAGAAAATACCCATGCTCTAGACCTCTATCTGTAAATGGAGGTCACCAGAAAGGTGGGCTATAGGGTTATAGCTCATGTGCCCCCAGTGATTGAAGATAAACACAGTTCTACTGAATCCCATAAACAAAACAATGTGAAATAGTAATTTTAAGTCTCGTTCTTGCCACATGTATTCCAGCACAAGTTATGAAATCTGTCCTATGTAACTGCATAACACTATGTACACTTGAGATATCTCTGCAGCTCAGAAACTCCTTTTAATCCTGGAATTCTGTTCTTAAGTCACATCATCGTGGCTGCTGTGAGTGGAAACATAAAAGGATGCTAATCAAATACTGCTGAAGACTGATCTACATTTCTTCCTTGACACCATTTTGAAGCCTATTTGTAAACTTGTAACATTCATCACAAAACAACTGAATTAGGAAACAATGTTTAAAGCTTCTTGAAATCGGACTTTCATTTTTTCCAAGCTGTCTTCCTACTGCACACACAGTAGACAGCTCATTGTATGTCTCAAATGAGTAATTTTTAAGACTCTGATGTGCACAGCCTTTAACTTCAGAATTAGGAATTTTAACCAAGAGGAAAGCAAACTCATGCATCTGGGGAACAAGAGACTAGGAAAAATGTGACTTGAGCCAACAACACTTGTCTCAGAAATATTTTTCCAAAACAATGAAGATGCAGCTATTCTAGAGTTAATATCCACCATCAGGGAGAATGTATGCCACACACAATTAAATGGTTAATTAAAAAAGTTTTCTTTAATAATAGCATGTATCTAGCTCTAGTTAATGCTATAAGACAACCTAAAACTGATTTTGTACTCCATACATGCAGTCTTCCTTAGGTCTCTTTTAGGCTCCAGTTTATATATTAAACAATTTCAATATGGACCAGAGAGTTCAAGTCTAGCCACTGAGCCAGTTGGGAGATTTACATAGCAAAGATATTCCTAGAATGATTTATGTACTCCACTCCCCTAATACAGTAGGTCATTATTCAGTGACAGGGTATAAGTGAGATGTCTCAGAGGTTTCAAATATTAGGAAAAGTAGAAGGTAGAAAATGTAGAAGCTAGGGTGGAAAGGTTTTGCACAAACTATATCTTATCCTAATTAAGCTTCTTAAGGAGCATAGCATATTGTACACTCCTTGGGGAGAAATGGAAGGAAACAGGAGACATCTATGAATTGATCAGACAATCTCATACAATGGTATAAAACCATGAAAAGTCTAATAAACAACACTGCACAAGGGGAACACAGGATCTCAAGAACATTATTTACCAAGAACACAGTGACTTTGGAACTGATGAGGGTATCTCCAGGTGTTAGAAAGAGTTGGGTTCTCAGAATCTGAAGGAAACACTCCTCAAATGCCCTGAACCTGCAGCTCACCCTATTCCTGGTTTTAGAATAGGAACAGTGCTTTATTTTAAATACCTCATAATCTTGGGCAAATCTCCCAAAGACTAGGCCACAGGTTGATCTGGTTCTGCCAAGCATATCTGAGGAGTACGAGAAGAAGTTAGGTCACTCTCCATACACGAGGCTCTTGGGGAAAGCTTTGTTTGATCAGGGCAGTGTTTTCCCTGTTCAATTGGTTTTCACCAGATGTCTTCCCCATGTGACAGAGCTATGCTTTTCTCAAGAAAACTGTAACTTTATGGCACAACAGTCTTTAATGCTGGCTGTCAGTCTGTAATGGCAATTAAGCAGCTTGTTAGATGCCTGTTCTTTGACATGGACATGGGCCAGTGCTTCATATGAATCAGGGCTGTCTCCCTGGTTATGACTGTAGACAAATTTGTTGACTATCGTCTTATGCAAACATGTATTTCCTAGCATCCTTATCTCAAGCATGCCTGGTTGGCATGCCACTTATCTATGTAGCCCTTAGCTAAATTCTACTTGGTGTGACTTCCTGTCACCTAAGTATTGGTAAATCCTTTACCTGAACAATTCTAGGTGTTTACACCACAGCTTTATAATGAAGTGCTACTCAACACATATGTTATTTACAACCTCCACAAAATTAATTCCAAAGGAATCTTATACCTGAATGTTAAATGCCAAGGTCAGTACTTGGAAAAGATACTAGAAACTAGGCCTCTCTGAGTTTGCATCCTACCAAGGACATTTCTGTGTTCAAGCCCCTCTTGCAAATACTTTGTAAACATGCAAGCCCATAGTGTGTAAGGAGGCAGCCTCCAGTGCCCCAGCCCTCTCCAAGCAACTCTTCCACTTTACTAGCAAGATTAAATTAACTTCACATTCCAAACCTTTCAGCGCCATCTCCCACTGAACCCCTTGAAACATTTTCCTAATTATCAGTTAACTGGTAAAACTTGCTGCTACCTTAACCAATGTGCCTGAATTGTAAAAATATAGCACTTACAAAGCCCTGCCTTATTACAGACAGAGCACTCATGTCTTTGTTTCTGTTTCTTTATCACCTTGAGCTCCAGACCACGTGTCAAGGGATATAAATGAAGGGCCTTGGAATCCAGACCAAATGTCTTGGAAAACAGTTAAAGGCCTTGAGCCCAGTGGATCAACACAGCCTCCAACAGAAACTCCCTTGCCTAACCCACAATGTTAAAATTTGATTGGATGACCCCAGGACTGACCAAGGGGCCCTCGCCGTGTGGATTTAACTCTTTAAATATACAATGAAGCTTACTCTCCGTCACCTTTCAGATCCTGAACTGGCTGCCTCCCTGAGCTCAGAAAATAAAGCTTTCATTTTAACCTTCTGTTCTGGAAATGAGTTTTCTTTGCTCCCAACCAAAAGCTAACATAGCCAAGATATTCAGATGCTCTGCTCTGTTCAGAGCTAGGAAAAGGGTCATCTCCCATGGCTGATTCTGGCTGCTGGTTCCCACCCAGCCCCATGAAAGACCCTACACAGAATCTCTTGTCGTTCGGCCTCCTGCTCCACCAGGTTGGGGGCACTGACCACAAACTCACCAAACTTGTCTGAAATCGCCTCACAGCACACAATAGCTGCATTCATACCAGAGCACACCAACCATTCAATCCAGCTCAGCTATAGAGGGAACATGCACCATGTCGCCAAGAAGAACCGGCCTCTTCCTCAAATGGAGGGATGGAAGATTCTGATTGGCCAGTGAGTCTTGAGTGACATGAGCACCTCCCTTAGGTTTACACTGTAATGAAGGGACAAGGCTTAGTTATCTATGGCTCAGGCTTCAGTTTCAGTACCAAATCTTCTTCAGATATGCAGAGATTTGCATTTCATCATTTGTGCCTGTCCTCCCCTAGCCTACCCTCTGTCTTCCACACTTACAATGCAATTTCCCTCTTCCTGCTGGAATCAAGGTGGACATTGCACAACTGTTATTCAACCTGTAGCAGAGCGAACAGCCTGTCCCACAGGAGGAAGGGTGCCAAGAGTATTAAAAATTATAGAGAGATTTTAGAAAATGGAAGGAGATTTTATGTTCTGTGAATTCACGCTGGGGTCATGTAAACTGTAGCCACTTTTCTCCTGGAAGATCAGAGAAAACCCAGGAGAAAAAAAAAAGCAGGAAAAACATGACACATTGGAGTACTATCATCAGGTAAAAATTTCTCCTCAATGGGAAGATGTAGAAAACAGAAAGTTATACTAGTGAAGGCTCTTCCCATGAAAAGAACTGACAGAATAAATTTCTCTGTGTATGTATACAGCTAATACATATATGTATACACACACACATACAGACACAGAGATATATATTATGATTTGGTATTTTGAGACAGGGCTTCTCCTTTTAGCCTTTGCTGTCTTGGACTAGATCTGTAGACCAGGCTGACCTTAAACTCACAGAGACTGGCCTGCTTCTTTCTGCCAGAGGACTGGGATTTAAGGCCTGTGCCACCAAATCTATCTCAGATTTTCTGTTTTGTTTAGGCCTGTTATTGTCAACCAGCCTGAACTCACAAAGAACAGCCTGTGTCTGCCTTTCATGTGCCTAGATTAAAGGCTTGTGCAAGCATGACTGGCAAGACCTTAGGCTTTAAGGATTTGTTTAAGGGAGGTTTTCTTATATAACTAAATTTTTATAAGATTTTTGAGTGGGTGGATGAGGGGACCTCTAATTATTATTCTCTGTGCACAGACATTAAATCAGACATTGCTGCCATCCTCACAAAACCTTCTTATATCAGAGCTTTTAATCTTATTCTTAAGAAATTTTATTTTATTTTTTTGAAAAACATCTCACCAGGCAGTGAGTTCTGTGCTGAGCATCAATTGCACTGTGGGTCCGGTCCTCTGAGGGCAAGGAATCATATGAAAGAAGAGAGAGTTAGTATTACATGGAGAGGACAGGAGTGCCACAAGGACCAATTAATTATATATGGGAACAGGGGTCCTTTATGAGACTATATCTCCAACCAAGGACCATGTATGGATATAACCTAGAATCCCTGCTAAGTTGGAGCCTATGGTAGCTTGGTATCTAAGTGTGTACCCTGGTAAGGAGAACAGGGTTTATTTCTGACATGAACTCAATGGCTGGCTCTTTGACCTCCCTCTTCTGTGGGAGGAGCAGCCTTGCTAGGCCACAAAAGTTGACACTGCAGCCAGTCCCAATGATACCTGATAAGCTAAAGTCAGATTGAAGGGGAGGTGGACCTCCCCTATCAGTGGACTTGGAAAAGGGTAGGGAGGAGGGTGGGAATCAGAGGTAATGAGGGAGCAGGCTACAGCTGGGATACAAAGTTAATAAACTGTAACTTATATTTAAAAAATAAAAATATAAAATAAAAAACAGAGAACAGATCTCAATAAAAAATTCTCAACAGGAGAATCTCAAATAGCCGAGAAACACTGTTCAGGTTCAGCATCCTTAGCCTTTAAGGTTTGAGGTTTAATTTTACACATGTCAGAATGGTGAAGTTTATCAGGACAAGCGACAGCTCACTCATACTGAAGGTGGAGAGGTGGACCAGGTGCAGGCTGAAAGACTTCACCCCTATGTTCTAGTCTCTTTGGGGTGAGACAGTACTGTACAGGCTCTCGAAAGAGAAACCTGGACACAAACCCAGAATAAAAACCACTCCACCTAAAATCTGTACTGCTTACAAGATGTAAAGGGGTGGTGGTGGCACCAAACTTGCTTGAGTGGTGAGCTAATGTTTGGTTTAACTTGCAGCCTAAGCCATGGGATGGAACCCACTCCCTGCATGGCCAGGAATGTCACAGAGACATAAATGGCAAGCATTGCATGTGCATGTCTCAGCACCAGGTCCTCTACTGAGGTGTCATGGCTGTTAGCTCTGTATTTTTTGGGGGAATCCTAACATTAGGAACAGGTGTAGCTTTGACTCTCTCACCTGCTCTTGAGAATCTTTTTCCCCTATCAGGTTCCTTTTCAATCCTCAATGTGAGGTCTGTTTGCTTTATCGTTTTGTATCTTGTTTGGTCTTGTTTGGCAGTCCTATCTTGGAGGCCTGTTCTTTTCTGAAAAGAATACAGAGTGGAAGGAGTGGATCTGGGGAAGAAGGGAGGTATGCTGGACGTGGGAGAAGTAGAGGGAGGATAAACAGTGGTCAGAATATATTGTATGAGGGAAGAATCCTTTTCAATTAAAAAGCATTAATTAAATTTTCCTACCTAAAAAAAATGGGAAGAAGGGATGCAATCAAAGAGAAGTGAAATAGTGACGACTAGGCAAACACAATCATGACGTACAGTTATTGTTCTCTGTGCATAGAGAGAAAGCATCACTCAGGAGTTTAACAAGCTTATTCTTTAGTCCCATCTAGATCTGTGAAATCAGAAGTTTTGCTCTCACCAATGTGAAATATATATATCATGCAGGTAAAAAAAAATGGTAATTTTCTGCTGTTATGTGGAATTATAGGGGTCCCTGCTCACTTAATTCCAAAAGAGTACTCTTTCTTCTCTATAATAAAAACTAAAGTTTGGAGCTGGAGAGGTGGCCCAGCAGATAAGAACACTCTCTGTTCTTTCAGAGCTCCTGAGTTCAATTCCTAGCAACCACATGGTGGCTCACAACCATTTATACTGTGGTCTGTTGCACTCTTCTGGCATGCAGGCGCATGTGCAGACAGAACATTAATTAAATAAATAAAATCTTTAAAAAGAAGCAACCAAAAAGAATGTTTGAATAATATTCACAATAACAGAAATAAATGCATAATGTTATACACTATACATTAAATATATAATACATTAAGTATATACAAACTGATGTTTTAAAATGTTAAGTGTTTAGACATGTTTTTCCAATAAAAATAAAAGTATTACCATCTAAGACAGGTTAGCTGATCAGAACAAAACTAAGAAAAGTGTCACTTGTGTAAGACTATTACATTTTTAATCAACTATAATTTATTGTCATTATTTCAATTCAAACAAAACAAGTCAGTCTGTTTCTTAACTCATTTTCACTTTGTGTAGCATGACTCATTGGCATAAAGCTCTCAGACCATCAAAATAAACCAACTATCTGCATTTTTATACTATACTATAAAAGCACATTTGCTTTTTTTCCATAACAACTTTTCCATAATAATTTTGTTCCATAACAAATTATTTCATGACTCATTGGCATAAAGCTCTCAGACCATCAAAATAAACCAACTATCTGCATTTTTATACTATACTATAAAAGCACATTTGCTTTTTTTCCATAACAACTTTTGCTCTAAAAAGTCTGATATTTGATTTTCCTTCTCCACATACCAACTAAAAAATGTTATAAAAATTCTTTGAAAGTGATTGCTTCACCTAGGTTGTGTTGTTTCTGCCTTTCATTAGGTAGACAAGATAACTGAACGTCTCCTACCCAATGGACAAATAGAAATGCAGCACGATTGAAATTAGAGAGAGAAAGAGAAGTTTGTTGATTTAACACTGTTTATGCTGTACTTATATCCTCTTTCATGACTAATACAGCACTGACTGTGAGAGTCTTTTAAAAGTGTGTAATCCTTTAACCATTGCTATTGTCTTCATTTATTTACCATACTGTCCTCCTGAGATACTCAGAGTGACCTCAACAAATGAAGAATTAGGTTATTTTGAAAGGTATGCCACCACGAACATAAATGCAATAAGCATGAGAATTCAGATACTTATTTAAAACCAATCTAAAGTACCTGAAAATTTACTGAGAAGACTGTTAGGATCCATAGCAATTCTGTCATTTTATGAGAGCTCTGTGCAATGTAGGCACACATAAACATGGAAACAATGAGAATGTGTAAAAACATGGTTTATTGTGTTGCTTTTGGTAATGAGGGTGTGTGGGTAGGGGTAATATCTGCAAAACCATCAGATTACATACATTAAATACTTGCAGTTTTACATTGACTCTAAAACTACTTGATGTTACCTAATTTTAGTTTGTATCCACAGGAAATCCCAAATTCTGCTATCAAGAGTTGATTTTGTATGCTAATACACGATCCCATATCACATTCAAATTTATAGTTCAATTCTGGACCATGTATTATTTTCACTTTTTGTTTTCTCAAATTATACTTGATGAGATAGCTTTTCTGACTGTAACAATGTTTTTTCTGTCAGTAAACTCTATACTGGTCTTCTTTTTATAGATTGAAAATTATTTCATATCACTTTCAATTTTATGTACTAACTGTAGTTTGCTAAACAAATGATTATGTAGGATAATATCATTTACCCTTTTATACTAGAGTAAACGACACTAATGAAATGATCTATTTAAAAATACAAAGATGTT
This sequence comes from Meriones unguiculatus, assembly GCF_030254825.1. NCBI lineage: Eukaryota > Metazoa > Chordata > Mammalia > Rodentia > Muridae > Meriones > Meriones unguiculatus. The sequence goes on from NW_026843664.1 coordinate 646,877, forward strand.
GGCTATTTTTCAACATGAATTCAACAGAATCTGAAGAAAATTTCTATGAATTTCTAAGAGGAAAGATGATTCCAAAGCTATATCCCATGAAAAATGATACAGAATTCCAAATAGGATTATGAAGTAAGAGTACACACATGGGCAGCTGTGACCTCAGAATGTATCTCAGACTACAACTACCAAGAATGTGTACAACAGTTTTGACAAAATTAGGAGATGAAGAGAAAAAGTGAAAACCATAAGCTTAAAAATATATTCCAATTTCCCTCAAAATTCCCAATGAAACTCTGCCAGGAAAAATGTGTACTTGACCAAGTTACCTTTGGTTATATATGTGTAGAAATTAAATAAACACAGACTTCAAAACTCTTACAAAAGCAACTCAAACTGACCGCTAAAGTATATTTGTGACCCACCAGCTACTATAGATTGTTCTTCCAAAAGGAGAGAAAACATGCTCTATGCTCTGGAGCTCTCTGTTAAAAAAAAAAAAAAACAGTGATTCAAAAAGTGGGCTACGATTCTACAGCCCCTCATGCGTTCTTGTGGTTTCAGACAAATCCAGCCCCAATGAAAGCCACACACAAACCGATGTGGTGAGTGTTTTCATGTTTGCTTACTCCCACATGGATTGTGCCACAAGATATGGAATCTGCATTACACACCTACACAACACCATGCACACCTTAAAAACCTCTGCATTTCAGAAATTCACTTTGTGTCCTGAAATTAAATTTTCCTGAGTCACAACACTGTGGTTGAAAGTAGTGAAAAGATAAAAAGATTGCAAACAAAAATTGCTGGAGGATGCACATAGCCCCTTCTCTACCAGCTTTAAAACTATTTATACAATTGTCCACACAAACCTGAATGTGGAATGCAAGGTTCAGAACTTCTAGAGAGCAGACTATTAGTTTTCCAGTCTGTCTTCCCAGTACACACCAAAAGCAATGTATGTGTGTGCACACTGGACAGTGATATTTTAAGCATCATTTTAAACTGCCAGGGCTGCAGAGGAATTCTCCCAGATCCCCACCCAAGGCCCCCAAGAAATCCATACTCAAGGGAGAATCAGTGACAAAGGACCACTCCCCAAGTCACCACATAGATCAACAGAACTACAGTAGACTCACAGTCTCAGCATCACCATATCAGACTCAGAGAGCTTAGCAGACCTGTTCCTCCTGGTTTTTGGGACAGTGGCCCACAGACTCACCATTGCATGGTTTGTGGTTCCCCTCACAGTTCTCTTCAGCTGCATCAGAGAAGAATCCTGAAAAGAAAATATGAGCTACCTTCCAGTGGTGCTGCTGATTGGTAGGTCTGCCCAGAGTCCCTTGTTTCCTTCAGCCACCTGGCTGGGCTTCAGGACAGTAGCAGCTCCTCTACTGGGGAATCCAATCAAAAGGCTCAGACAGCTGAGGCCTTCCCAGTTGGGCCCTTCCACCTTAGGGTCAGACAGAGCCCTACTATAAGAAATCTGTATTTTAGTACAACATTCCAGTCTCCAAGACACAAGGAGACAGTTCCTCTTCCAAGACACAGGGTCCTTTGTGTGCATATTCCAACACACAATCAATGTTCAGTGCAGCTATCCCTACCTCATAGCTGAGAAATCCCAAAGCCAAACAAGTCAAAGTCAAACAGTAACAACAATTACAGCAAAAAGTGACCATGAATTTAAAAGTAAGGAGTGGTAAATGAGAAATGAATGAAAAAAAGAAAAAAAGGTAAGGACATGGATGATTCTAGGTATGTTACAGTAGAAAGTTTATTATACATAAAAGAGACAGAATAGCAAGAGGCAGGGATGTCTGGGAGAGTTCAGAGGGGACATGACTGCGAGCCTTACAAGGAATGGGAGGAGAGGAGAGGGCAAAGCCAGACCAAGAGGCTAGGATATTAAATAATAGATGAAAAAGACCAGGTAACCAAAATGGTTGGATTACATTAGTAAGACCATCCAGGGGAAGGGGAACTCAGACCCTAGGCTAGAAGGCTGAAATGCTAACCATTAACCTATGGCAGTTAGAAACAGAGTTATGCTGGGAGAACCAGCAACTGGGCCTGCTTTGAGTTGTTAAATAGGTATCTCAGCCATTTGTCCCAGCATTTGAGACTTAACAGTAAGGAAGAATGAGGAGGCTGAAATGATTTAATTATAATCTCAAAAACTGTTGTAAAAGTTGAAACAGGGTTCATGCTCCAATAGTTTTCTAGGACTAGACATGCCTAGCAGGGCACACCAAGTATTATTCACTCCTTTTATCTTGGGATGCACCATTATTTTTAGAGTAATAACATTCCTGTTAGGCTCAGCCACACCATTTTGTCCAGATCTTCTGTGTTTGTTGAATCAATGTAACTACAGAAGTTTGGTTTCTAGAAATAAGTTTAGTTCCTCTTCCAGAATCGTAATTGCCTTGGTATGTGAAATCCAAGTATTACTAGTTTGGACTTTTCCTAACCATCTAAAATTGAATAACTGACACTTCCTGTCCAAGCAGGAAAGCTCTCACCATCCTTCTTCTCCATCCCTTTTTGTGCTATGATGACACCAGCTTCATAGTTGGTCAGTGAACTCATTTCATACACAGGTCCCTCTTTATTTGTAATTGCCCACCCTATAAAGGCCAGGGATGTTTGAGGAACCTCATTCACTGGTCTCTTTTCCATTTCACTGACCAGGTTAAGGTCCAGCCTGAAATGAGTTGTAAGGCACTGGGCCACAGACGCAGGATTACGTGTTCAAAGTAACTCTTAACTACACAGCGTGAAGAAAGGATGCATTTTGGGAGACAGTGCTCTAAACAGAAACTAATGAGAAATCCCTTTTTAAATGGGAATGAAATTCTTTAAAAAATCATGTAATATTATTTTTTGTGCAGTACTGTGAAGGTATCAGATCCCTTGAAATTAGCATTACATACAGTTGTGAGCTGCTATGTGGGTGCTGAGAACTGAATCTGGGTCCTTTAGAAAAAGAGGCAGTGCTCTTAACCACTGAGACATGTCTCCCGTCCCAGGAATGAAATTCTTAATAACTGGGAAATGTTGGAAAAGAGAAACAAATAAGAGATTAGAGCAGTGATACATAAAGAAAATAAAACTTAGTAAGTAATACCAACAACTGACTTTTTTAGAAAGATAAATATAATTGAAAAATGCATAGGTACACTGACTTTTAATAAAAGCAGGTCCTTTTCTGGTAGAGCTATTGGCATTAATTGGATACAGTTTGGACTTGATTCTACCTGCAGTGTTAGCTGCTGAGATTACTGCCACTAGCACTAGTCTCAAATTTCTGAGCAGACATAGCCCTGTCCAAGAAGACTGCACATAAATGCATAGGATAGACCTTACTTGGAAAGTCAATATTCACTGGCTCCATCTAAGGTACCTAAATTGAACACCCACCAATCTGGTCTATTTTCACTCACATGCAAAAGTTAATATGTGCTAGAAATTGAAAAATCTCACTAACCCTGTGGGGATCATGTCCTTCTTCATAGGGTGACCGCTGCAGCTGACTGCCTTAAATTTTAGTCCTTGATCTAGCTATTGCCTATCCTGTTTCACCCAGCAATTGTACATAAAAAAATGTTCTTCCTGTTCTGAACAGAAGGCAGAAACCATGTTCCACATGGAAATCCTTTCACTGTAACTACAATGGACAGTATATCACTAATTCAAATTATAAAGTTCTTTTTTGGTACAGCCCTTTAACTAAAGAATTTAGAAAGTTTAATCAAGAGGAAATCAAGGTCATTGCCCTAGGAAGAAACAGACTGGGATGAAGGTGACCTCAGTCTGAATAGCTTGTCTTGGAAACATTTATCTACCAGGCTGAAGATGCAGCTGGTCTAGAATTAATATCTCCTCCCAAGGAGAAATCACTGCAAACACAATTAAAAGATTAAGACAGCATGCAATTAATGACAGCATACATTCAGCTCTGGCCAATGCTCAAAAGGAGCCAGCTGTGGACAAAATTTTGCATTACACATATCTTGTAACCTTTAAGTCACTTTTAGGTTCAGTCCCCAGGTTATGTTTATAACAATTTAAATGGGGACTGGAGACTTGTAAGTCTAGCCACTTAGAAAGATTTACACAGCAAAAATATTGCCAGAAGTAGACTAGTGCCCTCAAACAGCAGGCCATTCTTCAGTGACAGGGTCCTGAAGTGAGTGTGCCAGAAGAGAAAAAGGCAACATTGGAAAAAATAAAAGCTCGGGTGGGGATGTCTTATACAAGCTATGTGTTAAGCTGAGTAAGCATTTTTATCCTTCAGTTCATTTATTTAATCACTTAACAGCCAGATGGAAAAATCCACCCTCCTTTCCTCCCTGTCTCATCCCCACACCCCACTCCTCCCTACCTCTATCCTCATAGGAGCAGATCTCCTTTCCCACTTAAGTACCGACATACCCTGATGCATCAAGTCTAAATGGAACCAATTTTACCCTTTCCCACTGAAGCTAGGCAAGGCAGTCCAGGTGGAGGAAAGTGATCCAAACCCAGGTACAGAGTCAGAAACAGCCAGGACTCCCATTGTTAGGAGAGCTACATGATGACCAAGATACACATCTGCTACATATATGGAGGGGTTCTATGTCCAGCCCATGAATACTATTTAGTTGGTGGTTCAGCCTCTGAGAGGTCCATGGCCATGTTAGCTTCTCAAGAATAACATCTGGTATACTACTTTCAAGGGTTTTGTAGGAGACGATTAATATTTACTATTGGTTTATCTACCGGTAATGCTTGCATTTAATCTTAAACAGCTGTATAACCAAATCACCACACAGAGACTTAGCTTTTAGTTAACCTAGAACACAATGCTGGGCAATATTTACTCCCTCCTAAACCTCCAAGCCCTCAGTTTCCTAATATTTAGATTTCCCACATTAAACTTGCTTTTTGTGAAATCTTAGGTCTGGTTCATGTTCCATGTCCTCCAAGATCTCTCCTCCAGCTCTGCTCTCCTCACTCTCCTCTCACCCCTTCTCCTCCCACTCATTCCTGCTTTCTGGCTCCTCCCCTCTTTCCTGTCCTCTGCCTCCTCCCTGCTCAACACTGTGTCTAGTTGCTTTATATTGTCCTGTTTACACAAGAGTTGAGACAGGATGCCTAAAATGAGTATCACAATGCAATATCCGGATTGAAACCAGAGAGTTGGGGGTGGGGTGCAGAAGAAATCAGTATTTGAATGAACAAGGGTAAGGTGTATACATTAAAAAATATATCAACACAGGGGAAATGGAAGGAAATGGTTAACTTCTATAATGTCAGCAGAAAATATCATATGTAGGAACAAACTCATGAGGAGTCTAATGAAACAAAGCTGCATTAAGAGGAACACAGGGTCTCTCAAGAACATTATTAACTAAGCCTACAGTGGCCTTGGAAGTGACAACCACAGCCCCAAGTGGTGGAAAGAGCTAGTATCTTATGATCTGAAGCAATGCCCCCCCCAAAGGCCTGGGACTCAGACCATTACAGGCTCTCCCAAACATGTTCCTCGCTTTTGAGAAGGAACTCCATTTTATTCTAAATACATGGATAACTTAGTGAAAGCTCCCAAGGCCTAGGCCCCTGTCTGTTACTGGCTATGCCAAGAATGTTAATGGGTTTGAGAAAGAACTATGCCATTCCTCTTACATGAAGGCCTCATGGAATGCCTTCATTGATCATGTCAGCCATGAACACAAAGACATTTTTTGTTTGTTTGTTTGTTTGTTTGTTTGTTCTGTTGTTGTTGTTTTCCTTTTCAAAGTGTTGTCAACCAGTATAGACTTGCCCCTGTGGAAAAAACTATTCTTTTCCCAAAAACAAATCTGGACCTTTAGGTAAATGAATTTTAATTCAGAACATGACTGTTCTAGCAAGAGATCAAATCCAAAGACTTTCTAGGTCTATACAGTCTGGTTGGAATACAAACACAACTTTAATCACAGCAGAGAGAGATAAGCTGATCCTTGTGGACTAGGCAAGCCAGGTATAGCGCAAGCTTCAGGAAAGAAAAGCTTAGGTCTGGGTGTGATGGTATAAACCTTTAATCCTAACCCTCAGGAAACTGAGGCATGCAGATGTTTGAGTTCTAGCCATTTCTGCTCAGGCTGTTCAGCTGAGTGAGTCAGTGAGTTGAGAGGCAATGCAGTCAAGTTGAGTTTGCAGAATTCAGAAAAAAAGTTTTACTGGGAGACTTTTACAGACACAAGTTGAAGAGAGAAACTAGGCACAGGTGTAGACAGACAGAGCCAGAGAATGAGAACCATCTAGAGGATTATAACATATTGCCAAAGTTAGTATGAGGTCAAACAGAGCAATTCAGTCAGAAACTAAGAGAAGCCAGACTGGAGGGGAGTCTGAGCCAGACCAGCTGAGTTGAACAGCCTAGCAAGAGTTCTAAAAGAAATAGAAAGGGTGAGTTTATTCAGCACCAAGTCTCAGAGGATGAAAACATTCTAAGCCTAGATTTGATTGTATGGAGGCTAGAAGCTTGCAGGACCAGGCCTAGGTTCGCAGATGAAGGCACTAAGTTCCTGGAGGAAAACTACATCAGGGGAATAAATGTTACTTTAACACCTTTATGTCATCACAGGCTATAATGTTGGTAGTGACCCTGAGACCGCCTTGAGCCACTCCGTAGAGGCCTGTTCTTTGATATGAGGATCGGCCCGGTAGCTGGTTGTAAATCACATTTATCTCTCTTTTTTGCTAGGGTTAGAGCCAAATTTCTGGACAAGCCCGGTCAGCATGTGTATGCTAGCATGCTAATCTCTAACAGGCCTGGTTAGCATACCTGTGGGGTGACTGAGAGGCAGTCCTCTCCCCTGGCTAAATTCTATTTAGTGTCGCCTATACTTCCCAATCCTTTACATCATCAATTCTACTCTTCCTCATCACAGCTTAATATTGGAGTGCTACCCAACACACGAGATGCCATTTCCAACCCCCACAAAACTACCTCTGAATGGATCTCACACCCAAAGGTTAAATGCTAAGAGCAGAACTTGTAGAAGACACTAGAGAAACTGGAACACTGAAGTACTTGACAAACTCAAGTATTCCGAGTTTGGTGTCCAGCCACGAGGATGATTCTGCACAAGAACCCCTGCTGCAAACGCTCTGCGCGGATGCGATCCCCTCAGTGAAGTGACTCAGATACCACCACTGGTTCCAGCGAGAGCTCAGGACCACAAGGTTCCTCCCCAGGGGCCGCCGCTGACTAGCCAGTCCTGGAAGAGACCCCGCACCCCAGCTCCCGCCGCTCAGCCGCCTTCTTCTCCCTGCACTCACCATGCTGCAACTTCGTAGCTTGCCTCAGTTCCCTTACAGCACCCAAGCAGCGGCGGCAGCGATCAGAGCTCTTCACCTGGAACCCTGAGAACCTGCTCAGCAGCAGGAGCTGAACCCATACAAAGGCACACGGAAGAACACGCCCCCTCTCTTGACTGGCAGGTCTGGTCAGAGGCTCTGATTGGCCAGAGATTTTTGTGTGACAGGAGGGCTCCCTTAGGGTTAGGGTGTCTCCCTTAGGGTTAGAGTGTGTGGAAGGGACTCAGCCCGTTATTCCCTGACCCTGGCTTCCAGGCCAGGACCGTGCCTTCTTCAGGTCTAAGGAGATTTACATTTCAGCAGCACTAACGCCTGTCCTCCCAGCCTCGGGACCACCCAGCCCTCCCACACTTGCCGCTCAGCCACTTGCTGCTCTCCTCTGTGGGAGGGGACCCTAGGCTCCCAAATTCAAGATCTCAGGGCATGCCGGAGGCCCCACAGCACTCAGTAAGCAGTTCTCTTTCTTCCTCCTGGTGGATCAGGCTTCCTTAGCTCATTCCTCAACTGCAGTGGAGTTACCCATCTGTTCCACAAATGGAAGGTGCCCTTGAATATTAACAAGTAAAGAGCATTTTTTTAATTATTTATACATTTTATAATTAAAGAACAAAATACAAATTAAGGTGAATTCTTTATTAAATTACCATAGTGTTTAAATGCTTTAGCAGTAATATACATATATAATATATAATATAATATAATATAATATAATATAATATAATATAATATATAAAAGGTAGGAATCACATACACCAAGAAGCCCCTTCTTGTGAGATGATTAATATGATTAATATGTCTAGAGAACATACTTAGTAGAATCAAACAATGCTGACAAAAATGATTGCAGGATTCTTAAGTTATGCTACATCATATTCATCTTTGGTGAAATGTCGAGTTTACAGTGATTTACAAGTACTACAGAGGAGTTTATTAGGATTTATAAATGACTCCCACAGGAGTCATATAGTCTTCTCAGAGAACAATATGGATTGTGTTTTGTAATAAATGCAAAATGCCCTCTTCGCAAAAAGTGTAAAAGCTGCTAACAAAATTTGGGTTGAGACTGAGTTCCTTATACATTTCATTTCTGAATATAAATGATTTTTAACATTTTATTTTTTAGAATATTCCAAGTTTATTCACTCTCTATCCCATCTATAGGCCCCTCCTTCAATCTCTCCCGATCTCACCCTTGCTCCCTCATTTCCATCCATGCCCCACTCCATCTTTTCTGAGACTTATTCTCCAACCAAGGACCATGCATGGAGATAACCTAGAACTCCTGCTCAGATGTAGCCCATGGCAGCTCAGTATCCATGTGGGAACTCTAGTAAGGGGAACAGGGACTGTTTCTGACATGAAATCAGTAGTTGGCTCTTTAATCACCTCCTCCTACGGGGGGGGGGAGCAGCCTGACCAGGCCACAGAGGAATACAATGCAGCCAGTCCTGATGAGACCTGATAGGCTAGGGTCAGATGAAAGGGGAGGAGGACCTCCCCTATCAGAGAAATTTCAAGAAACAATATTTTTGTTTTGTGGCTTCATGCTGGGCTCAGATAACCGCACCTAAGTTTCACCTGGTACCTGTGAAAAACCGTGTGCCCGCAAGGACCAATGAGAGAGGTTGTGTGTGTGTGTGTGTGTGTGTGTGTGTGTGCATGTGCAGGTCTTGGGGAGGTTTTCCCTGCAGATAAAAATTATGCACAAAAAAAGCCGGACACTTTTCTTTATTTGGTGAGGGTGCTTTGATGGGGAATCATGAGAAACCAGAACTTAAGGGCTGAAGAGCTGAATGGCCTTATCTGATTTAAAAACTCATGGGTGGGTGCTGGAGAGATGGCTCAGTGGTGAAGAGCATTGGCTGCCCTTCCAGATTGTCTGGAGTTCAATTCCCAGCAGCCCACATGATGACCCACAACTGTCTACAATGGGATCTGGTGCTCTCTTGTTTCATACAGGCATATATTCAGACAGAGTGCTCATGTATAAATAAATAAATATTAAAAAAAACAACTCATGGGTTTCTCTTTAAGGTTTAAAGCTTAAAACATATGCTCTGTTTGGTGCAGATCCAAAGAATTTGAAGGGAGCCAGTATGCTGGTGAACCACTTAAAAGACAGGCCTATCCACAGCCAGGTCAGGGTCACCTTGGCTCCCAAAGTACAAACCTTCCAGAAGTTCTTACCAGGGGCTGTTCTGAAAACACAGTCCTCACTTAAACTGAACAAGATTATATTGAACTTTGGAGGGGAAGTCGAGGCCTGTAATCTGAAAAAAAGTTCTCACCTCAATGTCTCCAAAAGGAAACAGTGCAAATTCTGGCTGTGGAGGAGGCCCTTAATGAGACGGTTTCCCTTGGAAATGGACATGTTTGAGGAAGGTGCAGGAACTGACTATATGGGAAGGATATGGGCCCTGCATACCAGTTTGATTTTTGCAGGAAGGATATTAAGTCACTAGGTGAACTCTTGGTTGTGCAAGGACTCGCTTGAATGGAAACAAAAATGTTTCCTAGTGGCCTATTTAACAATGCATTCAGCCAGTAAAAATACACAAGAGCAAGTTCGGCAGCACATAGACATATCTGAGATGTCTCCCCAGTCCTTAAAAGACACATTGATTTAAGTCCTTGTGGGATAATGGTGGTTTTGGTTGAGTTGCCCCTGGAAGTTGGTCCTACTTCTATATGTGTCCAGTGTCTCTGTCTATTTTGGCTTTTGCATAACTAGAACCTGGGTGGCGGCCTCCTCCTTTTATTCAGGGTAACAAGCCTGATTGGAGTCAAATGGGTTCCCGACAGTTGGAGGCCACAGTGAGGAGACAGAATGGAAGTGCTGGGAATGTTGTGTGAATTTGTTTCCATCTTAATCCCGAGTGTGGGATTTCAGTTTGCACATAGTTCATCCACACCTATTAATGGTCTCCCAGGACATGGCTTTTTGACAGCTGATAACAGGCCTGCCTCGTGCACTGAGAGGGCCTCTGAGCACATCCTGGAGTAGAGAGAAGGTGGCTGTATCTGCAGTTGTTGGGGACTGATATGGAGACTCTCAAAGGACCCTTGATCAACAACAGCCCAGAGAAGTAAAGCGGTCTGTTTTACCTATTCCCCACAATGGGGAGGCTGAGGCTTAAACACCCCCAAATAAAGAAGAATTGTAAAAAAACAAAAACAAAACATAACAAGCACTTATAAGAAAATAGGAAAGAATTGCTACCCTCCCATGATTCAGAAGTCATGATGTGTTAATATTATAAAGCATTCAGTGAGAAGAAGCATAGTGATTTTTTCTTAATTGGGTTTACAAAATTTATTTTTAATATATTATATATTAATATAGATATGTGATATATTATATACTGTATAACATATATTTATATGTAATTGTATATATATTATATATTTTTATATATTTATGGATTGTTATTTTATATAAATATATTAATATAGTTATAGAGATATATTTATATATATTATGTATACCATATATATTTATATATAATTATATATTATATATTTATTGATTGGTTTTTATATACATATATTTAAAATATTTATGGATTGTTTGTTCACACAGTACCCTAGTAGTGCAGGACACCAGACTTATGTTACTAAAAAACAAACCTTTAATCGTCAGATGAGAGTGCATATAGAGTTGACACAGCCTTACACTCGTGTATGCACATCTTGAAAAGTTGGCAAAATCACAAGGCTCTGCTTTATACATTCCAAAGAACCACTGGATAATGTAATTCATGGTTATGGTTTCTCGTTGCTGGTGGGAAGACTACAGAGAGGAGTAGGTTGTTGGTCCATGACCTCATTCTAGTGAGCTCATCATCGAAGGGCAGGGACATGATTCATTGGGGTGTGGGTGGCAGGGAGGGAAAACAAGGGAAGAGAAATAATGGAACCCTTTGATGCCGCATCAGATCAGAATTGAAACCCAAGCCAGGGATGAATCCAAGGCTGCTTGTCTCATGGCCGAATCGTTTCTCTTGCCTCTGATGCAACTGCTCTGTAGTGAATCCTATCTAAAAAGAGGTTCAGTTGCTGCCCTTTCCAGCCTGTCCTTATATGATTCAACTGTGAAATTGTTGCAGAAGAAATAGAAGAGAAATAGTACTCACTAGGACCTCAGCAGTTATTTTCCTCAGTAGGAGGCACTGGGGAACAGAGAGAAAAGTGAGTGTGGATGTGAAGGTTGAGTTAAGGCCATGACAAGATAGAAGCTGGGTTTATTTCCTAAATTTTATATAGTAAAATACATACAATTTCAACTTCCCATAGCAGCTGTTTGTGTTTGTCTGTTTTGATTTGTTTTGGATGGTTGGATTTTGTTTGTTTGCTTGTTTTTGTTTTTCTAGGCTGTGCAGGACTCTGTAGACCAGGCTGGCCTTGAACTCACAGGCCAGGCTTCAGTCAGATCTTACTGAAGAAAGGAAAAAGAGGCTCTATGTCAACAGTCTTTCACTACAGTGGCAGTTTCCTGAACTTGGCTTATGGGAAAGAAATATGATTTCCATTGTCATATTGTAATGTTCTCTGTGTTCCTTTGTGTCAGTCATTCTTCAAATACAAGAATAGGAAACTGAAGGACTTAAACAGAACTCGAGAAAGACCCATGAAGGAGCCACAGCATCTCAGCCCATGTGGAGGTCAGGCAGTGGCTTCAAATTTTTTCTCAAGAAATTGGCATAGTGAATTCAGGTGGCACTAACCGCTCTGGTGACTGCAGGGAATTCAAAACTCCTCCAGAACTCCTCTCGTCCAAGGGTTTGGATGAATTCCTCTGTGAAGGTTCCTATGTGTGTCTGAGCTTGGAGAGCATCCCTGAAGAGGAGGAGAGGGTCTTCCTCCCATCACCCTTAAATGTCTCTCATCATCTACCTGTGCAGGCCTGACTCAGGTGCATTTACCATTTATAAAACCATGAGGGTGTGCATTTGCGGCCTGTGGTCTCCTTAAATGTCATAATCACTATGACACTATTCTATCCTATTCTATTCTGATTACTGTAATCCTAGAGAAACTTCTTTTTCTCAGGGGTCCCGATCTGATCGTGAAATTGTTGTAATATGTAGCCAATATGGAGGAGGGGATGGGGTGGAGTGGGTAAGGTGTGTCTATGCAGGCTCAGAGTAAGATTTCTTTCCCTGATAAGAAACTGAGAATTCAGATAATCTCACAGATGGCTGGGGAAAGCAGTGGAAGTTGATTGCTTTGTTTTTAATGGCTGAGTATATGCTTTTGTGTAAATGTGCCACGGTTTCTTTATCCATTCTTCAGTTGTGGGACATCTAAGTGGTTTCCAGATTCTGACTATTACAAATAAAACTGCTATGAATGTTGTTGATTAGGTGTCCTTCTTATAGAGCTTCTTTGGGGGATATATCCATTAGTGGTATAGCTAGCTCTTTCCAAATTTCTGAGAAATCGCTAGATTGATTTCCAAAGTGCTTGTAAAAGTTTCCACTCACACTAGCAAGGAAGGCTTGTTCCCCTTTGTCCTCATCCTCACCAGGATCTGCTACAACTTGAGATTTTTGATCTTAGCCTTTCAGACTGGGTATGAGATAGAATCTCAGAGTAATTTTGATTTGCATTTCTCTGATGATGATGGAAGGTGAGCATTTCTTTAAGTGCTTCTAAGCCATTCAAGATTTCACTGTTGAAAATTCTTTGTTTAGTTCTGTAAAATTATTTAATTGGGTCATTTTTCATTGTAGTTTGATTTCTTGAGTCCATTGTATAGTTTCGATATTTGTTGAAAATAGGATTGATGTGTTCTTTTCCTAATGTGTAGATTGACATTTAGTTCCATTGATAGTGTTTACTCCTTATAGATCTGTTGGTGTTCTTTTCAGAAAGTTGTCTCCTGTGCCAATGAGTTCAAGGCTCTTTCCAGGTTTCTCTTCTAACAGATTTAGTATTTCTGCAGTTATATTGAGGTCTCTGATCCACTTGGATTTGAGATTTTTTTTCAGGGAGAAAAATATATATCTATTTGCATTTTTTCTACATGCAGAGATAGTTAGACCATCATGGTTTGTTGAAGAGGCTGTGTTTTTTCCATTGTACGGTTCTGGTTTCCTTGTCAAAAATCAATTGACCAAAGGTATGTGGGTTTATTTCTGCATCTTTGATTCAATTCCATTGATCAACCAACCAGTCTATCTCTATGCCAGCACCATGCAGTATTATTACTATTGCTGTGTGTTGTAGCTTGAAGTCAGGGATGTAGATAACTCCAGAAGTTCTTTTGTTGTCTAGGACTGTTTAAGCTGTTCTGGGTTTTTTTATTCTTCCATATAAAGTTTAGAATTGTTCTTTCAAGATCTGAAAAGAACTGCATTAGTATTTTGATGTGATTGCATTGAATCTGTAGATTGCCTTTGGTTAGATGGCCATTTTCACTATGTTAATCCTATGGATCCAGGAAATTGGGAGATCCTTCCATTTTCTGACATCTTCATTTTCTTTCTTCAGACCATTGAAGTTCTTTTCATGCAGGTCTTTCACTTATTTGGTTAGAGTCACACCAAGATACATTATAACATTTGTGGATATTATGAATGGTGAAGTTTTCTTAATTTCTTTCTCAACACATATGTCCCTTATGTACAGGAGGGCTATGGATTTTTTTAAAACATTAATCTTGTATCCAGCTACTTTGCTGAAGCTGTTTATCAGCTATAGGAGTTCTCTTGTGGAATGTTTGGGGTCGCTTACATACACTGACACCTGGTCCGAAAATAGCAATATTTTGACTTCTTCCTTGCTGATTTGTATGCCCTTGATCTCCCTTCATTGTCTTATTGCTCTAGCTAGAACTTAAAGTACTATATTGAAGAGGTACAGAAAGAGTGGACATTCTTCTTCTGTCCCTGATTTTAATGAAATTGCTTTGAATTTTTCCACATTTATTCTGATGCTTGCAATTAGCTTGCAGTATATAGTCTTTATTATGTTTAAATGTAGATATTGTATCCTTAATCTCTCTAAGACTTTCATCATGATGGGATGTTGGATTTTATCAAGCACATTTTCTCCATCTAATGAGATGACAGTGATTTTTTCTTTAAATTTTTTAATGTGGTGGATTACATTGAAGACATTTTGTATGTTGAACCATCCCTGCATCCCTGGGATAATGTATATGATGTGTCCTTGGATTCAGTTTGTATTTTATTGAGTTTTTTTACATGGAAGTTCATGCATGAAATTGGTCTGGAATTATCTTTCTTTGTTGGGTTTTTATGTAGTTTAGGTTTCAGCATGACTGTGGCCTCATAGAATGAATCTGGCAATGTTCCTTCTGTTTCTATTTTGTAGAACAATATGAAGAGTATCTGTATTAGTTCTTTTTTGAATGTCTGACAGAATTCTGCACTAAAACCATCTGGGTCTGGGCTTTTTTTTTTGATGGGAGGTTTTTGATGATTCCTTCTATTTTCTTAGTGGTTATTGGACCGTTTAAACTTTTTCCTGATCTTGATTTATCTTCGGTAGGTGAAATCTATCCAGAAAAATCCTTTGTTTACTTTAGAGTTTTTAATTTTGTAAAATACAGGCTTTTGAGTTAAGTCCTAATGATTGTTTTTATTTCCTCATTGTCTGTAGTTATGTTCCCCTTTTTGTTTCTGATGTTTACCTGGATACTCTCCCTCTGTCTTTTAGTTAGTTTGGCTAAGGGTTTGTTTATCTTGTTGATATTTTCAAAGAATCAGCTTTTGGTTTTATTGATTCTTTGTATCAGTCTCTTTGCTTCCAATGTATTGATTCCAGCCTCAAGACTGAATATTTCCTGTCAACTGCTACATGTTGGTGTGTTTGCTTCCTTCTCTTAGAGAGCTTTCAAGTATGCTGCTAAATTACTAATTTGGGATCTCTCCAATTTCTTTATGAAGGCACTTCATTTATCAAAAGGCTGTGAGCTTTTCTCTTAGGACTACTTTCATTGTGTCTCATAAGCTTGGGTATGTTTTGCCTTCATTTTTATTGAAAACTAAAATGTCTTTTATTTCTTCCTTTGTTTCTTCCATGATCATGTGGTGTTTCTCTTGTTGAAGTCTAGATTTAATCCATGGATGTCTAATAAGATTCATGGAGTTATTTCAGTCTTCTTATATCTTCTGAGGCTTGCTTTGTAACTGATTTTATGGTCAAATTTCGAGGTTTCCCGAGCCACTGAGAAATGTTCTGTATATATCTGTTAGGCCCATTTGATTCAAGATGTCTGTAAGTTTATTTATTTCCCCACTTACTTTCTGTCTTGATCTGTCCTTTGGAGAAAGTCTGTGCTGAAGTCTCTGACTATTAATGTGTGAGATCCAATGTGTGATTTAAGCTTTAGTAATATTTCTTTTATGAATGACACTACCCTTACATTTGCATCATAGATGTTCATTATTGAATGGTTGTAGTGGTGGATTTTTCTTTTAGTGAGTATAAAGTGTTCTTCCCCATCTCTTTTGATTAATTTTGATTGAAAACTTATTTTGAGACATGAAAATGGCTACTTCATCTTGTGTTTTTTTGGGTCAATTTGCTTTCAAAACCTTTTCCAGCCCTATACTCTGAGGTAAGGGCTATCTTTATGCATCATTATTTTTTAGTGTAATCACCCACACCTCAGAACACTCTCTTGATAGTATCCCTAATGACCTATCTATCAAGGCACACGCTCAGAAGAATTCTCTACAAGACAATAAACAGCCAACATCCTTTCCTAAGATCCAGAGAGAAAAACAGAAGTGAAGAAATTAAACATCATAAACCTAAAATAGACAAGTGAAGATAGCAACAACTAGAATCACAATTATCCCAAACCCAGATAACTAGACACCAGAGTGAAATCAAAATCATTAACACCCAAGACAGCAAATCACCACAACCCTACTAGAGGAGACCCTGAGGAATTCAATATAGCCACAGAACAAGACAATGATTTCAAAACAAAGATAAATCAAGGATATAGCACAGGATATATATAAAACCTCAATGATGTCTGTGAAAACAAAAAGTGAAATAAAACACTGAAGATAGTTGAAGACATTTTATTACAAAAGGAATCGATAAAATGAAAAACTGAGATATATCTAGAAATAAAAAATGGCTGAAGAAGTCTAACAAAAACTCAAGTGATAAGCCTCACCAACACAGTCCAAAACATGAAAAAGACATTCTCATGACTAGAGAAAAATGCTATTCCTTAATTTCTCATCCATCATATTCTCTGATTCTTGATTTTACTGAGCTCTTTAATCTATTTTGGTGAGTTTTGTTCAGAGTGATACATAAGGATCCTTTGAATTATTTTATGTGCACACTTCTAGTTTGACCACAACAATGTGATGAAGATGCTGTCTTTTTTTCCAGTGTTTATTTCAAGATATCTTATTTTAAAAATATTAACTGTCCATAGGTATTTGGATTTCTGCATGGGTTTTTCATCTCATCATCAAGCAAAGTGTTTGTTACTCTGCCAGTACCATGCTGTTACTACTATAGTTTTTAGTTCAATTTAATCTTTGGATGGGTGATCCCTCTTTCAGTTCTTACTTAGGATTGTTTTAGGTTTCATGGTTTGTTTGTGCTTCTATTTAAAGCTGAAAATTGTCCTTGCAACAATTGTCCTTTCAACAATTGACAACAGAATTGTCTGGAATTTTGATGAAGATTGCACTGAATGATTGCAATGAGGATTGCATTTTTTTATGATGGAGAGTTTTGCTGTATTAATCTTAGTTGTCAATGAGTAGGGGAGATCTTCCTAGCCCTTCCCCAGGCATAAAGATAAACCATCTTCAATATTACAGCAGATAACTGAAAATCTTCTTCATAACAAAGGACCGCCATCATTCTGAAAATGAAGAAGTGTACAAAAAGCTAAAATACGTTCACCAACTACACACCCAAATATATTCTAATATTCAAATGAATAAATAAGTCAAAAGAATAATTAGATATCAAGAAAATATACAATATGAATAATACACAATATAATTCTAAATAAAGAATTCGTTATTACTATTATTAATTACAGTTTATTCACTTTGTATCCCAGGTGTAGCACCCTCCCCATCCCCTCCCAATCCCACTCTCCCTTTTCTTCTCCTATGCCCCTCCCCCAGTCCAATGATATCGTAGGACTTCATCCTCTTCCATCTGACACAAGTCTATCAAGGCTCATCAGGACTGGCTTCATTGTTTTCCTCTGTGGACTGGTAAGGCTGCTACCCCCTCACATAGAGGTGATCAAAGAGCCAGCCCATGAGTTCATGTCATGTCACAATTTGCAGATGATATATGGTAGTAGACCTGAATGACCCCAAAAATTTTCCCAGGGAACACCTACAGCTGATAAATCTATTCAGCCAAGTGCCCGGATACAAAATCAACTCAAAAAAATTAGTAGCACTCCTGTATACAGAAGACAAAAGGGCTGAGAAAGAAATTGGGAAAACAACACCCTTCACAATAGCCACAAAGGACATAAAGTACCTTGATGTAACTCTAACCAAACAAGTGAAAGACTTGTATGAAAAAAAAAACTTCAGTCTCTGAAGAAAGAAATAGAAAAAGATATGAGAAGAGAATTCTAAAAGAAATAATTCAAATGGATGAGAAACATTTAAAGATATGTGCAAGATCGATAGTCACCAGGGAAATGGAAACCAAAAGTAGTTTCAGGTATGGTCTAAAGAGAGTCACATTGGCTAAGAATATTCAGACATTGCTAGTAGGAGTACAAAAATGTATAGCCACTAAGGACATATTTGTGGCTTTTCCTCAGCAATATGGAGAATGTTCTGCCTCAAGAACCAGCTATACCACTCTTGGGCATATATCCAAAGAATGTTTCATCTTTCCATGGAGACATTTATGCAAACATGTTTATGATTGCTTTAATCAACACTTCCAGAAATTGGATAAAACCCAGATGTCCATAACAGAAGAATAGATAAAGAAAATGTGGACATTTATACAACAAAACAGTACTCAGTCATTTTACAAAGTAAATCATGAAATTCGAAAGAATATGCATATCTGCAAGCAAACTAGAAAAAAATCATTCTGAGTATATAGTAACACAAGTTCAAAAATACAAATATGGCATGTATCTTCTCACATGTTAATATTACTTTTAAAGTGAATGATAAGCAATGTACAGCACATAAAACCATGTAGGATACACACAGAATAAGGGACTAGTGTTTGAGAACAAATAACTAGATCTCCCTAGGATAGGTTAACAAAATAGTTATTGATAGATGGAAGATGGGTTCATAAAGAAGAATCGGTTGGAAGTGGAGAAAAGGACATTATGGAAAGTAATATGAAGAGAGACAGTGAGGATGAAATGTCAATTGAATATTACTGTAGTAACCTAATACAGCAAAAGCTGCCTAAAATGTATACATATCTGAAGGTGATCCAAATGAAATAATACGAGAGAGTCCCAACAGCATGTCATTTGTCATCAAATGAAGTATGTGTTATATCTACTTGAGGTGGTGGACAAAAGAGTCTTATTAGAATGTCTAAACAATGCACACTTTTATCAAGATTATAATTTGCTCTCCATAAATTCACTACAAGTCTCTATCGCTGAATACAGCATTTACACAACTCACTGAATATAGAGAAATTAAGCTAGTGCCTACATAGAAATTTCACTATATAGGTACATTTATCTATATCTGAATTGATATATATATATAGAGAGAGAGAAAGAGAGAGAGAGAGAAATAGATTTATGTGTGTAATCTGTATATGTATTTTTAAATTCCAATAACCAAATATTGCAAGATTATACATAGGAGGCATCAATTAATTATTTTGTTTGTTTATATATAAGAGTTAACAGTACATCATTTTTTCACTTTCCTACATTCAAAGCCCCTTGCAGTTTTAGCTCTTGAAATTTCATGGCTGCGTTTTCATGAATGGAGTTTACATAAGTTAGATATCAAATTTTGATTTGTATTATATTGTATATATCTCATTATAATAATGTATATAGTAAAAATACCATGAAATTATATCAGTAGTAATTATGATGAACAGTATTACAGTAAACTAGAAAAGTATAGAGATGAAGTACTTTTCGTTTTGGTTGTTGTTATGAGATAGTTGACTGAGCCCAGCCACATCAAGATTTCTGTTGCCAGGTTCAAAACTGAGTTCATAATCACAGGCTTCAAAACTTACTCCTATCCTGATTCTTAAAGTGATTAATGTTTGTCTTTTAATCAGGAAAGAATGTAAAGAGGAAAGTGGCTGATAATCTAAGCTAAGCATACAACTTATAAATTTGTTGTCTGTCTTGATTTAAATTGCTTATGAGCAGCTTGCCCCCTCTTTTGGTCCTGTATAATTCTGAATTTGGTGCCAGACTTCCAGGAGGAAATCTGAATACAAAAGCTGAGTTGAGAACCCTGAACCCAGGTGTCCTGCATAAGGCTGAGTCACTAGTATTTACTTTCTTGGTCAAAACCCCATGTCAAAATATGAATGAATTCTCTCCCTCTCCAGCCCCCACAACAATGTCCCTATTCTAGTCCACTGATAAAGGATGTCCTCCTCCTCTACTATCTTACTGTAACCTATCAAGTCTCATCAAAATTGTCGGGATCTACTTTCCCTGTTGCTTAGTTTAGCCACTTTGACTGAAAGAAGTGATCAAAGAGGTAGCAAAGTGATCAAAGAGTGACTGCCCCTGCTCCCCTTACTAAAGGAAATCAAATGTTCAAAGTACCCTTCACAACAGCAATCTAAAACAAACAAGCTGTTTTTGTTTTTTTTATGACCTACAATTTTGTCTCAGACCCTGGTGTTCTCCAAAGTCACTGTGGACCATGATGAAATCATACAGGTTGTAGAAGAAAGAAAGAACCAAACATGTTTTTCACCTGGAGGAACCAGGTGTAGAGCCCCAGGGCTATGGGATTCCAAGAGTACATGGATGACAGGGAAATAGAACAACAAAAAGACAGCAAATTCAGAGCAAGTCTGGCTACAGTGACAGAAATATCTCAGTACTATGACCCTCAGTTGTCTGGACTTTGCTACAGTGTTTGTACTGACCTGTCATGTAAAACTTTGGGTATGCACAGACTAAGAGCCTGAAGCAACAGTAGGAAGCAGCTGTAGCATACAAAGTCTTCTCTAACACTGCTGAGGTCTGAGCCTGTTACAGGACCTAAGCCAAGAATCTCCTTGGATCAGCCTCAATGCAGGGGACTGTCTCTGCATAGTGAAGAGTCTGACATGTCCCTTCCTTTGCTTTGTCTCAGCCTCCTCCTGAAACCTTTGTTTACATCAATGAGGATGCCTCTGCTCAGTTGTGGTTATTACTGGGGGCCCAACAACTACATGGAGGCAGACGTTAACCTTGCTACATTTATTCCCATTTCCATCCCACTTGACCTACATTATAAAGTCCGGAATGTTTTTGACAGAAAACCAAGTCAACTATGGAATGCCGATCTGTGAGTACTTGCTTGAATGTGCTATGGTTGTTCTGGTTAAAAGACAGTACATGACCTGCTAAACACATGTAATTCCATTGAGAATAATGAACTAGATAGAGGACAATGTGAAAAACAGTTTCACATTTTTCTTTCTGCTTCATTGTGCATTGCAAACATTTACACTTCTCTGTGTTATGCTTCCAGCCAGAAATAAATCAGGGATAGGAAAAACCTAACTTTTGTGTCTGATCCATGGTGTGATTCCATGGTCAGGCTTATATATTAATAACACACTGACTCTAATATGTCCTGATAAGTTTCCATTCTTCTCAGGTCTATTTAGCCATCTAAAGATCTTATGTTTGAATATCTGTTTCTTTCCAGAGATTTGGAGAGTTCTGCTAAATTGAACTTGAATATCCCTATGTCGTCAGTACAACTCTTAGGATCTCATGTTTCTCATATTCTGGCTTTAGTATCTTTAAAGTATCTCAGAGTTTAGACGCTGTGGTCATAATCATTACTTATTTATCATTGACATTGTAATATAGTGTTCTGAAATTCGTGTGTTTCATGCCCATATTCTGTCTTCTACTTAGATCTGCTGGAAACCCAGTGTTCTGTGATTTGATTGGAAGCTCTATGATTTTCATTTCCAACCTTTCTGTCTTTCTCCTCCTTCAGAATATCAGTTTTATCTTAGGATTTATTTTACATGGTACTGAGCATTGTCTGTGTTTTGCTGTTTATTCTATCCCTCATCGAAGTTCTCCTGGAAACTGTTGATTCTTGTCTCAATGCCCAGTTGAATTCATTGCTTGATTCTGTCTTCTTTTCTGTTGTTCATCTCTTTACTTTCTGAAGTATTCATCTGCCACTTTATCTCTCTGATAAACTGTGAGTTAGGTTGTTGGCTATTTATGATACTGTAGAGGAGTCATTAGGCTTTTTCATATTTCTATTGTTTAGTTGATACTATAAATGGTACACATGTTCATCTGAACATCAATTTTGGGATTAGTGTGGTCCTTTGATGAAAAGTACCTTATTGAAACCTCAATACATATTTCCTCTCTGAGCAGGAAACAAACATACAAGCCTGTGGTCCTGGTACTTGTATTGTTATGGAGTACTTAAATAGAAAAACAGACACACTAGAATTCTTAATTTATTTTGGAAGTAAGGGACTCTTAGGAATGCTTTCACAAGATGGAGAAACCATAGTTCAGTAGCTCACTGCCGCTGGAGAGAGAAGGAATTCCAACACAGGAGGAAGGAAAGAGCCAATCCTCAGAGATAGACAAGAGACAGAAAAGACTGAATTGTTAATTGACAGAAGTCTTAATCTAGATTCTGTTTGTCCTGTGATAGGTGGATCTAGTCTTAATTCCTTGAAGTAGTTTACACAAAGAAATAAAATTTTAAATATATTAACATGTCCACAATCTGTAATCTATTCTGAAATCCTCACTTTAGGAAAAGCAAGTGTATGTAAACAGCTGGGTTAGACTCATGCTTT